>NC_092207.1:77789924-77865492 GCF_043381705.1 Parasteatoda tepidariorum | reverse complement strand
ATATATATATATATATATATATATATATATAATCCATACTTAATTAAATTGATTCAACTTAAATTTTAATTTACTGTGCAACTTAATAGAGAAAGTAAACATCTTTTTTTAGATATATTTTTTAACTTAATAACAGCAATTATTTTGGAAGAACAAACTAAAATTCAAAAATAAATTGCTTGGAATGGGTAAACTTCATAAACGACAAAAACACTCTTTCATTGTATCATTTACTTTTTCCTTTTAGCTATAATGATTGCCCTGAAGAAAAAAAATAAAGCTTTAAAGTTTAAATTCCAGTTTTTCGTATTTTTTCCCAAACCTAATCAAAAGTATCATTCGGACAAATACTCCATCATTAAAAAAAATACTCTAAAAAAATACTCAAAAATGAAAACGGTGATGATAACAAAGCCATTAAAGCCTATTGTTCTAAAACGAGCAGTTCCAAGTTCAAAAAGAGATTGTTGAAAGAGGATTATCGTTATCTTGCTAAAGGGGCATCCGACTGATCTAATTACGGGAAACAAAGTGGATCGACAGCTGACACCGAACCACTCCAGAAAAACTACTTAATGTCTTTGTTACCCTTGTACAGGAGGGAGAACCTGTCTTTCATGCCAAATATTTTTTTTTTTCCTTATCCCATAAAAGGAGATTCCCTACATCACTACATCATTTGCATTTAACGGATGCAAGCACAGTTTTCACACTTTCTTAGGGGGGAAAAAGAACAACGGAATATTGCTTTGTTTTATCTTGGATAAAAAAAGAAATAAAAGATCGAATTTTTACTAAAAACACTTTTTGGCGATGGGAATAAAAATAAAAAGTTTTGTTGTAGAAAATACCGTCCGAAAATGCATATTAGCATTTCCTCAGATGTTATCTTGGCGATTTATTTTCCTTTCGAAAAAATTCGAATTTACCCAGGCATGCGTTTGCCCTTTCTATCCTACCATTGCTTTGTAATTATCAAATGTATAAGTGACTCAATGGATAAAGCACTCATCTCACCTTCCAATGAGGTGGCAGAGGTTCGAATCTCAGTGTTGGCTGGTCGATACGAAATCTGTTCCGGCTCACACCGACGACGATCCTGATATAAAATATCCTCAATGATAAATGGATCATTTAGAATCTCCTTGGGGGCTGGCTAACCCTGGGAGGTTTACGTTGCTTTCTTTTCCAGTTCCGTTCGTAGTTTCATCAAATAAAACATCCACAAAGGCTAGTTTGCCCTATGTTTGATCCATGAATTACATTGTCCTTTGTGTTGGGTTCGAAATTACATGGCCACGGAATTGAACATTGATAGTCGCAAAATAAGAATTGGATCGGTTGTTAAACGCCGGTTATAAAATAAAATAAAATAAAAAATTAAAATTAAAAATAAAATAAAATAAAATCTTTTAGGAGATATCCTTTTTCAGGCAAATACAAATTATGTCAACGTTATACTTAGTTTCTTTTTTTTTTTCTATTGTGTCTGATATATTTTCTACTTCCATCTGATTATGGATTATGTCACATTTAGTAATATTACCGTTACTTTTTATCTCAATTTTTACTCAGTATAGCCGTGTTGCGCTCTTGAACCATTAAACTTTTGCGGCTGTACTTTGTTAACTAACAAACTAACTAAACAAAGTTTTCAAGATAAAATGTAGGTGTCGGTGATAGCGTCAGAAATACTATAGCAATTGCAGCGACACCCATTAGAGTAATAAATTAAGGTAAAAAGTGTACCTCGTATATTGTGTATAACTAATTAACCGGTGCGCATGAAACCATTTAAAGTGAATGTAAAATCAAGTGAAAACGGATGCGTTCAGAACAGATCAATGCGCAGTAGTATAATTTTCAATAGTAAAAGTGATTCTCGAAAAGCATTTGACATCTAATAATCGCTATGTATGATGAACGCTGTCTTGGAGAAACGTATAAGAAGAGAAAAAATGGTGAAAAAGTTTTCGCGAGGGACGTACAAATATATCAATATCACATCTGCCAAGACTCAGGGTTAAAAAATATCAGAATCTACAATGAATGTATTGGTACTTTTAACAAAATGATTAATAGTTATTAAATTGTTGTGAATTGTGACTAGAGTGCAACACTTTGTGTAAAAGGTGAAATTGCTTTCTATCGCTCTACTCTTTGCTCTATTTTGAACTCATCCATCTTAACATAACTTTACATTAACTTTAAATGCTCTCATGCTAATTTGTTGAATAATTATACGCAGTCTGTTGTGCACTTTTATTATTTTTCTTTATAACTCTAAATAGTAGCGCTGCTATCTTCTACAGTATTTCTGACATCATTACACGTGTCCACTTTTTTTTGCAACCATTAAAGTACCTTAATTTTTGCTGAATATATTTTCCTGTGAAAATATAAAACATAAAATCGTGATGTATATTAAATTGAGGTTGTATTTTTTTCTCTCCTCACTGGTGAAATTTTTTTTGTAAGTAATACAATGAAACTGTGCATCTTAAAATTCATTTGTTTCGCGTAATTAATATTTTTTTTCTGTTTCATTATTCTTGATATACGCATGACATGCTTGAAAAAAATTTCATCTTCGGGCGAAGTTTTAGACTAGAAATTTTGAAAACTGAAAACACGGTTTTAGTTGAAAAACAATTCCTTTTCATTTTAATATAAATGAATAAAAGGGAAGGAAACGAACTGTTGTTTATGATTCTTTTTTCCACACTTTTTTTATATTCTTTCTCCTGTCACCTAAAAAAGAAGTTGATCCAAAAAACGGGAAAACAGGAAATAGTTTTCTGGAGGAGACATTGCCAGAGGCTATAAAAAGGTTTATTTCCGAAAAAGATCTTTTTCTGATGTTGATTGAGCTTTATATTTGCTAACCATACAGCAAGATAGTTAAACTTGTAATTTCTTACTTTATATCTTTTACAAATAAAAATAGCCCTTGAAACTTAACATTTTAGAAATGCGAAACATGGAATTTATTTTTAGACATGTTTTCTTTTCGATTCTAAGTGCGTAACATTTTGCAGTAAATTTATTATTTATGATTCATTAGAAATCATTGATAAATTTTTATTAACTTGCATAAAATGAAAGCCTTTTTATCTTAGTATAGTTTTGCATGAGAGAATATTTCTTTATTTGAACCCATAAAATATATTCTACGATTTGCAGTATGCGAAAGAAACAAATATCCTGAATAGTTTTTTGACTTATGCTCAGATTATATCTAGTACACAATGTTAAGGTTTGCCCGTTTGTTTGACTAAACTGTTTGAATCATAATTGCCATATAAACCATAATATACTGTTACTACCCACCTCCCTATTTTTAGAGTCATGAACCCGAATTCGTGATGGAGAAAAAAAACTATATTTATTCAGAGAAAGTAGGTTGTGTGCCTGATTTTATGACTTAAAATATTGTCTACGCTAATTATATGGCGTATTTAAAGTTAGGCTTATAAAAAGTAAACTTATAAAACTATTAAAATTGTGCATTAATACTAGATCATTAGAACAAAAGTTATTCACGGTGAAAATTGCAAAAGCTAGAGCATAATTTGCAGTTCTATAGTAATTTTCAAATATTTATCGAAAATGGTCACAAAACTGTTATCTCAAGCTATTTTTTTTTCCAATCTACGTTAGATTTAAATCTCTTTTTTTTTATTCTGGTCTTAATAAAAAACATTAAACATTAGAACAAAAAGTTTACGCCTTACACTTACAAACTAGTCAGGGAAAAATTTAAATGGATAGTTTAATAGTTCACAGTTCCTAACCAGGAAATCTTAACTCCTTACAATAATTAAAATGCAATAGAAATTACAATTGGATACCTGCAAGTGATGTCATCGTAGGTATATCTAGAGACCCTGAATTAGAATCGCTATAGAAGGGCCTTAGGTAAATCATGACATTTATAGTTTCGGAAACCAATTTGTTTGCACACTCTCACGTGACGTCCTTTACTGGGGTCCAATAAAGTTCGGTATGGTTCGGTATAACCACTCTTTTTCTAGAGTTGTACCCATTCAAGTACCCAGTTAAGCTAAGCTTAATTTGTTGCATTTTGTCGTACTTGTAGCAGCTTATTTACATCTCACTATAGCTGCACAAAAAGGGCTATTCACGACGATCTGAGAAACACCTTTGGAGATGATACGAAGACATGCCAACCGAATGTTGGTCCTTTGCAGAGGAGGTGGCACCCCTCTCTTCGGTAGCCCGACGACCTCCGCGCGAAGTTGAGCACTTAACATTAGAACAGTTAAACGAGGACCAATACCGCACACCTGCGGTCCCTTCACAGACTGATCAAAATGGTCCCCCACTCACACACTGACCGAAAATCAATGTAAATCAAATATAAAGTGAATTTACTATTACTTCAAATATTCAAGAAAAATCCACCGTCAAGTTGGTAGGTATGATTAGTCCATAAGGGAAACTTGCTGTGCCAGTCAAAACAAACTTTGCTTTGAGATAATAATCGTTAAATACGGGGTAAATCAAAATGCATATAGTAATTACAAACTGCTATAACTATTTAACGAAAAATAATTTATTGATAAAATTTTCACAAAATATAGAGTTAACTTTAAAATTTTGTATAAATGCGTCACGGATTTTCTATGTGACTTTTCTTGGTCACACTGACAACATGTAGGCAGTAGTCCATTTCACGCCATACATTATGAAGCATTTGCGCAGTCACCGACGCAAGCGCATTACAAATGTGTTCTTCGAGTTCTTCAATTGTTACTTTTCCCTTTGCACAAACACCCCGTTTCTTCAAACATCCTACGCCAAGGACCAGGATAGCCGGGTTGGTAGGGCTTTGGACCCATGTCCAAGAGTTAGTGGGTTCGATCCCCACCGGCTGAAGATTCCTCGTGTAGTAAATGGTGACTGATGCACGTTACATGGTGCACGTTACGTCGAGTCACAAAGTCCTCTATGTTCCCATAACAAATCATACCTCTTGGGGTACTGATTCAGTAGTTTCTTGTCGTGTGGATTGGTTCAAAAATACAAGGCTACGGATTAGCCTTGTTTATTAGTAGTCGTAAACCCAAAATTGGGTTGGCAGTTCAAAGACGGATATAAAATATAAAAAAGCATCGTATGCCATCTCAGGACTCGCCATTTTCACTAATGAACTTGCGCATGCGCAGAATACCACTTCACTGCGCCTGCACCTTACGTAAAGAAATTTAGAAGTTCTATCTACATTCTATGTAAATTATTTTTCATTAAATTGTTATAGCTGTTGTAATCGCCATATTCTTTTTGAATTACCCTGTATTTTCGGTATGGTTTAACATATAAACATTTCTTTTTTTAACATTTTCATAGGGATTCATTTCTGGGGAACATTTTAAACACTGCAAAAGTAAAAATCGACTTTTAGATTTTTTTTTAAAACTAGCGTTCCATCTAATCGTATGGTGACCGGGTATGGAAGAATAGTCCCAATGCGGTAAGAGGCGACTAAAATGGATACCCTGCATCCGGGGGTGTAGCCGGGCACCCTGCCTCTGGGGATTATAACAGGGGACTGATCCTAGAGGTTGAGGATTAAACACAAGACTAAGGACCTCATCTCGTAAAAAACTACTAGTTTCGGATGCCACACAAGATAAATCTGGAAGGATTCAAATCGACGACTCGGAACGAAAAAAAGCTAATGATAATTTTAGATTGAAACTTATCGCCGGAGAAATTGGTGGCAGTAGCTTAACAACTAATGAAATACAAAATAAAAATTGCTGCGCTGCAAAGAATCAGGAAGAAGTATGGAGCTATAAGAAAAATATAATTTAATCTTTATTACAGTATGCATTTTACCATAGACCAAAGAGACAGGTCTTTTTCCCAGTTAATGACAGAATATGCAATGTTAGATGCTTCTGTAATATAAAGAAAGGATGTTTCTGTAATATAATTCTCCCTAACATTTATGTTTCTTCTACTAACTGTACAAATGAATCAATGAAAGAACAGTTTTATGATGAAGTTCAGATAACTGTAGACTCAAGCAACAGAGGAGATTGCGTTATTATTCTTGAGGATATGAACGCTCAAATCGGCCAAGAACATATCTATAGAGATGATCCTCCTACATAACATTCCTCCATCCCGCGGTGACATGCGATTGCGAGATTTGGACTTTTACACAAGAAGATATGAATAATTTATTAAAATTTGAAAGAAAACTACTTGTCCCAATGCTGCTGACTAATAATTATCGGAGAATAAGAACTAATATTGAACTGAAAGCTCCTATCAAGCATAGAAACATTGTAAAGTTCATCAAAGCACAGAGACTTTCATGGCTTGGACACATTGAGAGATCACCTGACAACCGAGCTGTAAAGATGTTGCATTGGAAGCCCATGGGCAATAGGTCAATAGGCAGATGATGGAAAAGACGGTTGGAGGATTTCGTGGATGATTTAAAAACTTCAAAGATCTCCAACTGGAAGATCAGGGCCGAGCTGTCTGGAGAAACATTGTGGGGCAAGCTATCACTCGTCTTGGGCTGTGGTGCAATAAAGAAGAATTGTTTCTTTTTTGATTTTAGTGCTGCATGCTCTTTTAAAAAGCTAAAAATGTTTTTTCGGTATAGTTAATAAAAACCCGCTTTTGTTCTGAAATCCAATAAGGAATCAAACATTGTGATCTTTAGTAATTAGGCATAGTAATTGGAAATTACTTTGGAATTCTGACATAGTAATTTCCAATTGGAATAGTAATTAGTAATTGGAATTGGGTAGTAATTGGAATTCTGACATAGTAATTGGAAAGAAAATTAAATTCTCTGCCAATGAAGAATAAATTCCATAATTATTTATCAAAGGGTAGACGATCACTATTAATTAAATGCGTCCAAATTCTTATAAACATAAAGAGAAAGCTTGAAGATCCTTAGATATAGGATAAAATCCCATCCATAGTTATAAAAATATCATTGGAGTACAGTAACCAATGGAAATATTATTAACTAATTTAAAGTTTATAAGCACAGGGGCTAGTCCTGTTAAATCGTAATCATAATAAAGTTCTAAAATCTAAATAAATATATATATTTTTTGATTTTTATAATTCAAAGTAAAATCATTATAATATGCAAAATAAATTTCCATGCTCAAAAATGATCACAAAATATTCAATCACAAACTTTATTTCGAGACGAAAATAAAATAATGTTAAACGGGCTCATTTAACAATTATAGCACAAGCACCGTAAGTTACTAAATTGCTCCAAAACAGAAACAGTTTTTCGTATGATAAAGAAAAACATAAGATCCCAGATGGGAAATCCGAGATACCCAATAGGAAAAATCTTGAATCACTCTTAATCCAAATTTAAAAAAATAATAATAACAAATCTCTGATTCTTGGAACTCAAAGTAATTACAGTAACCAAAGTAATTTCCCTGCTCAAAAATGATCACAAAATATTCAAAAACAAACTTCATTTTGAGACGAAAATGAAACAAAATAACGTTAAAGAGTTCCTTTAACAATTATGAAAATAAAAATAAAAAATAATTATAAAATTGTCGTACCAAACGTAAAAGGAAACCGTACTCTGAATTAGTAATTTCTTGACTTATAAAAAATATTTATACAAAAAAATTTAATTACAGATTATATCGTTTTCATGTATTTTTCCAAAAAACGAAAACAAAAGCCCACCCGATTTTTTTACACCTCAAAAATTCCTCAGTTAACGCCTTAATTAAGCAACAAATTAAGAGAATAATTTTAAGCCTAGAAGGCTAAAATGCAATTTGAACAAACAAGAACAAAGGAAGAAAAAATACTTAAAATGGCGGTTGGGTACTATTTCCAGTTTTAATTACTTAAATCTTACTTTTCAAGTGACAAATTGTTCTGGAAAAGATTTAAGCCTTAAAATAAGTGAGTGTTGAAAAGAAAAGGAAATCTTAGCCAAAAGTAATGACCGATTCGGGAGATAAATAAGTGTCACCTTTGAGATAATGCTGAATACCATTAACTTTTACAAATGATGCAGTAATGCCATTAACAATGAATAATGTTAGTCTAAGCTTCTAAGCTTAAACTTAATTTATTCCCAAAATACAAAACACTTTTAAGTATCTGAAAAAAATGAATTAATTTTTTTTAACCAAGAAGAAAACAGAATTTTTCTTATTTATATTACTTTTCGTTCGAGACTCTTTAATAGTTTAAATATATAAGGTTTTAAATTTTGTAGATATTAATCGAGTATTAAAACAAAAAGTCCCATTGAATGAAATATTAGTTGCTTTATAAATAAAGATTTTTTTGTCATTATTTTGCAGTTAATGATATAAGTATAAAAAATTGCACAGTGAGTAATAAAATTTAAGCCAGAAATATGTTTTAAAATTGAGGAATGAATCAAATATCTAATCGAATAAATCATTTTTATGATTTAAAAATATCTCATTAAAGGTTTCATAAAAAGTGATAAATAGGACAGTAAATTTTTAGACGAAGATTAAAAAACGTTGTTTGTTTACTCACTGAAACCTCGATAATATTTTTTATGATATAGTATACAATAGTTTTTTTTTCAATACTTTTCTTTTAATTTTTTTGTAAATCATATGGATACAGAACAATATCAATTCATGATTTTCTGTAAATTACAACTACGGTTTCTTTTCTTTTCAAATCAAAAAGTGTAATTAATTTTTCAACTAGTCCACTTTAGTCAAGCTTAAAACTTAAAAGGAAGATAGCCTTTACAGCATTCGTTTTTATTATTGAATACTACAAATACCTTTCGGTGGTAAAGATTAACTTTGATTAATTAGACTGATAATTCACTTTAATCAAGCTTAAAATTTAAGCAAAGGGTAGCTAACCTTTAGAGCAGTCATTTTTTATAATTATTATACTAGTACTACAAATACTTTTGGTGGTATGTTCAATGAAACTTAACATTTATGTTACCAAACCAAAGTCCGTAGGCGTCACGTTATATTCAATGTGCATTTTATCTGTGGGCCACTTCTGTTGCAAATTAATTTTACTTTAAATATCATTAAAATATTTGCATTATGAAACATTTTTCTACAGAAACACATTAATTAGGTTTCGATTAATGTAGAAAAATTTTCTGCGCAAAAAGAAAGGACCAGAGATAAACTTAGAGCATCTCAACTTCAGATATCAATCCTAGAAGAGAAAGCCTTCACACGGATCAATTTAGTAATCTGACGTAACCAGCATGAATTGCGCAGTGGGGAAAAATAAGAAATAGGTGTCACAACGCTTGAACTACTAACCAGGCACTGGGGGAAAAGTTCGTTCCGACTACTAAAGGTTTGGATTACTCGTTTCTGGTATCCTGTGCGAAGGCCTTCGTTCTCTCTCCTATGAGGAGAGAAAAAGAAGAACCCATTCCAAAATCCTCTCCAGAAATAACCCATTTTGTAGTTCCTTTTTCTAATAAATTCATCTGAAAACAAAGCAACATTTAAAAACAGATTTTGAAACGTAATCAATTGCACTTAACACTGCAAATTAACAGCGATATAAAAATTTACTAAAACTTAGATCTGTGGGGGTATGCTACCAACCGACAATGACAACCGTTATTTATCAAAAGGTACGCGACAAAGATAAAATTGTGGCTACACCACAATTTTAGCTGTGATAAGAATTCGATGAATTGATACCACTAGTTGATTCATTGCTATTTTGCAAGAAGCCGGAGGAGATATATTAAGATCACGGTTGTTGGCGTGATCGCTCATGTGTAGCAATTTGCAGTTGAGTGTGTACAGGCCCCCGTAGTGTGTGATCGAGACTGAACAGCACCTCCTAGTAGAGAAAGCCTCACAGCCCGGAGCAATTTAGTAGTACGACATAACTACATAAACTGCGCAGTGGATGAAAATAAGAAAGAGGTCACAACTTTCTGACTACTAAGCTGCGCAGTGGGGGTTTTAACGAAAGATGTCAATACGTTTGGACTACTAAGGAATCGAATTTCTTGTATATGGTAACTTGTGCTGAGGTCTTCTCCCTTATAAGAGGTATTGGACAGAGTAACAACAGTGTGAGAAGGACAATGTCGCAGTTATGAATAGAAAGTCAACTGTTTACTGTGTCTCATCCATTCAACTAGGCGAAGTGAGCGTTTCTGTAGAGGTAGGCGTGTTCAGGTCACGTCCGAGTCTCCACTTGTAGGGTGTAGGTCACCAACCCATGTCAACCGTCATCTATCAAAAGGTAACTCTTAACAGAATCGAGTTAACGTGCCTTAAATACTAGTGAAAGGGAATCGAATAGTTGTAGTGGTAATTACGCTACATATTTTTCCCTTAATAATAAACTGCAAATCAGATCCTTAGATTAACATTCACTTGACTTCATTTGAAAATTAATTCATATTAATGCACACTCCTCCCAATGACTTTCGAAAATTGCATTATTCTTACTTCAGTTTCGTCCTGAACTATCTAGAATAAGTTTTCAAATATCTTAAATGGAACCCATAATTTGTTTCCCGTTTTAATCACACATCTGCGTTGTAATTAAAATTCAATCTAGAGTTGTAATTCAAATTATAGCATTGTTTTCGACCATTTAAATGCATTTTATACAAATTCAGAATTCGTACTACGTGCCATAATATTCATCTTATTTTAATCAAATTTTGACCTGTTGTTATCCATTCTATACGTTGGAATTCAATTGACGAAATTTGAAGACAATGATCAGAGACAAATTTTTGGAAGTTTGTTTTGATATTTCAATTCGGACATTATTATAAAAGCAATATTGTAATAAGCTGCATTTTTACTTAACTTTGTTATGCTTTGGGGGTGTTTTGAACATTTCTGTTTAAAATACCCCAAAGCATAAGTAATGCAATCACACTATTTACCATACAAATATCCAAATAAACAGTCTCGATTTTAAAATCTTTGAGAGACATATTCTCTATTTCTTTTTCTTTCCTTATTCACATCTACTGCTTATCGTTGTTTTAAAATAAATGCCTCCAATATTGCTTAATTTGTATGCAAAAAAATGAAAGAATTTTAGTAGATTTTGATTTTTTTGTCAAAATAATGTAAAATTGCAAATAACCAATTTTTTAAAATTTCCGACCTATAATCTTAAGCTATTTAATCATCAGATTGAGTTATCGATTTTTGATTTGAACAGAATAGACCATATTTTCTGACACAATTAGATGTAAAATATTATTTTCATGTAAAAAAAAACATTCTAGGAGCATATCTTTATTGCAGAAAAATATAATGCCTTATTTTATTACTGTAGACTTGAGGATTACTGTAGACTTCAATGTTTTTAGAGCGTGCCCAAAAATATAACTGCTCAGACACAGTCATCACTTATGCATTATTCAAAATGTCTAGCTCTTTTATTGGACAAATTTCTCTCTGAACAGCTCCTCTTTTTCAAGTTATAGACTTACTAATATCTACGACTATTTTGAGAATTAATAACAACATACTTTTGATGCATTTGATTCTTTCTTTCTCAGGTAATATGAAACCCAACGACAACGTTTTGCACGCAAGCTGAAGTGTCCACCAGCCATGCTTCACAGATTCCCGCTTCTAAGGTTCTATGATATCAACAACCATCTTTAGTCAAAAGAGAAATGTACTTCGGTGGAGAGGTCCCCCCTTCCATCATCTCTGGAATATTCACACATCAGAAAACCAGAACATTCCAATACAAACAGAACGATTGGCCTTCTCTCAACTCTAAAAACGATCCGGTGGATATTGCTTTTCAACCTTTGGATATAACGATTTTCACAACCAATAACACGTCTGAAGATGATCCAGAGTCTTTTGACAGCCAACTCAATTTCTTAGACATCAACATCACAGCGGAGTTCTGGAGAGAAGGATATGATTCAAATCTAACTTGTTATCATTCAGCATGTGTGGCTAATAACGATACTCTCAATCCAAATATTGTTGGCTTACCCCCGGATGGAAGAAATTGGCCCTTCCTTTTCCTGACAGCTTTAGTTGTGGCAGGTGGCCTGGGCAACGTTCTTGTGTGCCTGGCCATTTGCTTGGAAAAAAGGCTTCAGAATGTGACGAATTATTTTTTGTTATCCCTAGCTGTGGCGGATTTATTAGTATGTGTTGCGGTTATGCCCTTTGGTATTCTGGATGGTTTTCTTGGTGAGTTACAGTTAAATTTTTATTTATTATCCTTCAAATATCTAATTAAGATTGATATACTATATTGACTCGCAATTTTAAACTTCATTTTAAAAATTCATTGAAATATTTCATCAAAGTAAATTCTTTTCTGAAAACATTCAGCCATTTAATGGCACTAGAATGTTCGGGTGCGCAGTTTAGAAATTTTATAACACTGACTATGAAAATGAAATACATCTAAAAACTCCTGTTTTCATAATTTTAAAACATTAGAACTGTTCTAACTTTCAGTGAATTAAAGCTTTATCAAAGAGTTATGTATTGGTTTTTGATGCCTCTTATTTAAGCTGATGATTAAATAAATATAATTTTAACAATACGTTTAGCTAAACTAAAATGAAGAATTTAAAAGTAAAAAATAATTTAATAATATAAGATTTGAAAAGAAATCTTTCTGTAAATGTTTATTTTTAATTAAAAAATGAGATTATTATCATAATTACGATTATTATTATAATAAAAAGAGATTATTATCATAATACAAAGCAAAAATAATGAATGAGTTCTAGAAAAAGTTACATTCATAAATAACAAACTATAGTAATACCAAACCAAATATAGTAACAAATGCTGCACATTTCTACAAATACATCCATGAGAAGTTAAAAACGCGATCAAGAGAAGGACGAACCCGAACCAATTTTGTTTCATAATAGAAAATAACATTTTTTAAATATAATGGAATTTTAAACAAAATAAAATAAGCGCCACAGACTTTAAAGTTCTCACCCATTTTAAATAACAATAATAATGGATGAATATAGTTTTTTTTATGAATATTTATCTCTACAATGTCAAGTATTTTGCGAGTTTATCAAAAACAGAAATAAAAATATACAGCTTAACTGATCATCTTTTCCATTTTACTGTAATTACGTCTATATTAATTTTATAGTGCAAGTAAAAGTTAAACTTAAAATTTTGAAGTTTTGAAACACACGTGTCATTCTTTTCATGCAATTATAGCCGTGCACTCAAAGTCGAGAGTCAACCCTAGCGTATAAAACTACAAATCCACTTCATTCCTATAACTAATATTAGTAACAAAGGTTTAAATGATAATGATTCAAAAAGTGGTATCCTAGATGATTGGTCTCAAATATAACAAAAACTTTCCATTTATTTCTTTTAGCTCAATTATAGCTGTACTCTCATAACATAAAGACAAGTGTCAACGAACGTATAAAATTGTAAACCATTCCGTTCCTACATCTAATACTAGTAAGACCTAAAGTTTAAATCAAAATTCAAAAAGTGCTTTCCAAGACGATTGATCTGAAATATGACAAAAAGTTGCAAATGAGTTTTTCATGTGAAAACACTTATTCTCCCTTCTAAAAATTAGAAAAAGGGTGAAAACTTTATTCATTACATTATCTAAAGTGTAAAAAGCAAATCATGGGTTGCCATGGACCAACTCCATTCCAATGACTCAAGAAGTTTCACTTCGTTCCTAAAAAGCTGATGCTGTGTAATGTACAGTGCTCCAAGAAAAAGGACCACCCTGAATAACTTTTGATCTAATGATCGAATCCTCACGTTCTATGACTCAATCCTTAGGATTGGATGGTTGACCTCAAATGTGTTAATTAATTAGTACAGACGATGCTATAAGTTGCGAAATCGGGTACAAAAACGTACTTTCTCCGAATGCCACACCTTATTTTATGGATTCAAATTTCCGACCCAAACCTGTGCATCACTGCTAGAAAACTCATGTCAGAGACGGGCCCGTTGAGTCATCATTCTAGATGTTATTGAGTGATGAGTATATTGAGAGATACAGCACGGGCTGGCTCTAATGCAATTTTCTGGGGCCCTGAACCTGCCCTAGGAATTTCTCCCTCCTCATTTAGGGCAACCATTTTCAAGCTCTACGGCAAGATTGCCCACGAGTAATGGCGCGCTGCTGGCAAGCCAAGGAGCTGAATCGAGACTGTCCTAGTCTACGTCAAAAGGAGCTCTTAAAGCTTAATAGAAACAGTATAAGGAAGATCATAGGTCTTCTTACTGGTCACTGTATCCTCAGGAGACACCTACACATTATGGGAATAGAATCCAATTCTCTTTGTCGGGGTTGTCATCTAGAAGAAGAGACATACTTTGTAAGCATACTTTACGCATACTTTGTAATTGTGATGTCTATTCTGCTCAAAGATTTGAGCATTTAAGGCAGCATTGCGTCAATGTCTGGGAACTGCAAGATGTTCCTGTAAGGTGCTTGCTGAATTTTATTTCAGCTATAGGACTTTCTTGCTAATCACGACTAGGGTTTGGGTACAATAGACCTCTGGTCGATGTGCCCTGCTCGTCACAGCTGCCCAACCTCTAAGTCTATCTATCTATATTGAGAGATGCTAATCCGGAAACCAGATGAATGTTTAGCAGAAGGACCACGAAAAAGAATGCGTTTTTATAGCGTAGTATCACGAAGAGACGATAGCCATCCTTTTAAGTTCAGACCAAACGACAAAATTAACCGTAAGCATGACGTTCAGTTCTATTTGGACCGTAAAGGGCCAGAGTAGCTTAGAAAATGGATCGGCCAGCAACCTACGTCTTTCTAAAAGAGCGAAATGAACAGTCAGTCATCTTGTCGTTTTATGACATAGCGAAGTTAGTTGAAGCTTGATCATAGTTGAAGCTTGTTAACTGAACTTATAGCCAAAATGTAAATAATTGCCCTAACTTTGCTTCAATTCTAAGCAATTGCTAATTTTGAAAACTATTTTTCCTTCTCTCTCACAGAGAATCAACCAATGTTCGTTGCGTAACAGAACTTGTTGATCTCTTTCCTGACTTTGAATATCAACAAAAACTGAGGCAAATATTTAAGGAAAAAACTAAACTGTTAAAAGGATCCGCTTATTATTCATTGTCCATTGATCTTCTCATTTCTATGTGGGATGTGTGTATTATTGCTTTTAGCAATTTCTTTTGTATTGGATTATCATTTGATTGCGCTTATTATTTTTTATAATATAACATAGAAAAATATTGAAAGATTATTTAGTAGTGAAACACTTAAATTTTTTAAATTAAAAAATCAATTAAAGGAAACGATGAATTACGTCTTTTTCCTTTAATTATTTCTTATTTAATTTGTATTCAGTAATTATTCAAGCGAATAAAATTATATGAAAATTGATTTATAGCAATCTCCTATAATTTTAGGGTTTTTTCTTATATTTCAGTACATTTCATAATTTAATTTTTTTACGAAAAAAAGTTTTCTGACAGCATTTTGTTCAATAATTTTTCAGTTGATTTCACAAACTAAAATAATTAGATCCGAAAAAGTATTATTTTAAAAGAATTAATACTCGAGCATACTTGCATCAAAACCCGATATTTACTTTTCTATCGAACATTTAATGTCGAAAACATTCATTCACAAATATTTTTTTAAAGTCACATTAATTAAACAGATCTTAAAAATGTTGATAGCCTTCTATTTTTAACTACATTTAAAAAAAAATATCGTGAGACAGCATACGAAGTTTAATTGAAAAACATTAAGTCAAAGGCATTTTTAAGAATTCTTCTTATTTTCATCTTGTCAAAAAGAAATGGCAGATAAAGTCAAAAAGTCCACTGAGTTTTCTTGTCATCAATTCAGCTCCTTTTCATGGTTTACTGAAGAATTTCACACTTGGCTTGTTTTGGAACAGAAGATTTTGAAGATCTGAGCGGAAATTCTGGATCAAAGAAGGAAGGTTTTTAATATATTGTTCACGTTCGAACAATTACTGGACGATTTCAAAATTAAAGGAATTTCAAGTTGAAAAGAAATCTCGAGATCCCTAATGACTTCAGAAATCTCAGTATAGGTAATATCTTTGAGAGAGCCAGTTTATTTTTCTTAGTTTTCGCTGCCATTCTAAAAATGTATGTGGATAATTTACAGCGAGGAGACGTACTACGACCTGTTAAGGATTCTACAGATTCCACAAACTTCGGAAATTATTAATTGTATGAAAAAAGGAATTATCGATAGATTTAAAATATTTTAGTAACTCTAATTAATGTAAAGTTGTCAAATTAAAATTTAAACACGGTGCATTACTTTTAACATAACTTTTGAGTTTTCACTTAGAAGTGTAGAGGTATTTCAAAAAATAGTAAACAGGACAGAAACCCTTTTATGCATACAAAACTTTTATGTTCATTTAGTTCTGAGTGTTTATAGTCTATAAGATTGGTATAATATATTTATCTGAAGAGTTTAATTTGGTGTTGCTGTTTTAATTCTCAGACTGATAATAAATTTTTGTTAAAACTGACATTACTGACTATTGGACATTTTTTTTAACCCCTTGCACTACGGTGAAATTCGGACCGAGTAATGCCTAACGAATGCACCCGAATGCTCGCGAAAAGATCCTAAGACAAGAGAGAGAGAGAGACAGAGGATAAGGGATTAAGAGACAAAATATAAAATACCTATTCATATAAAGAAGAGATAAAAGCCCATTCAGACGTTCTTGTTTAGCCCGAGATTAAAATCACGAGCACGGCTCGTAATATTCATGTTTGGCTCGAAATGTCGATTACGAGCCATACTCGTGATATTCACATTTGACATGAAATTAAACAACGAGCCTGACTCGTGATGTTCAAGTTCGGCCTAAAACTTTAATCACGAGTCAGACTCATAAAAATAGCGCAAGGGATTAAAACTGAGATTTTTTTTTAATGTAATTTGGTACGTGTAGATTCCCTTTATTGATACAATATAAAAATTCGATGATGCTAACTTTTTTACTTGAATTCAAGTAGCCTTATATGATACATTCACTGCTCAGTGTTTATTTTCTTTAACTTCTCAGAAAAATTAAATATTAAAAAATGGATACCATTTAAATATCAAAGGGGAAGAAGGGTTTTTGTTCATTTTTTATGAAAATGACACTTAAGTCACCATCTGTTGTATTTTAAGGATCACTACGTTTTGAAAAAATAATAACGCAAAAAATCAATTCTCCTCGAGAGTTAATACTCACAAGGGAGATTAGGGAAGTGTGACTCGCCAATTTTGAAATAAACTAGTGGGATGTATGCCTTATGAGAAATAATTTTAGGGGGCAACATTCGTTTCGGCCCACAGATAAAAAATAATTCAATATATAGAAAAATCGGTATTTTATTACTTCAATGCAGGCTATTAGTTAATGTAATAATCTCATAATCCAATTAATTTTGTGGTACTTTTACGTACTATATAATGCATATTTATTGTCAAAATTGATTTCGAAAATTTTATATATCTGTAGTTTTTCAGAAATACCTGTTAGGTTAATTTGAAAAAAAATTGGCATCAAATCTTTTCAATACTTTTTTTTTTTAAAAAAATTTTCTTTGAGCTTGGCTTTTGAGATCAATTTTGACAATAAATATGCATTATATAGTACGTAAAAGTACCACAAAATTAATTGGATTATGAGGTAATTACATTAACTAATAGCCTGCATTGAAGTAATAAAATACCGAGTTTTCTATATATTGAATTATTTTTTATCTGTGGGCCGAAACGAATGTTGCCCCCTAAAATTATTTCTCATAAAGCATACATCCCACTAGTTTATCCCTCTGATTCCGATCGAGTCCTAGAATTTGTGTCCCTTCATTACGGGAGTTTTCTGAAAGCAGTTTCTATGATTGAACTCGTCCAAAACTATCTTCCTGTGAGNCCTGCTAGGGGAAAAAGGTTCCTGTCCCCGCGCCTGGGAAGAATGATTCCTGTTCAAACTCAAACACGCCTGCGGCTATCTACCCTGAATATTGTATTGCATCATATATTAATAGACAATGGACATTTATCAAATTTTTATACCAAAAAAATGACCGTTACCCTGTCGGCTAATACGAATAAAGGTGAGTAAAGACGACCACAAGATGTCCTTTAAAACGACTTTCCATAGCGATTACATGCCTGCTACATTCAAGACTGAGACTACGGGAAAAAAACAGACCCGCTTCATCTGTCAAACCTTCACAAGGTCGTAGGAGAGTGGAAAACAGTATTAATAAGCACAGGTAACATATAGAGAGAAATCATCCCCGAAGCAAATCTTCCGACACTAGTCTTGCCACGAAAGCAGTTAAAACATCAAAATGCAAAGTGCCTGAAAAACTTTTTGGTGAAATTTGACTCACGAGAATTTTATAAAATTTGAATGTGCATGAAAGAAGAAAAAATCGAAATAAAAAATTAAATTTTTAAAAACCACGTTTTTGTAGTGGAGAATAATAATTAAAAAATAAAAATTTGAAAAGCGAAAAACGTGGGACGCATGAAATACGTAGGAGTAATGTTATATTTGTGTAGCTCATGAGAATATGTGTATATATATCTGTAATTGTAATTGTATCTGAATCTGGATGTGTATGTGGGATATGTTTGTGTATATGCACGTGCATATGCATGTGGATGTGGCTGTGCATGTGTATAAGTAAGAAAATGTGTATATGTACTGTTATGCATTTCATGCGCCCCACGTTTTTCGTTTTTCAAAATTTTATTTTTTAATTTTTATTCTTCACTACAAAAATGCGGTTTTTAAAAATACTTTTTATCTTGATTTTTTTTTTTTTTTTTACTCACTTCCAGAATCTCAATTTTTTCATTCACTGCACACAAAACTTTTCAACTGACATGCGACACTAATTTGTAATAATCGAATCGACAACAAAAGACAATCACGAAAATACTAATTTTTCTTTATTTTAATTTTATTTTACTTTACTTTACTTCATTTTCATGCATTTTCATCCAATTCTGAACTATGTGTCAAATTTGAAGTCTGTAGATAGTCGGGAAGTTAGTTTAAAATCGATTACAAAATTCCACCCGAACAGACATACACGAAGGCAAGTTAATATGAACGTGGTAATAAAAATAAAGGAGATGGAAAAAAAACAGAAGAGTATAGTGAAGATGACGGAATATTATAATTAGTAAATACTGATTTGGGGAGGATTTTTGAGGAAAAAAAAAACAGGCTTGTCCAGCCCGATTTACAATTTTTTTTCAACATCGAAAATTTCAAATTTTGTTTCGAAATTTTTGGGTACATAAATCTTTGTGAAATAAATCTTTGTACGATTTCAATCATGGGCTTGCTCCTTTTCCAAACTTTGAAATTCGTTATTCCCAAAATCAACTTTCACGGACATGAACTGTTCTCCCCCACCCCCTTTATCTTCATTTGTCTTAAATGTAATTCACGAAACTTTCAAGAAGACAGCCATGTATTATCCGTCTTATGTATGCTAAAAATCTTTGGATAATTCATCCCGAGAAGTTTCTGTTCCTATACATACACGTGACGATATCTGCTAATCACATAATTTTGAGTTCTAATTATATCCTAAAAACATTTAACAAAAAATAAAATCTCTGGATCCTTAGATTAATAGTTTGAAAGCAACACCTTAATACTGTAACATATCAAGCTATATTAAGAAACAGTTCTTTGTTTTATTAGAAAAACCACAATAAGTAAAATAACAAATATAAAGTACCCGTAACGGGATGGCTAAATCTTATAAAACAAACTGGAAAAAGTGCCCGTAACGGGATAGATAAAATATTATAAAACAAACTAGATAAGCCCGTAACGGGTTATATGAAAACTCAAATTCCAAAACAAAACTAATCTCTAAAAAAATCCAACAACTCTGTTGTTCTAAAAAGGTCTTCTAATTTCTGCTTTCAAAGTCTGCTTTCATTTTACTGTTTATCTCTTTATGTGTTTATTTTATTTTATTCATGCTTTTGCTAACCCGTTATTTTTTTATTATTCATGCTTTTGCTAGTCAATTGGGTATAATATGAAAAAAGCACAACTACTTCCACTTATTAGAAATAACATTTACCTTTTAGTTTTATTAATAAACTGAGTTTTAAATATGCTTACTAAATTCATAAACTTCGGTAAAACAACAATATAAATTATTTCCAAAGGAACTAGACTAATACAATTCCACCCTGGCGAGTAGCGACTTATAACAAGACATTTCGTTTGATGCTTTTACTTGTTGCTAGAAATTAGGTTCGCCGAAAATGCTGTTTACTAGTTAAATTTAATAGGAATAACACGATCTGTGACGTAGGCTATAGTATACCCAATTACTTTTTTTATTATTTTTGGACTTTATAATACGAAGATTATTTAATGCTAACCATTAATTAGATTACGGAATTAAACACAAAAGTACATTACTTGTAAATGTATGAAAAACATTTTTACAAGTTTATATTCTTGATACTCAATCAATGAAGTTCAATCTGGAGAATGTGGTCCCAAGTAAACATAATTTATGTTTTGCTATTTGTTTCTTGAATTTATAAATTCAATTTATAAAGATTTTGACCACCACAACTTTATCACACGAATGGCTAATTACACACGATGGTGAGTTAAATTTTTAAAAAATAGAAATATCTGCTTAAAATTGTAATTCTATTTTATTTTCATTGCCACTTAGAAGAATCAATTTTGGAAAAGGAAAAGTCTACAAATAAATAGCAGTCAAGATGAAAAAGGAAAATTTATAGGAAACTAATAGCTTGAAACAACAAAAAAACGTATTACAAAATGCAAAACTCATTTCTCTAAAGATTAATGTTTTGCCAAAAACTATTCAATTATATTTAATTAATTATAATCGCAAAAAATTTAAATTCTTACGAAATGCTTAAGGGCAATATTGATGTAAAAACGTCTAAAATTTACATATTCTATTATATAAAGTCTTAAACACATAAACTTATAGAATTTCTTAAAAATTACTGTATTTATAAGCAATAACGTGTCTGTTTATATCACATGGTGAATAAGCTAATAATTTTTCAATACTAAAATATTTCGTTTAACGAAATATTTAAGTATTTTTCTTTTATTTAAAACCTTTTATTATTGTTTAATAAAATAAGACATATAAATAAATTTTTCGTTAACTAAATAAGAATACAATGAAAAGTTCATTAATAAATCACAATGAGGTACTTGCACGTCAAGAAGAAGATCACGTGACCTATGACGTCAGCATTAGCTGATCGTTCATAAGCAAAATAGCGAGTTAAAGTTTAGTTTAAGTTTCTTTATATAAGCCAGAATGTCAATTGACTTGAAGTTAATTAACTATTGCAACGTATCACACATCAAATTTGTTGAAATATAATTCTTTCTCTTCTACGTCTTTTACTTAGATTTATTATTTGCTTATGTTCTGTTACTGTAACGGTGATATATTTTTGTTTTGTCTATCTGCCAACTTCGATGCATAATTAGTTTGTTTATGTTTCTACCTTTCTTCGTGCCTGTCTTTGTGTTAAGAGAGATATAGTGAAAAAATTGAAATCTTTGTGAAAGAATATAATACAATGTGTCACTAAAAAGAACTGATACTTGATGGGCTTGGCTCAATCGAAATCGAATGAAAAGAACAGTTAATAACATAAACAAATGCCACATTTCAACAACCAACCAGAATCGAGATACCCACCCACACTACGTCACTTGCAGGGATCCCATTTTGAAGCTATTTTCATTTTTTCTTATTGCTAATATGGAATTTTCTTCGATGCTAAAAGATAAAAAATTTTAAATCTAAGAAATCATAAAATATGCTTTTATGACCCTATTTCCCTTGTTAACAAGTTAAAAAAAATTCGTTGTGACCCGTGTTATTTCTATAAATGAAATATTTGTAAGTTTATACAGTAATTTTAAAACAAAAACATGTCTCATTATATCATGATGAAACTTCGAAAATAATTCAGAAAAATCTTTATTTATAGAATCGCTTGCTGAAGAAGTTTAAAATATTTTTTTCTTATTTCAAATACGTATTATTGTTTTATAAAAACAAGACGCAAACATATTCTTTAGTAATAAAATAATTTTACAGCAAAGCCTTATAAATAAATCGCAATTTTGAAACTAATTTCGTATTTCTTATTGCGAATGTAAATTTTTTCATAAATATGAAAAGAAAATAACTTCAAAATTTAAAGCATCACGATGAAATCTGCTCTTTAATGCATTGGACAACGGTTCTAATGAATTTTGTAGTGAATCATATTATCAACAAATGGAGTTTATTTGTTTTTGTGAGAGAAAACTAAATCATATTTATAACTCTATCACTTAAATCTAAAATTAGATAATTACATTTATAATTTAGAAGAAGAAAAAAAAAAGACTCGATCCTTATCAAAATTTTAAAATATTACAGAAAAGCGAAGCGCCTTTTTTCCCATGGTGAATGTCCATCTTTTACTTTATGTCCCTAATTACAAAATTTCACGATACCCATATTCATTTGAGACTCCAATTTGTATTAGAATTTTTTCCTTCTTTCTTTCTAGAATCTTGGGTACTTATCTTTGTGCAATTTTCTTTCTCAAGAATGGCAATTAAGTAACAGCGTGTATTTAATGACTTAAAAGTATTGCGCTTGTAATCTCTTTTAATGAAGTCGTAAGATGAGATATAGAATAATGTTGTGTTATCTGGCATTGTTCGAAACAAAACTAATTATCAAAAAAAAAAATGAATGAAAAATACTGATAATTTTTTTCACGTATTGTTCTTGAAAAATATGTTCGTGAAAAACCGATAATGATCAGTTAAAATTTAAAAACTCTTCTCCTATAAGAAAATTAATTTATTTGTTTTATGAAATTATAATAATTGAGTGGAGATATTTTTTTCACTAGTGAAAAATATTATGCATTTTTTAATGGATTTTCTTGGCAAAAATTTGAAATGGAGAATATTTAATTGTAAAAATAGAGTTATAATAATAAACAATGATCCAATATTCAGGATAGGTAGCTAAATTATTCAACAAAAAACAAGCACCTTTTAAGCACTTTTCAAGGACTCAAAAAATATTTTTAAGCACTTTAAAAAAATATCATAATTAGGCAAGGTTGAAAAGTTCTTGACAATTGACGGTTTTTTCTTGTTTTAACCGTCATGTCAAAAAAACCCTTTTGGCATTGTTTTTGACAATTGTCAAAAATCGCGAAATTTTGAATCATGTAAAAGGAATGGCTTTTTCATGCGCTACGGACTGACAATACGCCGAAATAGATTGGGGTTGAATTATATATGAAAACGTTGAATAGAACAATGTGAACTGTGTCCTTTTACATAATTCGAAGCCAAAATCAACATAGTAGAGGAAAAATCTAATTCTGAAAAAGAAAAAATTAAGCACTCTTTAAAAACACCCAATGAAAAAAAGCACCTTCAAGGGCTTTTAAAAAACAAAAATCGAAAATTAGCACCTTCAAGCACTTTTTAAAAGCGATACGCAACCTGAATATTGTGAGAGAAAGTAAGAAAATCTCAACAAGTATATAAACGAGTTATTATTTTTTTTTACTATTTTTCTTTTTCTTTATTGCCTACGGAAATATTTTCAATCTACTTGTTATACTTCAAAAGCCTTAAAAGAAATTTATAACGTAGTTTATATAGCATGGCTTTTCAAGCTTTACTAAATAGAAAAGTTTTTTTTTTGTTTGTTATGCTTATGGTTTTAACCAAAGCTGAAACCGACAGTCAAACTCAGTTTTTTTTTCTTAGAACGAATTTCGACGATATTTTTTTAATTTGGACGTAATGGCGCAAATGTAGCCATGCTTTTCTTAGTTCACGATACTCGTACTCAGACAGCGTAAAAAAAAATTAAATAGTACAGAAAAGTTTGAATGATGCAAAAACAAAAAGGATAAAAATAATAAATTAAACAAAAACAAAAAAAGAGAAAAGGTCTAAGAGACACAACAGTGCCCAGAATTCATTGAAGAAAACTCTTTAAGCAGTAACAGCTTGAAGGACTCCAGAAAAATTAATCCTAATTAATAATTCTGATGTAGAGTCTTAGTTTCCGAAACTAGATACCGTACAGGAGGTACTGTATCTAGTTTCAGAAAAACTTTTCTGAAGCATTTTCTGAAGCACTGGAAAAAAAAGTTACAGAAAAACTTTAACTTTTCAGAAAAAGTGGATTCGAAGGTCTTTGAAATATTTTATTCACTTAAACCTCAAAGAAAAGAAATTTAACATAAGTTTAGCTGTTTAACAGTGCGAAATCATGTTTATAAAAAATATTTAGCTAATTTGAAATAATAATAAAGTTTAGATTTAGGAAACAAATTTAAATTAAGAGAACAAATAATTATAAAAAATATAATACTGTAATGTGTCTACCACTACAAAATACAATTCCAATTCACTAGTATATAAGACATGTTAACTCGATTCTATGATGGGGTACCTTTTCATAGACGACGTTTGATAGGGTCGATAACTACTCTCCCTATATTGGTGACCCGGAAGTGATGTGAACACGCCTACCTTCACAGAAACTCCCAGTTCGATTTGACTGCGCCTACTAAGATGGATGGTCCGCATTTAACAGTTGACTTGCTACGTCAGACTGCAACATTATCCACCTCCTCATGTTGTTGCTACGCAGTCTCGATAGCACACAACGTTGGCCTGCGTACACTCGACTGCTAATGGCAACACAGAAGCAACCGCGACCGTGAACTTAACACAGCTCTCTCGATCAGCAAAAGTACGGTGATCTTAATACAGCTCTCCCGGCCTCTCAAAAAACAGCAATGAATTAACTAGTGGTATCCGTTCATCGAATTCGATCACAGATATAATTCTGGTGGGGGAGTACTGTAGTGTGTCTACCACTACAAAAGTACAATTCCAATTCACCAGTATATAAGGCACGTTTACTCGATTCTATGATGGGGTACCTTTTTATAGATGACGGTTGATATGGTCGATAACTACTCTCCCCTCAAACACTTTTATTTTAAATATATATTTTCGGGTTTAAATATTTTGATTCTGAAGCGTTATTGCAGAACGCAAGCCTTGCGAAATTTGAAATGTTCATATTTCAAAATGCTATATTTAAAAATTATTACTGTACTTTTCGCTCTCACCTGCCGGATAATTTCTACAAATTTTATCTGACCAAATAAAAATTGTACGGAATGCTATCTACGATTTACGTAGGATTTGCGTTTCTTGCTCTTGATACATGGGTTGGACAAAATAATGAAAATACTTCTATACTGTGGGGAGTGAGTTATAGACAATGTCAACCGTCCTCTTTGAAAAGGTACCCCACTATAGAATCGAGTTAACATGTCTTATATACTAGTGAATTGGAATTGAATAATTGTAGTGGTGGAAACACTACAGTACTCCCCCAACAAAATTATATCTATAATAGAATTCGATGAACGAATACCGCTAGTTGACTCATCGCAGTTTTGGGGAGAAGCCAGCCGGGAGAGCTGTATTAAGATCACTGTACTTTTTTAGTGCTAATCGTGAGAGCTGTTCACGGTCGTGGTCACACCTGTGTTGCCTTTAGCAGTCGAGTGGATACGTTGTACGTTGCGTGTGATCGAGACTGAGAAGCAACAGCGTGAGGAGGTTGATAATGTCGCAGTCACAAGTAGCAAGTCGACTGTTCATTATGGACCATCAATCGAAATAGGCATGTTCAAACTGAAGTGGGCGTTTCTGTCAAAGTAGGCGTGTTCACATCACGTCTGAAGGACACCAATGTGGGGAAAGTAGATATCGACAATGTCAACCTTCATTGATGAAAAGGTATCCCAACACAGAATCGAGTTAACAAGTCTTATATACTAGTGAAATGGAATTATATTTTTGTAGTGGTAGATACACTACATCTTACATTTCATTTTTACACTTAGATTAATATTACATTTCTTCATATTTCTCAAGAAATACTTTAAGAAACATTTCATAGATTGAAGTCCTTAGATCATGCGATTTTTCAAACTAAAGCTTTTAAAAGTTTGAGGACTCGACAGTAAATTACAAACGAAAAATGATGTTTTTGATCACCCTATGCCAAAAAAGGTAGCAATAAATTTGTAATTTTGAGCAAGTATTTTGGTTGTTATATTCAATAACTCCAAAGAGTTTCTTAAACCCTGTTTAAAAAATTTATGAAGATATGAATATTTTTTATAAAAAGCTAATTTTTTTGTCTTGTGTTTTTATCCTATAACTTTAAAAATATCCAATAAAATTACACAAAAATTTTGGAGCAATTCAAAATTACAAAATTTTGTTGAAAACTGTGCAATATATAAGTAATTAAATTAGTTTGGATCGAAAAAAGTGATTTTTTTTCATAATGTTGCAGTATATCGTATTTGGCAACTAATGAACAAAAATTAGCTTTGAATATCTAAAAAATTTTAAAAGTTTCAAGCAATTTTTCTAAGTATTTTTTGTAATTTTTAAATGAAACTCAAAATGATAAGAGGTTTGATACAAATATTTTTTTATCATAAGACAAAATTAAATAACGAATGATAATACCTTGCAATAAACATTCATACACCGAAATACGATAGAATAAGAAAAGAAAACGAGCGAAAGAAAAGATATTTTTATGGGAGATGATCCCCAGCAATGTCGATGTCATTTTTAATAGATCTTATTCATTAGTGCAAAATGAAATTTGAGAAAAAACTTTTATCATTTTGAGCTTTTTTTAAAAAACAATACGTACGAAAACTACTGAGAAAACTGCTTGAAACTTTTTAACTTTTCAAGATACTCAAGTCGAGCTTTTTTTATCAGTTTTAAGCAAATTTCTCTCAAATTTTAAAGCATTTAAATTGCTCCAAAATTTTGTTTAATTTTATTGAATACTTTTAAATTTAAAAAAACTAGAGAAAGAAAATGAGTTTTTCTTTATATAAAAATGTCCATAACTTCATAAATGTTTAATCTAGGTTTACGAAATTCTGTTCAATTATTGCATACAATAACCAAAATAATTGTTACAAATTACAAGGTTATTGCTACATTTTTCGACATATGTCGATTAAAAAACAATATTTTCCATTTGTAATTTTACTATAGGTCCTTCAAACCTCTAAAAGCTTTAAACTTTGTTTGAGAAATCACATAACCTAAACATTTCTAAATTTATACAATGATTCCCTAAGTATTTTTTAAGAAAATCAACAAAAAAAAGTGTTATAGAAGTGTTCCCATTATTTTGCCCAACCCCTGAAAATTAATATTTATAAGATTATGAAATAATTATTTTTTTTCAATTATTTTTTTCAAAACTATACAAAATTAAACCTTAAATTTAGAGCCACTGTGTAATCTGAAAAAGAAGTGTAAAAAAGTGATAAAACATTTTAAAAAACTTCTTTCAACTTCTTAGAGTAAAGACTAAGTTTTATGACAATGATACACATTGATGGGGAAAACTATTTAAAAATGAAATTCTTGAGCATGATTCTGTTCTTTTTAACATTTTTTACGTATTTTTTCTTCATCAATTTACACATTCTTATAATTCTATTAAATAATCCGCAAAAATATTCATTATGCGATTCATAAGATTCATTTATTTCATGATACAGTATGAAACGTTCGATTATTAAATAAATGAAAAACTGAGCAATTTAAATTTCCATCATGGCTGTCTTTAATGTATACTTCTGTCAAATCTTTTGTTAAAGTAATAGTCAAAAACTATGTTTATTATAGTCAGAAATTATATGCATAGTAATAGTCAAAAATTAGGTCAAATAAATATTTATTTGTCAAAGAACAAAACGTCTTCCGACTCTGACCAATTGCTATTGTGGTCAAAACAAACATAGGAAGGGTTAAAATCATCTAAAACCACTTTATATGAGGATGAAGCCTAGTTGTGATTCCAGTTAAAGGTGGTTATATTTTTGTCCAACTTGACAAATAAGTAGAATTTTGATGGTTTTAATCCTTCCTTTGCTCTTTCCTACCTACCAATTGACGACTAAGGATACGGCAACTTTAGATCTATTAATATTATTTTATTATGAAATTAAATTTTTATTTTGAAAATATTTGTCTTAAATAAAATGTTTAATGAGGAATAAACAAGGGTTTTTCAATCAAATTAAATAATGAAGTTTTATGTAAGTAATATTTAACTATTTTTTTATAACTATGAATTACTTAAAAACAATTTTAGAAAATGAATTATTTTTTACCATAAAATAGTTTTTCCAGACATTTAGAAAAGTTGAACTTGAAATTTTTATAAAAACAAATCGTTCCATTGCATGTTGTTGTTTTTTTCGCTGCTGTTTTTACTGTAGTTTTATCGCCCCCCTTCCCTTACTCAACCACTTCTCTTAATAATCAAATTTCTAAAGCAAAGATAACTATAAAGATAACTATCATAGTAGAACTTTTAAATACATTAACGTGTATTCAGAATAAATACTAGTTTCGTAATATTGTTTTGCCTCAAAAATATTATAAACTGATATCACTAAAATTTCTCACAAATCCCTTATATGGATATCCCTTGATATTACTTTACAAACCAACATTTGTTTTAGTGTACGTGTTACCGGCAAAGTATGAAACGCCGGCATTATATGGAACGCCTAGGCATTCTATATAATGCCGGACGTTCTTAGGCAAAGTATGAAATATGAGAAGTATTATATACTTTCCCTAGGCATTGTATATAATGCCTAGGCATTCTATAGCATGACAAATGCTATTTAGGCAAAATATGAAATAAACATCCTGATGAGGTTATTATGTAAATGGTGTGCATGTTACTGTGAATGACCGAAATCGGTGGTTGTTGACTTTCACCGGTGAATGTTGACAGTTACATAGTCGCTTTGGAGAACGTCCGAAATATTTATTACATCCGATTTAATATTAATTTATTCGTGGATATAATTGCATTTATTCGATATTTTAATACTTACTGACGATAGATTAGAAGAAACATCAGTGTTTGGAGTATCAGGCAAATATATAGTATGACTAGACCTTTGGTAAATGTCCGAAATATATACTTGATCTAGCTAAGTGCTACTGCCCGGTATACATTTGCCCGGTATACCCCACACTAATGTTTTTTTAAGATTCAGTGCCACTGTACGATATACATTTGCCCGGTATACCCCACACTGATGTTTTTTTAAGGTCAAGTGCCATTGCCCGGTATACATTTGCCCGATATATCCTACGCTGATGTTTCTTCTAATCTATCGTCAGTATTAAAATATCGAATAAATGTAATTATATCCACGAATAAATTAATATCAAATCGGATGTAATAAATATTTCGGACATTCACCAAAGCGACTATGTGATTGTCAACTTTCACCGGTGAAAGTCAACAACCACCGATTTCGGTCATTCACAGTAACGTGCACATCACTTACATAATAACCTCGCATCAGGACGTTTATTTCATACTTTGCGGGTTTCTCATTTGGCATTCTATGGAATGCCTAGGCAATGTGTGAAATATAAATCATTTCATACTTTGCCGGCTAGTTTTAGACATTATATACAATGCCTAGGCATTCTATATAATGCCGGATTTCATACTTTGCAGCTAACATATGTAATCGTGAAAATTTCATTTCTTGTTGTCACCAATATTTAATTCTTTCAAAATCATTATAAAGCTTTAACTATTTATACTTATTAAAACATATACGATTATTAGGAATTAAAATGTTTACGAATTACTACTCTGAGCATAGAATTTTCAATTTTTGATTTTAAAAGAGATCAATAATAAATATTTCAAAGCCATGATATTGACTTTTAATTCAATTATTTAAAACTAATTCTCAGACTCCAGATTCAATTGGATTTTAAGAATAAAACTTTATAATTTATGGACACTTTAGATGGTAAAAATATAATTTTTAAAAATAGTTTCCATTCATTAATATTAATTTCACATCTTTTCTTTTAGACACATGCATTGAAAATTGAAAAAGGAGAGTACAATCCAATCTATTGTTTAATAATAGAACGCTAATCTTTCTTCTTTTATAAATTAGTATAATTTATCTCCGGAGATTGTAATAATATTAGCCGAAATCTTCCATTTCGCTTAATTGGAGCTGCTAAGTTCAGGGCTGGGAAAAAAAGATTTAACTGATATACCGAATATATTTGAAAAGATAAATGATGTGTTTAGTTGAAAATACAGCTGAATATTTTTTTTAAAGTTTGAACTGAAAGGTGAACATTTTTTAAGAAGACATTTGAATTAGGATTAATGATTTTGATAAGGTCAAAGTACTTCAGAATAGATTTCAGTTATGTGGTTTTAAAGAAATAATACTTTTTAGGTTTTTACTAGTCTTTTACTTATAATAATACTGCTCAGTTTTTACTAGTCTTTAACTAATACTGATACTGTTTAGGTTTTTACTAGCCTTTTACTTATAATAATACTGTTTAGGTTTTTGCTAGTCTTTTACTTGTAATAATACTGTTTAGGTTTTTACTAGTCTTTTACTTATAATAATACTGTTTAGGTATTTACTAGTCTTTTACTAATAATAATACTGTTTAGGTATTTATTAGTCTTTTACTAATAATAATACTGCTCAGTTTTTACTAGTCTTTTACTAATACTGATACTGTTTAGGTTTTTACTAGCCTTTAACTTATAATAATACTGTTTAGGTTTTTACTAGTCTTTTAATTATAATAATACTGTTTAGGTTTTTACTAGTCTTTTATTTATAATAATACTGTTTAGTTTTTTTTTATTGCATAAAATATAATTTTTGATTGAGATATTTTTTAAACTTTATATAATTTTTGTTTTTAATGCTACCTCATTTTATTCCATTAATTTTTAGAGAGGTTGAAATGGTAGTATATTGTTTTCACGTTATAAAAATTAAATTTTCATTTATAGTTGTTATAAATTAAATAATCTTCAAAAAAACTATATAGCTCTACCCATTTTTTTAAATCTAATATTTTTTATTTTTTATGAAAAAAAACTTTTACTGACGAAACATTTTATATATTTTACAAAAAACTTGGGAAGAAACTATTTTTATTCATAATTATTAATATGAATATAGAGCTTCATTATGCTGTTATAAAAATGCAATTATGTTTTTAAAAAAAACTTACGTAATTTTGAAATTCTTGTGCTAAATATTTTAAATTTTAAAATATTTATAAAATCTTTTCCATAATTACTGATATATTGTTCCATACTTGAATATGTTCACTAACTCAGTATATTGTGTTATTAAACGTTTGATAAAGAGCTGCTTTCAACGCCGAAACCTATATTTCGTACTAAAGTTATCCCTAAAAACTTAAGAACATTTATTTTACATTTAAAAATAGTAGTTAAAAATGCTGTAATGTTGAAAATAATATATTTAATTCATAGCGCCATTCAAATCTGATTCAATACAGATATTTCTTTTTTTGTTTAAGTAAAATTTCTGTTATATATATATATATTCAGTTAGATATATATATATAGATAAAAAAACACGCGATTGTCAATAGCGAGAACCTATAATCAAGGTAAAATCGTTATTTTTTTCTTATTTATCGACATAGCAAATATCGAAGTAATCGTTTAACGCATTGTACCTCATTTTAATTTCAGACTCTTACTATGTTTCAGTTGTAAGTAAAAATATAAGCATGGTATTATTTGTAAATGATACATACTTTCTTATTCTAAATCCATTTCCTTAAAAGAAAACAAATGCAATTACGTTTTCTTTACTCTGTAAATCCAGTATATTAGGTAAAAGAGAATCATCGATATTTTACTTCCTCGATGTTTCGATTCTTTATTACTGCTTTCTGGAATTTCCGGCATAAGCGTTTAAAGTTTGAATACTCACGTGATGTAGTACAGTGTTTGTTGGTGCTTATTTCTAAGCAAAAACTATGATGAACTGAAAGTAATAACGGGGGTTGGTGGGTCAAGCCAACAGGGCGCAGAGCCTCCTAATGTAGTGCATGAAAATTTAACTTTTAATTACTATTTAGCATAAAAGAAAAAAAAATTCCTTTGTAGGAATGACCACAAGAGTTTAATCTGACCAAAAATGACTTTATTATTTTTAACTCTGTATATTTTTAATCGATGAATTTTCAGCAAAAAAATTTTGGAAAAAAAATGTTATATTTCATGTTTTTCTATTCTACGATATCCTTATTGACAGAAAAATAATATTTTAAAATAAAAATTCTCCAGAATAAAATATTTTACTCTCTATTATATGTAACGTTAATGTCTAGCTTCTACTTAACTCTATTGATTTTCTTCACTTCAAAGGCGTAATTTTTACAATAATTTCTGAAAAAGCAAAAATTGTAATACGAACCGTATGTTACTTCCGGGAGTTTACATACCTCCTGGCGAGAAAGGGCTTCCGACCACAGGTCTAAAACCTCAAACCATAGAATGAAACTTAATTATTTTAATGCAAAGAACACTCTTTGATACATTTTGAAAAGTCTTTGTTAATTCGGAGTTTTCCTGCCTTAGTTTCGCTTCCTCAAGGGAATTCTTGAAGTTCCTGCGTGAAGAAAAACGGTTACGGGAAGAAAAATTCTCAAGTTTAGTACTTTTATTTCTGTGTGGTTACATTTTAATCATACGATTGTCGTCTGCCTGATTTCTTTGCAAAACGTTGTTAACGTAATTAAAATCACTAAATAGTGAACATTTTAATGCCCATTTATACATGTGATTATTTATATAAGATTTATTTAAAAATAATTTCCTGATCTAGTCATAGGATTCGATTATTTATTATTTAGTTTATTTCGCAGAACTAATCTATCTTTCTCTTACGTGGTACCATAAACTCTGGTATATTTCCATCCGTTGGCAACACTATAGTTATTATTTATTTTCTCAGGTAGCCTTAAGTAATAATTTAAGTAATGCTGAAAAAGTAGTTATACGTTAAGTATTTATTTAGGACATTTTTGTACTTTAATAGAAATGAAAACTTAGTTAAGAAGTAATTACTCAGATTTATTTTTAAACCTTTCTATGGTTGTGTGCAATTTTAAACATAAATGGTGTTGTGTTGCCCCATACTGTCATACCAATTATTACTGACAGCGTTTACCTTTTTCGTACAATATCATGCATGCAGAACATGCGATAGCATGCTAAGATGGAAGCTTCTTTTTTTTTCACTGAACTTATCGTATTTCGCCAGGGAAGATGCCGGAAGTGTTGCTCATTTTGAGTTACCTGGTGAACACCTTGTGACCAAAGTCACTGAGGCGAGTAACATTACCCAAGCCACACTGCCACAGACACCCGTTCATAGAGTGGGCCACTTTCGCACACAAGAGAGAAACATCCATGCTCTAAGCGGGAATCGAACTCCATTGGATTCGCAGTTAGGCACGCTAACAGCTCAGCCTATTTGCCGGCGACTGAGATGGAAGCAATTTCAATACTTCTGCCTACTATGCTAAAATATATCAAACTCATACTTACTGTGGTTACGGTGGATTTAATGTTGTTATTAAGACTTTGCACTCCGTTATCGATATCGTGAGTCACCACCATACATGGCAACGTTACTTTTAAAAAGTAACGAGTAAAAGTACAAGTATTTTTAAAAAAAGTAACGAGTAAAAAGTAAAAAGTTCTTATTTTAAAAAGTAACGAGTAAAAAGTACAAGTAAAAGTACAAGTACTAAACAAAAAAAGTAACGATTTAAAAGTACATTTCTAGGAAATCAGAAATTCAAAGTAAACTAAACTTTTAATGAATAATATTCTTATGTTCTGTAATGTTTTTGCAAAATTGTTGCTATTTATATCATTATTTTTAATTTTGAAAGTTATGGACATTAATTTATTTTTAAATTCGGAGGAATATTATAATATAATTTTATAATATAATAATATAATATAATTTTAAAATTAAATATAATTTTAATGTCAAACTTTTTATGGATTTGCACGAAAAAGAAATGTTATCTATTGATTTTAATTTTTAGTTTATTATTTTTATTTATTTAAATTACTATTGATTTAAAATTGTTTTACTTTATAGAAACGCGTTTTAAGAGCACAAGCGTAAACAAAACAAACACGGAGTTTCAGATAGCTTTGTGATCTTTGAGCTAGTAAAAATTAATTGAATACAGTATTAGTTGAAACAGAACAGTCTACAGTTTTATTTGAAACAATCGCTAATTCTGAAGTCATGCGAGAAAATTATTTTCCGAACATTTCAGCCTAACGGAATAATTAAAATTTGTAAACGAACTTAAGTATCAGCGGCTAAATTATTACCTTCGAGTTTTCAAGAGTTAAAATAGTAATTATAATAGTTTTCAATAGCACAAATAGTTCTGAAGTTCTTAGAGATTTGACTGGGCGTTGTTTGACAAGGTCGGGCATAAACATAATTTTAGTAAAAAATGTACTAGGTAAAAATGTATTTAGTAAAAAATGTATTTAGTGAAAAATGTATTAAGACAAAAATGTATTATTAGTGAGTTCAAAAAGAAAATTGAAAAACGTAATGACAAAATCCAACATTTCTCATTTGAAAATTATTAAATAAATACATAAAACTCGAAAATGAATGAAAATAACTTGCTAATTAATTTTTTTATTCATTTCAAAAGGTCATGGTATTTAAACACGAAGTTAGCTGCGAATGCATATATATTGCACATTAATTTTATAAATTAAAAAAACATAAGCATTTTTTTTAATTTAATTTTTTTTTTTAGAAAGTTTACCGAGTTTTAGAAAAAAGTAACGATTTCATTCGACATTTCTTCTACAAATACTTGTACTTTTTCCCTAAAAAAGTAACGAAAGTACAAGTAAAAGTACTAAATTTAAAAAGTAACGAAGTACAAGTAAAAGTACGTACTTTTTACTTGTACCGGCGGTACAAGTAACGAATGTAAAAGTACTGCCATATATGGTCACCACTGTGAATTTTTCAAGTTTTTTTATCGTACTGGCCGCTTTTGGCGACCAGCTTGGTCACCTTTGAAAGTTTACTTGAAACTTTAAGGGTAACAAAGCCGAATGAGCTGCACGACAGTATTTAAATTAGTACTTTGATATCAATTTTAACTATTTCTAAGAGATATCCGTGATATTGACAAAGTTTTTTATGCATTGAATTTTAGTAATAATTTAAAATCTGTTCGGCAACCTCTAAATGACACAAACCAGCATAAATATAAGTTCGGGACATTTCAGAATAGTATGCAGCAGAAGTTTTAAAATTACTTCGATCTCTTTTGTAAAATAAGGTAGAATACTCATCCTAATGCTCCATTACATGCCATAGTTGGATAATCGTATGATGTACATGCTATTACTCGAAAAAGGCAAGCTCCGTCACCAAAAATTGGTGTAACATGCAGTATCATAACACCATCTATTTTAGAAAAGATCAAAAACAAATGCAAATAAGTACTTCGTAATTAAGTTTTCAGTTACACATTTATTATAAATAAAACCTTTTGTCATAATTAACTATTTAATACTACGTAAATTATTACAAGGCAACCTAATAAAATGAATCGAAATAACGTATATCTAATTTTTAGCACTACTTAAATTGTTATTTAAGACTGCTTATCAAAATAAATAATACTTAAAATGTTGCCAATAGATAGCGAAATACCCAAGTTCATGGTGCCATATAAGAGAAATATGTATATATATATACAGAGAGAGAGAGATTATTTAGTAATCACTTATTCTTTGGTCATTTGTTATTGCATGATATTCTGTGTTTAAAAAATTCTTTCGTACATACATTCACTTAATTATTTTAAAGTAATAAGAGTAATAAAGGGTGAAATAATAGGACGTTACTAAAATGACAGTGTTTCTAGGACTAATAAGCTTCCGTCAATAGCAAGTTCAACGATTTTTTTTCGAAAATATATGCTATAGAATATTTAATTTTGATCATCATGACGCTGGATTGTTAAAAAAACCTTCCAAGTTAAAGTTAAAATACACTTTGCTAATAATAATAGTGCTACGCCCTCTCTTAAATTACCTGAAGTTTAAATTTGGATCATTAATTTGCCCTTTCTTGCAGTCCCGTATTATATATACCTTATTTATATATTATTTTAACAATAAAAAAAGCATTGTGGAACCATAAAATTAGTTATATTTCTGCCTTTTCGAAGAAATAAAAAAAAACCTAAGCTCCTTAACAAGATTTTTAAATGTTTCGTATTTTATGCATTCGTGTCATTTTATTTAAACTAAACATTTACTTTTTCAGGTTATTGGCCGTTTGACTGGCCTATCTGCAGCGTGTGGGTCACGTGTGATGTACTCAGCTGTTCGTCTTCAATTATGCATATGTGCTTCATTTCATTAGGACGTTACCTTGGGATTCGAAATCCATTAAAAACACGCTCCAGCTCCAAAAAGATAGTAATGATGAAAATAGTTTTGGTATGGCTTGTATCCATGGCAATTACTAGTCCCATAACTGTCTTGGCAATGATTGATCCTACGAACATAATACCCACACGCGGTTTGTGTGCAATCAACAATAGATTCTTTTTCATGTTTGGCTCCATGTTTGCATTCTACGTACCTATGGTTATTATGGTGGTCACCTACGTCCTAACTGTACGTTTACTACAAAGAAAAGCCAAATTCTTAGCAGAAAAGCCGACCAGAAGAGTACCGTTCATAAGAAGGGGTCGCAGATCATCTCCTTCATCGCCATCAGATAGTACCACTAAAAATGGCAACATACAGCAAACTACTTTGAGTACTTGTCAGCACTGTGGACGCTGTCAGGCAAATGATGCTATCTGTGGCGATACCAAAGGTCTCTTAAGTCCTCAGAGTCGCCCTTCATCTTCGCAAGGTTTTGTTAGAGTTCGAATCGGAGGTCAAAGTGGCCATGGTCAGCACAATCGAACTTCAACACAACACCAGCAACAGCTTGTTCCAGGCATGGTGAGGACTCTGGGCACAAACCAAGTCGCAAACGAGCAAAAAGCGACAAAAGTACTTGGTATTGTGTTTTTCTGTTTCGTTGTGTGCTGGACGCCATTTTTTATTTTGAACGTCTTGTTGGTGTTCATGGATCCCGAGGAATTCCATCCTTATCTAGCAACAACATTCCAATGGTTAGGTTACGTTTCTTCCACTATAAACCCAATAATATACACGGTGTTCAACAAGACTTTTAAGAGAGCTTTCTGGAAACTGCTGACCTGTAAGTTTCCCTTTGCGAGGCATGTTAGTCTGAACTCTAACAACGATCTTTCCACCTGGGCTTTTAGGTCAGCAAACTATACCACTAAATCTGGCTCCCCGCCAGATCCATATCAAGACACAACAATGTGTTAACTGTGCCAAACTATGCGTAAATATTTGCGTTTATATTAAAATTTAGCACTGTACATACTACTTACTTTCTTTTTCCATGAACTTTCCATTAAAAAAATCCTATTAATTTATTTTAATTGAACATTGAACCATGCAAAGTTTCGAAAGTGTGACACAAACTTTAGTTCAACTCAAAACAAATAACAACTTACCCAAAATGCACTTTCAATTTTACTTGTCTCAATTTATTATTCCAGAAATTATTTAAAAAATGAGAATCTGCTATATTTCTTACTGAAAAGATTTGAAGTAAATTAAGTTAGTTAAACCCTAGATAACTAAAAAAACTCTCGTCCAACGGAATACCAATATTTGCTAACTTCACAAATTCGGGAAGTTAACGTTACACTTGACATTCATCGAAATTTTTATACATTTAAAAGGATTTCTTATAAGTTGTGATAAATAATTTAAGGTAATGCAAAAATAAAATGATACATAAACGAGTTCAAAAATAAACGTCTTCATAATCTATGAATTTAATATTTAGAAACATACATGAACGAATAATAAATATTAAAGACCCTCCCTATGACGTCATTGCAACACATTTTGTAAAGTTTCCACTTGCGTTTGTCACAAAAGAGCATTTCAATTACTTTAGCACGAAACTATTAATTGATGTTGAGGATTTGAAAAGCAAAAACTCCGTGATTTAGTGTCTAACATAATGTTCTCATTTACTCTTGTATTCGTTTTTTTTTTTCATTTCATTCTATTTTAGGATAAATTCCACTATAAACAGAGAAAAAAATCTTCATTGATAATTTACCTGAAAGCGTATGAGTATTGATTATAATCAATAATACTCATCCGAATTTATTTAAGTTTAAAAAAAGGATTATAAAAGGATTAAAGATTCATTGCAAGCTTATAAATATGTATTACAGTAATCTTAGAAATAAATTTTAGAACAACCCAAACATTTAAAGCAAACCATAATTTACTTTATAACCACTCGATGTCCTTAAAGAAAATAAACATCCAAGTGCTGCATAAACTTAAAATGAAACAGCTAAACGATTGAGAAAAAATTCTATTAGATGATTAGTTTGTCTTTCTCTTTTATTAATTCTAACTATTCGTCGATGTTATTACCGCAGAGAGGCGCTGTATACGATAGTTATAAAATTGTTGCCATTTTGCTTATACTCTTACTTTTAGAGTGAAAAGTCTTTAAATATTTCTTGTGGTTGCATAATAAAACTGATTTAACGTTTTCATCGTGGCAATGGTGAGTATATGTCCCTCTGCTCTAAGAGTTCCCCTGAAATGTTAAAATTGAAACAAAGCGCAAATTCATGGAAGACTTATTTATTTTGCTTTTAAAAATAATAATCAATCGCAATCAATAACAATACGAGACTAATATAACATTAGCGCACAGCGGATATTCCTGGAAATAAGTTAGATCGTTCGAGGAAGAAGTTTAGTTTTCTAGGGTCAAAAACAATTTCTATTATTTTAAGGCACGTAAACAATTTTACAGCCCTCTGAAAATGTAAATATATTTAAAACACATTTTGAAAATGAAATATAACTAAATGTCTGTGTAAAATGTATATTTTAAACGGAATTGTTAGTTCCCTTGAGAGCTAAGAGCACCTTTTCATACAAACATTATTTCAGAAAATTAATAAGTGTAACTTGAAATATTGTATAATGTCTGTGTTTGAGATAAAGGTTTTATATTTTTAAATATGACGGGAACCATACTGAAGTCTTTTACCAACGTTTAAAAATGAAATAAGTTGTTTTATAAAATAAATTCCAACTGTATCAAGTTAAATTAATAAATTTATGTTTCTGAATAGCTTTCTTTTTATTATAAAGAAGATAATAAAATTCAAATATACAAATAATGGCGTGTGCAATGATTGTAGAATTTTCGAATAAAAATTTAGATGTTTTTTTTATAGAGAACTATGAAGACATTTAATGTCTACTTTAGTTTGTTTGTTTTTATCAACAAAGAAAATTATTATAATATCAACTTAATAAAGTGACTTATAACTACAATGTGCCAGAACAAATTTAATCATGAATAGATTTTGCTTTGTTCATCGTTTTTTCACAAATTACCAATTTTGATGGTCCAAAGAATTGACGCCTACATTTCCCTCAAATTTTGTATTTCGTCTTAAACATAGTTTAGAATTATATAGATAATTGTATTACTTGTAATTCAAAATTTTTCGAACATCATTAAATAAAGTAATAAAGAATTATAAATAAATATCGAAAATAAGTTTTTGTGTGGCATTATATTTGGACAATCGAATTTTATTATTGTTTGCCAAAAGCTTCCAATTCTCTTAAAAGGTGAAATTAACATTAAAAAGCCCAAACCTTAAACTTTTTTCTTTTTTTACACTTAAATATTGGAACTTTATTTTCCAAATTGCGGCTAGCCCCATATTTTGATGGTCATAAATTTAAATTTGACCGAAAAAGGATTGTTTGTTCACAGAAATGATATTTTTGTGTCTGATTTAGAAACTAAATTAATAATTAGCCCTAATTAATTACCATATCTGAGTTTAACTCTTTGAACCATAAAAATTGGAACTCAATACATGAAAATCTGGTATTTAGGGCGAAAGTTATCCTGGGTGAAACCTTCAAACATTCAATAACTATTGGCTTAAACTAAATAAATTATCTCTTAATTTACTCTTCCACTTTCGCTTCATTTATGACAAAACCTATCTATTATCATAACGTGGTTAAAAATTACACTATTAAATGGGAAAATTATTTAATGACAGACGAATTTACTTAGTTTACTGTACATAAAAAGTTTTTTTTTAAAAAAATAATAAAATTCACGTTTTCTGTACACTATCAGGACAAAAGGGTATCAGGACAAAAGTGTATGCCTCAAGACTCCCAGAATTCGTAAACACTGGGTGCCCGGATGCTTTTCGCTTGATAGTGTAGCACGAGCTTATAGACTTTCCGAATAGCTACTTTTCCACTAAATTTGAGGAAAATACTTTTTATGGCAATCGTGATTTTTTTTCTCCTCTCAATTCGTTTTAATCCTTAGTGTCAACACACTGAAAAGATCCTTAGTAGAATCCATTCGATGTTTCAACTAGCACTGGAAAATACAAAGCTACAGAATATTAAGATGGTAAACTTTTCAAAAGATTGACAATTGCATCTAGCACATCGAATTTGAGTGCTAAACCATGGGTAAAAGCTAATTTTTGACACAATAACGGTATAACTTTTTTGAGAAACTGTATGATTTGCAAGAGTAGTTTTATAATGTTTAAAAGTAGTGGTATTATGTGCAAACCTTACCCAAGTCAAAACTTTTGATGGTTTTCCATTGATGGACCAACATAATCTTGATCCATCAATAATTCCATCATGAACCATTATATTTTTTGATGTTAACCAGCATAAGTAACCATCACCTCAATGTAGGAATTAGGACTGATTTATGATGGTCCAACACAAGAATAGCAACTTGTTTTGATGGTTTGTTCATGTCGAACCACCAGAAATTTCCATCATAGTTTTTTAGAAATCAAATGTAGGAACGATCATGAACAACCATCATCCCAATGTAGGAATTCAGACTGATTTATGATTGTCCAACATAAAAAAATTGTTTTAATGGTATATTCTTGCTAAATTAATAATAATTATTATTAAACCATCATGTACGTATATGGTAGGAACCATCATGAATGCTTGGTCCATGAGAATGAAACTTCTCTTGATGGTTAAACATTGTTTTAAAGCAGCATTTTCCATCATGGAATGATGGAAGTTTGTTGGCATATCAAAAACCATGAAAACATAATGAAAAATGTTGGATGATGGTGACCATCAAATGATGTTCAACCATCGTGAATCACACTGAAACCATCAAAATATTTCAGTGGAACCATCAAGAACTTTGACTTGGGTAATTAGGTCATCAAAATGTGCATCATTTTAATTTATTTCGATTAAAATATTTGTGAATTTATAGTTAGTCTTACTTTGCAGTTCGTGAGTACATTGTTCAACCTATATAGTTTAAAAAATTTCAATTCCCCGCAATGTCAATACTTCAGAAGCATTTTCTAAACAATTCTACCACTAGTGATTGTTTATGTTTTTCTAGTCATTAGATTGTAAAAATTTATTCTTATCCTCATCTGTAAAAAAAAAACATTTATGTAAATAAAGATTGTTTTAAAATTGCTCATTAATGTGTATGTGTTGTATTATGTCGTGAAGGAAATAAACAAAATGAACTGTCTCTATCTCTTTCTTTTTTTCGTTTGATCATAACAGTACAATGTAAAAATATTAAAAAAAAAACGGAACACGCTGAATAATTTTTAATCTAATGATCTAATTTTCAAGGTCGAAGACACAATCTGAATGGTTCCAGGGAATCTAATATGCTAATTAGTTATTTCAGACGACATATTCAGCAACGAAATCAGACACGAAAACGCAAAGATCTTTTATAGAATGTATGATATTTAAAATGTATTCAAAATTCTATGTAAAAAAATTAGTAAAATCAACATTAAGGAGTCGAAACTTTCACCCGTTCTCCAGACCAAATTATTAGGATCATATTTTCCAGATCGCTTCATTCGAGGGTCAGAAATCTAAATCCGTAAAAAAAAATGTATGTTTATTCAGGGAACGTGCGTTTTTATGTCTGATTTCGTAACTTAAAATTCTTTTTCTAATGGCAGGTACTGAACTTTCGTTTGCCAGAAGTTTTGCTCATTTAAAGTTAGCCAGTGAGCACCTGTGAACCTTAGTCACGGAGGCGAGCAACATTACCAATGCCACACTACCACAGATACCCATTCATAGGGTGGGCCACATTCACACATCACACAATAGAGGACAACACACAGAGAGAAACATCCATGCCCAGTGCAGGATTCAAACCCGCAGCCATCGACTTCACAGTCAGGCATGCTAACCGCTCTGCCACCTGGCCGGCTAAATTTAAAATATCTTATTCACTAATTAGTTAGCTTATTTATAGTCTCTCCGAACTATAAAGATTGAGTTTTAGTACAAGAAAATCCCATCATTAGATCAAATATAATTCAGAGTGTGCCATATTTTGCGTACTGTAGATTCAAATTATAAAAATTAATGGAAAAATTTCTAAAGCTTTGAAATTTCGAGAAAATACGTGTATGGAGTCTTGCAATAGAAAAAAAATAAGTCCCCCCACCCCGAATGGGTCCTTCCCTCCTAAAACTTTCATAAATAAAACTTTATTAGGTGCATTTTTTGGTTTTAAAGAAATCAAATGATGGAAAATAACCCATAGATTCTACTAATAAAAAATAATCTATTTGCTGAGGAGTACATTACCCCCCATTTCCCTCTTGTTGCTGTTGTCGTAGGCCATTAAGGCAAGAAGTGCGATTGTTCATGTTTTCCAGTGGCGCCCTCTATGGCTAAGAATTCGACTTCTGCCACACCCGTTTATAGAGTAGATCCATCCATACATTCATTCATATACAGATCGTAATTTTGTCCTGAGCCAGAGAACGATCAATCACCAGTTCAGTACCCATAGAGGTATAATTTTTTATGGGAACATGGAGTATTTTGTGACTCGAACAACTTAACATGCGAAAGTCACAATTTACTACACGGGGAGTCTTCAGTCGGCTAGATACGAACTCTACGTGAGTCCAGCGCCCTGACAACCAGGATATCCCGACCCACATTTACCTCTTAAACTATAAAGTGTTTTCTAAACAATATTTTAAGCTCGTTTTTTCTTTCATTTTCCAAATAATTAAATACTGGAGCATACTTATCGAGATTCTAGTACTGAAAAACAATAATTCATTTTCCTCTAGTATGACTTCCCTCTGCCAAAAATCATGAGTTTTAAATACCTTAAAAACAACATTTTAAGTATTTTTTTTCTATTTTTAAGCAACTCAATAATGTTAGAATATAAATGTATGTGTCACTTAGTAACGAGGAAAAATTCGTTTTTCCCGAGGATAACTTTACATCCTCACCGCCAAAAAACCATACGTTTCTTCCCAAATAAATTTTTTTCTCTTAATTTTTTTTTCAATTTTTAAGCAATTAAATGTTGAAATGTAGTTTGTATGGATCTTTGTAGTACAAAAATTAATCTCTCTTCCTGAGAATGACATTTTATGCCCTTCTCTTAAAAAAGTTAAAAAATTCTATGTTGTTTGCAAATAAATTTTTGCATTTTTTCACATTTATAAGCAATTGGAATTTAGCTTATTTAGACCCTGTAGAAAATAAAGATTAGTTTTCGTGCTCTAAAAATGACATTGTACAAACCTCCTCCTAACATTATAAATTTTAGTTTCTATTCCAAATACAATATTTATGCATGTTAATTTTCTAATTGTTGAGTAATTAAATGAACTCTTGGATTATATTAATAAAAAAGAAATAGCTCTCATCCCCTGAGGATGATATTCTTCCCACTGAAATCTTAAATTTCAGCTGCTATTTAAAAAAAATGTGCAAATTGTTTTTAATTTTAAGGCAACTAAACAATAGAATAATATAATTAGATTAATATTTCTTTAAAAAAAAACCAATTTCTTGAGGAGAGGATGAGTTTCTCTTCCTCCCTCCTCCCCCTTAAATCGTAATTTCTTGAAACTTTCCAGTTTGAATTTTTATTCTTTTCTTTTACAAATTTCTCCTAATGAGTCTTAACACCTGTTGGTTCTAGAACTGATAATAAAAGCTTCCTACTTTTATGGAGAGACCCTTTAACCCATTGATAAATGTAATTTTAGGATAACACTTAAAAATAAAGTAAAAACAAGTTTAAAAATGTAAATAATAGTCAAATATAAATAATAAAAAATAAATCAAAAATCATTAGTAAATTGATTTCAAATTATAGATATAAATACAATCATAGCAAAAAAAAAATCTGAGGAAAGTCATCTTCGTATTTTTTTGCCATTTTAATTTGCTTTTATTTTAGCATAGATTTATCAAGGACAGTTTTTACACAATTCTATGTACAACACATTGCACATTGAGCACATTTTCATTTTTTCCTACAACAGCAATGACACCTAGAATAATTCTTGATCTAATCATCAAATATTCACAGTCTAGGACTCAATCTTAAAAGTTTGAGGGGGTGATCTCTAATATGCTAATTAATTAATGTCAGACGAGATTTTAAGTTACGAAATCAGACCCAGAAACGTATTTTCCATGAATAAATATACCTTTTTTTTGACGTATTTGGATTTTTTACCTTCAAAATATATGGGATAGCCGAAATCTGGGAAATACGTTCTTAATAATTTAAGAAAGCTGTCGAAAGTTTACACCTCTTAATGCTAATTTTACTTTTTGTGAATTTCGCCATTTTTCAAGAAATCTTTAAGCGAATTTACTGTACACAATTATTAAATGTGTTTATCATGCATAAAATAGTTTTTGTTGATCATTTATTATTTTATTTAGTTATAATTTAAGAAATTTTGAATTGCAAAGAATAAAAATTTTTACACTATTTTAAAGAACGTAATTTTATCTGACAAAATACGAAATTTGAACGAAATCGATCAAATAGTCCCTGAAAAATCTGATTAAATATCTGACTTTTTTAAAATTCGATTCCTCATAACAAAAACGTTTAGAATATTTTTTTTAAGATTTTATTTCTTATTATGTATCCACAAAATATTCAGTAATTCTAAGTCAAGTTAAAAATAATTTTAAAAGTAAAAAATATCAAGAGTTACATATTTTTGTTTTAAAAAAAGAAAACATAAATCAAAGCTGCAATCAAAGCTGCAAAATACCAACAGTTACATAGTTTAAAAAAAAAAAAAAAAAAAACAAGATTTAGNAAAAATAAATCAAAGCTGCAATATTTGGAAAATAAATGACACGACGTTCCACATAATTTCTTAAAAAATTTGTTAAGTAATACAATTAATCAGTTCTAAATTTCCAAATTTTAAGAAAATTTCCTTTCTTTTTAGCTGTAGAATATTTCATTACTCAATCTAGCAATGTGATGCTTAAAAGTTCAATGCACTAGATGTGTTATAAATAATTCGCCAAACTAGACCCCATATAAGAAAGTGAACTGACATATTACATAAACAATAAAATAGAATGGTATTATAAACTGTGTTTGACACCAAAAAAGAAAAGAGTATAACAAAGCTAAAGGTTTTGTCCATCTCTACATAAGCTCCTGAAGAGCACTTTTAAATTTGTCCCATCCTACGAAGCTCTTCGACTGCTAAATTAAGGACCATGTTTGATTATTGTAACTTATCCTTGTTTTATAAGTTTACATTCCCAATATGAGCATCATCATCATCAATGGCTCGACAGCTCAGGGTGGGCCTTTGCATTTTCAAGAAGTCTTTCCAGGCTATCCTTTTCCCTGCTAGCGTTTTAAAGTTTTTAGTTTTTAAGACCAAAAAGTCTTTTTCTAGGCCATCTCAAATTCGGGCTGCCTCTTTTTTGTATGCCAACTAGTCTGGCATTGAAAACTCTTTTTATGGTACGATATCCATCCATTTTGATAACGTGGCCTGCCTCTTATTTTTTTTATCATTTAATGAAGTTAACAATGTCAGGTTCATTATATGAGGGATAAAGCTATGAACATGGCAAAACAGTATCATGTTTGAAGAATTATTGTAAAGAAAGAAACATGCACGAACCGACGATGACCTGTAAATTGAAGCCAGAAATAATTCTAAAAATCCAACGGTATTTGTTTCAAATAATTATATGTCTAATAGTAAGTATTGAATCACTGTCCATTTAGCTTCATAAAAACCTATAAACATATTATAGGTATCAAAAATCCCTTTATAATGATGAAAATAAACGCTGTAATGAAGTTTAAAAATTATTTATCTATATTTTAGTTCGAGAGTAACGTAAATAAGTGCAAATACGTATGTTTGCATCGAATGATTTTATTTTTAAAATTTCTGAAACGCAATTTAAAAGAAAAACTATTTTTCATTAAAATAGAAATCTAAAAATTAAAAAAATTTTATTATAAAAAATTTTGCACCGTAGAACAATTTTTAGATGAAAAGTTTATACCTTTAAAATGATATTCTACACTTTAGGTAATTTATATTTCGAAGCGTTCAAAACGGAGAAAATTCGGTCTTATAAGTGATTTGATAAGCCAGTAATAGATTAATTTGAAAATTAAAATAACTTATAAAAATTAACAAATCAAAGAAATCCAATAAATTATAATTGAAAATAAAATAAGTTACTTATTAATTTTCCTTGATAAACTTTAAAGCCAAAAGCAGATGGAATGCTAAAACTTTTTAGAATGTAAAAATTATTAACAAGGAAATGAAACGCGCGAATGAATTGAAATGTAAACAAACTTCTGTGTGGAAGAGAAAAAAATGTCACCACAATAGTGTCATGTGCATAACGGTATTTTTTAGAAAATATTTTTCGCCCTTCAGGAAATTCAGATCTTCAAGTAGGTCAGGGCGTGGTCAAGCCCAGACTTCTTCCTTTCAAGGTTGCAAGGTGATTGTAATCATGTTGATTTGAGCGGAAATCGAAGGCCACTTCGAATCATTGCTTTCTTTTGTACTTTCACCCCTTCCATACCAATGAAGCGAAGACCGATCAAACATTTTTAAATCCTCAATTGCGCAACATAATAAGTTTAGTAAAGAATTTATAATAACAGATAATGTTTGCGGGACCAGTTCCCGATACCCTAGAGACCGAAATGAAATCTATAATTATAATTATAACCCACGCAGAACAGCCGACCCAACTTTATGGGTTAACGACTACTAATGTACAACTCCGTAGCCTTGTAATTTTGAACCCAATCCAGAAGACAAGGGAACTCCTGGATTAAGTATCGGGAGAAATTTGCCTTCGTGAAAAACTTCTTGAAGGAGCTAACCCGCATTTGCGTTACATGGAGAGGAAGACCACGAGAGCCTCCCACGGTCATCTTGACAGCAACGGGACTCTAACCCATGATCCGTCTGCCACTGAGGATATTTCACGTCAGCACTGTGGTCGGTGCAAGCCGGATGCGGAATTCATATCGACTGGGATTCGAACCCGGTTCGCTTCATTGAAAGGGGAACGCTCTATCCCCTGAGCCATCGCGGCTCAAATGAAATCTATAAGAAAAAACAATGTTTTTTTAATTTGCTTTTCCTGTTCAATAAATTTGTTAATTTTTTTACAACAATTGTTAAATTTTCGAATGCTTTATTTCATGTTCAATTTACATATGGTATGAAAAGCATCATCTATGCGTCATCTATACATTAAATAAAACTTTTTCATTTACTTAAGCAAAAACCTGAAATCAAAGTTCTTTTTTTCTTTTTAAATTCTGCACTGAATTTAAAATACCAGATAACATTTCCTCCGTTTTGGTGCAAGTAGACAGTGTTGGTCTCATATTTTTAATACATATTTTTAATTATAGCACAAAACTTAGATATTAAATCAAATTTGGCCACCCTGAACAATTTTTGATCTGATGATCAGATCTTCACGTTCTAGGACACAATCCTAATGCTTTGAGGGGGTGACCTCAAATATGTTAATCAGTGCAAACGATATTTTAAGTTACTAAATCAGACACAAACACGTACTTTCTCTAAATAAACCTGCCTTTTTTTTAAACGGATTCGGATTTCTAATCCGTTAATATTCTGGAATCTGGGAAAAATGGTTGCAATAGTTTGGTCAGGAGAGCTTTCCAAAGTTTGAACCCCTTAATGTTAATTTCACTTTTTACGTATTTCCCTAGATCTCGAGAACTTCTTAAGCGTATTGAAAACTTTTTACACACAATTATAAAATTCGTTTATCCAAAGATAATTCCATGCAAAAAATAACTTTTAATAAATATTTTTTTAAACTTTATTTAATGCTAGTCGGTTAGCATTTAATTAATATAATTAATTGGAGTGTGCCGGGTATAAAGCTAATAACATTAATTGGAGTATAACGGGTATTCAGTTAATATAATTAATTGGAGTATACCAGGTATTCAGCTAATAACATTAATTGGAGTATAACGGGTATTCAGTTAATATCATTAATTGGAGCATACCAGGTATTCAGCTAATGACATTAATTGGAGTATAGGTATTCGGTTAATATAATTAATTGGAGTATACCGGGTATTCAGCTACTAACACATTAATTGAAGTATAACGGGTCTAATATAATTAACTGGAGTGTTACGAGTATTCAACTAATGTCATTATTTGGAGTATGATGAATATTTAACTAATGTAATTAATTAGAGTTCAGCAAGTTCGCAGCTAATATGTAATTTCTATTCTATTTTTTGCTTACTAATTTTCCCCCAAAACATTTTTTATGCTCTTTAATTAAGAACCATTTTAATTAAAATATCTCTTTCAATACCATTGCAATTGTTTAACGCGAAATAAATGAAAAAAACAATTTCGAAAAAGCAATTCAAAGTCAAAATTAGGCAATATCCAACATACCAAATGTCACACCTAACTACATTTCTCAAAGCTGCAGAGTCTCTCAAGTATTGAATTTTACTAAACGTTTCCCAGTCTCTCTAAACAATATTAAACTCTCTAAAAAATACTGACATTTTTCATTCCATCTCTTTTTTTCTCTTCGGTATTACATAACACAATGATAAACACTCAAAACAGTAGCTGTTGCCAATTACGGAATCGTAAGTAATACTATAAAAAAATAAAGCGAAGTTATTAATCTCGATGTTAATCGCGACCACGCTTTACAGTGTTAAAAACGCCTGCACTATAATTACTGACAATTTAAAACAAAGATGGAGCACACACAGTAATTGTTTTCAAAATGATAGCAAAGGACAATTTTAAATCTATAACTCGTGGAACTTTGTTAGAATAGACAATAAAGACATCAATCAAATGTAAATGTAGAAAATAAAATATGTATTATCAAACCTTTGTCTAGATTTTGAATAAAGTCTTTGACTTTCGGCACAAATTAAAACATAACAGTAATTTTTTTTCTTTGCAAAGATAAGGGAGATGCTGAATTTGAGACATTTTTAAATACACGTTGTTTCCCAAAATCGCCCTGGGCAAGGGCGAGCAGGGCCAGGCAAAGCCCACAACTCCAAGAGATGGTTTGCGTCCTTCAGATTAGAAATCAAACAAGGCGTACGAAGCTATTACATTTATAAAAAAATTGTAATACGGCGTAAAATTTATTCGATCAAAGGACGAAAAATCGGCCTTGAAATACCTTGAAGATGTTCGAATTTTGTAATTCCAAACTTAATAAAGATGGGAAGAAAAAAGGGGGGAAGTATTGAGTATAAAAGTCGAAAAATCTTAAATCAAACACTGACTTTCCATTGCTTTGGAGTTGGACTTACACTTTTAAATCAAGATGAAACTTGTAAGTATTGAGCTTTTTTGTTATCCTTAATAACCAACATTTTTCTCTATATCAATAATTCAACTGTAATTGCTTAATAATATTTATCTATTTAGGATATCCAACTGGGTTCGGCACAATTTTTTCGAAACTTTTATTTTCGGTAAGAAGGAGTCCTAATAAAGTAAACTTCGAAATTTTCAAAATATTTTTTTTTTTTAAAAATAAGGACAAATTTGAATTATAAAAACTACAAAGTTATGTCACACCAACAGCTGTACCATTAATTGCAATGCATAAATATCAAAATAATTCTTTCCTAGATCAATATCTTATCTGAGTTTCGAATATTCTGAATCTGTATTTCGAATATCTGTGTTTCGAACATGTAATTCAATATCGTATCTCAGTGTTTCAAACTAACTAAAATCTTTAAAAAAATCTCAAATATACAACGAAATAGAAATAAGTATTTTCTTCAGTATTGATTTTTCAAATAAAAATTAGAAACATTCTTACTAGAATCATGATAAAAAATAATAATTTCCCACTTAGACCTTAATTTTTAAGGCAAAATATAGCTAACGTTTCATAAAATTTACATACAAAGTTTCAAGGTATTCTTTATTAAACTTTTTTTGTAATTTGTATTAGCGTAAAGAGATTTTCACAAAATCAGCGTTTATCTAAAAACGCATTTAAAGTATGTGATTGCTATTCTGTTTCGTTTGCAAGCAAGAGAAAAAACAACTACAACTTCGATTCTGAAGATTGGAGAAATAAAGTTTAAGAAGATATAGAAAGCTAATGAACAAAAATTTAGTATAGACAATAATAATAAGTTTAATATAGACAATCCCAATAAAATAAAAATTTGAAATTTTCGTCGAAATTGCCAGTCACCACTTTAAGCAAGAAAAATGACGAAATTAACATAGATACGAAAACATACTAATAACATAAGTATATATCTTAGAGTTAAAATTTTGCTTCAATTATTTTTTCAACATTTTTATTCTATGATTAATTTGAAGAACATTCGAATGTGCTGTTGTTTCATTACCTTCAGAGTTTATGAAAATACCAAAGGCATTAAAGCTTCTTCAATCTATTTAGTTATATGAGCCCCGGTTAAATAAGCAACAAAATTTTTTATTGAAAAATAATTTTAAAAAATTATGGATTATCACAGTAAATGGAAATTATCATATCAGTGGGAATATTACATTTGAAATTTGCATTTAAATCCTTAATTTTTATTTCAATAACTATTGATAGAATATAAACTTCTTTCTTTAACTAGGTTATCTATTATTCCTTTTAATCAGACAAAAGTTGGCAACACTATAGTTTATCCTTATTATTAAACATCCTAAATTCCTTATTATTAAACTTTCTAACAACGAGAAAATACGATCAAAATTATTATAGGTCACCGTTTTTTTTTCGTTTTTTTTACGCTTATTGTACATTTAATACAAAATGCATTTGATTGGACCTAGTTAAAATCACCTTTTTTAAGAGTTTATGACAACAAATTAAAATAGAGAAAAAAACGAAAACAACTGTCAGAATTACGAATAAGTAATAAATTAGAATTTTGCATTAAGAAGCAAGAGGCTGTGCAAGCGATTTTATATTTCATGTAAACGATTTTATACTTTTTTAGATTTCAATATTATTCTCCAAAAAAATTCTTTTCGCAAAAAGCAACAAAAACTTGCAAGTTATTATTGTCAGTTAAATATCGCATCAATTAACCGTAAAAAATCACTTTAAGGAGTTTAGGTCAAAATTTTGAAACTTTGTTTTTGAAATTCATGGAATGTTATGATTTTTTCTAAATTCTAATAACACGCAATAAGTACACTAAATGACCATACGAAAAAAATAAAAATTATTATTATTATTATATATATATATATATACAGAGAATGACCATACCCTTCAATATATACTAAATAAATTATTTCTTTAGAATAAAAATGTCCATATATTAAATTACTCTTACTATTTTTTAGGTTTTATTGTTTAAAATATGTTCGATCACGTTTCCAAAATCAAAAATGCGTATTTTTTCTTCATAAGTTTTTTAAAAATTATCTAACAAATTCAAAAAATGTTTAACGAATTGCCTGAAAACAAATTAAAGTAAAATTACTAAACTGCATATGACATTTAAAATTTCCTGCAGTTATCCTTAATAACTTAAAAGTTATGTTTACAGTTATTAAAGTAGAAAAACGCGAAAAATTAATTATGTAGAAGAAAGCATTCTATGCTTTAGCATTACTTGAAGTTCAAAATGAGGCAAAAACTGAACTCATTTTTTTTTTTTGCATTCTAATATGAATATAACATATTTAAGTATGTATATGTATATAGGTAAAAGCGTAAGTTTTTGTTTTAATGTCTGTAAGGAATAACTGCCTTGTTTTTTTTAATAAAAAAAAGGAAAGTTTTCATGAATTTGTTCTGATGAAAACATATTTATAGTTAACATATAAACACAGTTGACATCATATAACACTCGTACACGTTTTAAACTTAGCGTTTTGTGGTTTGGTATTTTTAAACTTAACCTTTAGATTACATTAAATACGATAAAGTGGGCAAGATTTCTTATAATTATAGTTCAAGATTAATGGTGTTAATTTTTTTTTTGTATGGTTAATATTTTTACTATGTTTTTATTAATTTTCTTTCGTGTTTAAAACTATGGAAATTTTTTTTACCTCTTAACAAGTCTCTAGAAAAGCTCTATGCGTAATGACCCCAGATTTTTTTAATAGTTTTTAGATCACTAGAAATTCAATTTACCTGAATATTACCGCCAAAAAAATTTATCAGTCATTAAACTCAGACCCCATTCCACGTAACTAGAACATTCAAATTTCATGCTGGATGATAAAAATAAAATTATTTGGTTTAATTTGAACCATTGGAAACAAATTTGTTATATTTTATTGTTATTATAATTAGATTGTTAGTTATTGTTAATCAAAATTGTGGTTTTTCGAATAGCTAGCGCACTCACATATCAATTGCATTTCTGTGATGAGTGATAATTCATATTTCAATAGTTTCCGGATATACGAGCTGAATTTATCGCAGTATTATCGCAAAATAAAATCGTATGAAGCTTCTAAATAATTTGAGATTTCAAAGTTTAATTGAAATTTTATGCTGGATGACATAATAGGTTTTAATCATTTCCTGACTACTACAAGTGAACATTATCGCCAAAAAGAATTTATCGCCACTTTTGAAACATTTAAGCAATCAACTTTTAATGTATGAGCTCAATGGTCTTTTTTTTGTCCATTTGAAAAACGCCTTTTTTTAAGATTTTTCATTTTATTGATTATTTAATACTGTTTTAAGTTTAATTTATTTGTTATTTTAAACTTGCAGTGTCAAGGAACTATTGAAACAATACGTGTTTCAATAGTTTCCAGACATTACAAGCTGAATTTATCGCGGTATTATCATCAAAAAAATCGTATCAAAATAAATTGAGTTTTAAAATTTTAATTGTAGTTTTGCGCTGGATGACATAATAAGTTTTAATCATTTCCTGCTCACTACAAACAAACATTGTCGCAAGAAAGAATTCATCACCAATTTTGAAAAACTTACTTGAACAAATTTTAATCTAGCCCCCGAGCTCTTTTGTAACCCATTTAAATTAAAAAAATTTATTTATTATGTAACACTTTTTTATATTTTTTTGTTTAATCATTTTTCATATACGAGATTCAAAAATAAAACCCACAAACCATTCATTTAAATGAAATATTTTCTTAAATATTACATTTAATACAATGTAATAGTTTGCCACAGAATATTGAAATGAAATATCTAAGCATTGAGAAAAAACCCGCAGAAAGCATGCTGTTAATTCTCGCTGCAGAAAAATGTTTAAAAAATACTAAATGTTTTGTTCTTATTACTGGTGGATCCGACAGTTGAACAAATTTTTTTAAAACTCAAATGAGAAAAAAAAGCAGTCTTTAATAACTACGAAATTTAATATTTAAAAAGTTGATTGAAGAAAATAAAATACATTACGTCAGGTTAAAAAAAATGTTTTAGAGTTTTTTTTAATTATATTCCGGATTCTAAAAGCAATTATAATTGCTTAAATATTCACATTCCAAACTATTAAAAAAGGATTCTTATAATAAAGACTGTGACTTTTTCATTTATTATGGAAAATAAATACAATGTATAAAAAGTTTAGAAATGTTAGTTGTAAAATTTTAAATGTTGTAAATGCTTTATTTGAATATAAGTGTTTGAAAAGTATAATGTCAAAATACAAAAAAAAATGTTACGCAGGTTTGCTTTTCTGTGTTAAACTAATATAGTAATATTACGTAGTCTAAATAATATCCGGTGTTATAAACCCAGTCTGACAAAGAGAAAAAACAGAAAAAACGAAACTTGTTGAGTCTTCTATTTGATAATAACATGGTGATTATTTGACATGATTATATTACGTAGCATATAATAATGAAATGATTGAAACATGTATCGTCATTCGGTCCAGAAATAAAGTTGAAATTTGAGCACTTTAGCTAATCAAAAATCGTTAGTCAAGATTTTTATTGGTGAGAAACATTTTACTTGCAATACCATTGAGAGAAATGGTTAGGAAACTATTAAAACTTGTATTACCATCCGACCTAGAACCATAGTACCAATAAATGATAAGTACCATTTCTTTTTTTATAAAATTTATAATATTTTCGTTTAAAGAATAATTATACAAAGTTTGAGATTTTAAAATTCGTGATCAAAAAAGACGTGAAAAATTCGTTATTAGTAGTAGCAGGTAGTGTGGGGGCGGAGTAATCGACCATACCAACCTTCATCTATCAAAAGGTACCTCTTGATTGAATCAAGTTAGCATGTCTCATATATCAGTGAATTGATGTTTTAATATTCGTAGTGGTAGTTACGCCACAGTAGTATTAAAATTTTTTGTATCAGAATTTGATAAATTCAAAAGCCTTGAAATTGAAATGTCGTACGGATAAATAAGAATAAGCATATTTATGTTAAACATTGCCACAAACGGTGAAATATATTATTTCTTCAATTTTCGATAACTTATGTTATCCTGCATATTTGTTTCTAACACGTTTTACTTCTGCAATAAACTATGAATTTAGGACATTAATTTTTTGTAGTTGTTCCGTTTTCTTTCATTTCTTACATATTTTGTAAAAATGTTGTTTCCATAACAGAGCACATTTTAATCTATAACAAAGGTTTTTACCATCAATGAAACTTCTTATTTTCGATACTGAGCCCGAACTGTTTATTTTCTAGTTTATTTTCGTTTTCTAATCTCTTAGGCTTATTTTCGTTTTCTTTTATTTCCTCTAATACACAATCAACAATAATCTTATACGGTTCTTTATCAGTTTTATAAATCTCACTTTATTATATTAATTTTCTTAACTCAAAAATTTTAGCATTATCAGGTATTGGTAATTTTAACTCCTCGGCAATAGCCATTAACTCATCTTTTTTTTCAAAAAATTAGTAATAATGACTTTCACAGAAAAAATTTATCGCAATAAAGTGCAGAAAACAATAAATAATAACACTTCAAAACACTAAATTTAAAATCAATATCACTAAAAATAGGTCACTAACCTCTCACCAAGCAACAATAGCAATAGAAGCTCCGTGAAATTGAAACTCGAACACCGTAGTAAGCACATTACGAATTTTGTTTCTAGTTATGTGTATCTATAGTTTGTCTAAAATAAGAACTCCCCCTAAAATTCGTCTGGATCTGTGGCGGTGACTATGGTAACGAGGTATGACTATTTCAAGTAGGGGAGCGGGTTCATAGTTTTGGAGTGTTTTCGGCTCGGGTTGGCGAGAGAAAGGGAATCTCTTTCTTCGGTCTGTTATGTTAATCCTAGAGTAAAGCTACCCTCCCTAAAATGCGCCATTCTTGTTTCCATAGCACCAGACGGCCTCAGACTTTGTGGTTGGAGGAGTTCTTTGTTTAGACAAACTATACACGAACCACAGAACGCCGTAAAGAAGTGATTTTGTTTGCAGACCAACCCTTTAAAATTTAAAAACTGCTAAAAATGACCCAAATCGGTACTTCCGTTCTCGGGTTATTAGCGAACAAACATCCAGAAAAGCTTTCGCTTTTATATAGAAAGAGAGAAGAGATGTAATTCGTGAAATGTTACTTTAAATAAAATTACAAAAAGTATTTTTCAGTAGAATTAAGAAGAAATATTTATGTGTGATTTTTTTCAAGCGGAACACATGATTATTTTGATTTCCTTTTTCTTCCTTGCATTGTTTTCATTCTGATTTTGACTATTGCATTCCAACTGTAATTACAACACTTTTTCACTTGCAGGTCATTTTAAGCATCGGCTTCTGCTTCATCGCAGCAGTATCTTGTGAAGCAGATATGAAAATCGATGATGATGGAAAGTACAATTTTCTCTACAGTGTCGATGATGCTGGCTCCCACAAGAGAGAAGAAAAAGCAAATGGTGATGGTACCGTCTCTGGCAGTTACAGTTACATCGACCCCAATGGCGATCTGAGAAAAGTGGATTACAAAGCAGGAGCTGGAATAGGCTTTCAGGCTTCTGGAGACATCAGCGTTGACAAGAAAACAGCAGAAAAGGCAGCTGAACTTGCAGCTTTAGCACCTAAAGCACCAGAAGTTGAAAAAACTGAAGTCAAAATTCCCATCTCACCATTTACCTTACCTTTGTATGCTATTCCAGGTGTGCATCTACCTGTAGCTCACCACCCCTTAGCATACCCTTATGCTCATGCCCCATTTCACTATTACTACCTTTAAACGAATAGAGCTAATAGGATGTGATATAACACCGTCAAGGTCTCTGGAATATTTTGTAAATAAGATAAGAAAAATAAGATAATGAAAATAAAAATATCAAGTCAAGAAAATTGCTTGCTTATTGATTTTGCTTTCGAAAAGTCATTACAAATCAGGAATTGGAAAATTGATAACTGAATCCAAAATCGGCCTCAATCTTAAGCATGAAATTAATTCGTCACGTGTAAACTAAAATACAAAATAAATAAAGAAAATAAATAAGAAACTTGTATGCCAAGCTGTGGTACTCTGCAATTAAAAAAAAGGTTTTCCGTTTAATGTTTCTGGAATTACTCACGCTTCAATTCCAGGGGGTAAGAATAAAGGCCAAAATTAATACATCAAATAATCAATACATCAAAACCTTTACATCTTACTTACTTAGTAGCATTATTTTTTTCGAAAAATTTGTCCGTTCACATAGTTTTGGGACACGCTCTGGAGAACTTTCATTATTTAAGACTATAATTTAGGTTGGTTAGTATATTTTAACACTTTTGCTTCGGGATGCAATGTACCATAAATAACAAAAATAGCTACGCCGCAAAAATTTGTGGCTAAATTATCGAGAATTCAAGAGGGTCTGTACTATAATATATTTTTGAAATTAAATATTTTCATAATTAATCAAAATGATTAAATCATTTGATTAATCAAAATTAAATTAATTCACTTTATTTGTGTGCCTTAATTTGTAAACCCCTACTTTAGAGGTTGCAGACACGACTTCTGCCCCATCACACTACAATATAATATCTAGTAAGAGTTTAAATAACTGAATATTTAAAAGTATTCTTACTATAAAAAATAGTTCATAATTCTGAATGAATGAATAGTTTGATTGTGCACAATTGCCAGATGCATCGAACTTGAAATTTTTAAAAAAATACAACAAAAAATTTAGAAATATGAAATGATAATAAAACTATCTCTCAAAAATAAAAGAAAAAAAAGTATAAAAGGAACTCTCAAGCACCCCTGAATTGTATAATTCACATTAATTTAAAGTTCGAAACCTTTAGAAAGGTAAGTATTTTAAATGTTATCAAAACTCAGTTGAGTATCGGCAGTTTTTATTCTTGTGGGAGCCAGAATTTTTTGCAAAAGCAGCATTTTTTGCTTCTACATTAAAGAAATAGTAAGTTTTAGCTCTCGACTGAGAATTTTTAATCATATTTACAGAATACAAGGGAAAACTTTTTTCCAATCGCAACTAGAATATTTTCAAATAACATACGCATTTAATTTGATTCTAAAAACTATTTCTCGCGAAAGAGAACAAAGTTTTGAGGGCTATTCTGGGCCTGTAATTAATTTTGATCTGTAATGCTGTAATGTGTACCTAAAATTAGATTTCCTTCATCAAAATAAAGTGCCCGAAAGGCTTAAGGTTTCTTATGTTCGTATTCTATTTTTGGAGTCTTATTTACCAAATAACTTAGTTCTCCTGGTTTAATTTAAATCAATCTATCTCTTTGATTTCTTACAAGAAACAATTACTCGAAATGCTGAAATCCTATTATTTCTTTGCTATTAAGAACTAATTATACTTAACACGCAAGCTGAGTTTTTTAATTCATTGCCTTAACGAAATATTTTGCATAATAAGGCAGCCAGATTTATTTTTAAGAATATATAGTAGACCCTCGAGAAAAATAGAGAGTGAATTTAAAATAATCCAATGATTTATTTAAAACTGCTTTTTGGTAAAGGCACACACAGTTGTTTTTTAATATCTGCACATTTGATATTTTCAGATTAAAATTAATTTCCATATTTTATTCTTTGATTCAAACTGTTTTAATGAGATAATTTATAATCCATGGTTTTATTTTAAGAACTGGTTTTAGTTTTAAAATTAGTTTTATTTTTAAAATTGGTTTTATTTTTAAAACTGGTTTTATTTATAAATTCCAGCTTTCAAACCATCAAAGCATTACAATAGGGTTGGTATAGCTTAGTTGGTAGGGCGTAAGACTAATGTTCGAGAGAACGGGAGTTTAAATCCAGTCGGCCAAAGAATCTCCTTGTATTAAATGATGACTGGTGAATGTCAAGTTCACGAAATAAATCAATACAGCTAGCGGTACTGATCCAGTAGTTCCCTTGTCATCTGGATTGGGTTCAAAATTACAAGGCTATGGAGTTGAACATTGGGTAGCCGAAATCTGAAATTTGGGTCGGTTGTTTAACGAAGGTTATGAAAAAAAATTAAAGAATTTATTGAACTGTGAAAAGATTTCGAAAGACAAAGACACGATCGTAGTTTTAAGGATTTTTTTCTTAAATATTTAATAAATCTTATCTAAAAATTTCACTGAAAAAAATCTAAATTTAATAAAACAGAATGTTTATTATAAAACAAATGTCACATATAAAATAAAATGTTTTGTTACAACATTCAAAAAATATAACATTTTATCGCGGCGTTGCTGAGTAATTATGTGAAATAATTTTTTAATCAACAAAGTGTTATCGTTGTTGTAAAATATTTCAACCTCCAAACCAGTCTCAGTTTTTATTATACAAGATTTACGTAACCTATAGTAAAAGGCTATAAGATCTTTTTAATCTTGGTCATCATCGTCATCATAACGAGGACTTTCTCGGCAACTATTTTTGTATTTTTTTTCGCCTGACTGGCAATCAATTGTCATAAGACAGATATTGACCAAAACTACGTCGATGACCTGCAATACATCAAAACTTCTTGAATTGGGGCAAAATAAATTTTTTGTATCGACAATTATGGACAAAAAAAAAATTCAGAATATAAATTCATAAAAACTGAACTACTCGTTGTTTTCAAAAAATTTATCACAATTCTAAAAAACAAAAATATCTCAGCATATATATATATATGTAATACAAAAATTAAATACTTTTGTATTAATAAAAGCATTAAAACTTCATTCGGTTTCATAAAATGTTTGGCGAAGAAACTTGAATTTTTTTTTCTCAACACAGTGAAAAAAAAAAGAAAAAAAACAATTTATGAACTATTTTTGTTTTATCCAGTCTTGATCTCTCAATTTCTCAGTGCTTCATGAAATTCTGTTTTCCTCCATTTTAACGGGGAATACAGAAACAGAATTTCATCAAGTAAATAACCCCATTAACCATACAGAATCTTAAATTCTGATTAAATGACACTTAGTTGTCCACCTCTTTCACATAAAAATTGTGAATATTTTTTTTTAACCATACAGAATCGTAAATTCTGATTAAATGACAGTTGTTGTCCAGGTCGTTTTGCATAAAAATTTTGTATATTTTTGTGTGAAAATTTTTGAAATTTTTTTTAGAATAGTTATATAAAATTTTTCATTTTTTCTTTCTGACATTTTTTCATTCTAAACAGATAAAGTGCATTATTATGTTTTTATTGTTGTTGCTGAAAAAAACTTTTTTCACATATTGGAAAAATGTTATTAAGAGTAGGTAAGAGGACAGTCATACCAACGTAAATTTTATAAATTCATAGTATTCTAAATTTTACTATTATTATTTTTTTTTTGGCTTACCAAAAAAACTTTTTTTTTGGGGGGGATGCAATACAAAAATTAAATACTTTTGTATTAATAAAAGCATTAAAACTTCATTCGTTTTCATAAAATATCTTTGGTAAAGGATAAGGGTAGAAATTCTATTTTGGGACTTCAAGGCTAAAAACATGCCAATGAATAATAATTAGATTTATACTTCAGAAGAGAAGTTATTTTAAGATCTTTCACTTCCATATAAGGAAAGATTAAACGATTTGCTATGAGTAATAAATAATTTGATGAGGCGTAAGAATACACAAAAAAGGCAATATGACTAACCTCTTCACACAGTTTAATTATCGTATAAAATAGAGGAGCAATGTTTTAGCGTGACTTTTTTGGTGTATAATGTTTACCAACTAAACTTCGTCAGATCTGACTGTAACTCTGTCTCTCCCTCTCCGTCTGGAGAGGGGTGAAACTGTTATTTCACCATCGTTTAACTAAATAAAAAAGATTATGCAGAATATGGACTCGTTAATCATGCTGCTTTGACTCTAAATAACTAAAAAAATAACGGTGTGGTTCCACGGTTATTTCATATATATATATATANTATATATATATATATATATATATACACGCATTCTAAAACATATTTGTCAATATGCATTAGCTCCTTTGAAAAATTAACTTCTTTAGGAACTCGTAAAAAGTTTCAGATTATAAATATTAGTCATGATACAAAGTCCAACAATTATAAAAGCAACCTATTATTTATTCAATTCATTCTTTGAATTGTAGACACTTCAAAACAAAATCAGAAAAAAAAATTACCGAATTCTTACACATCATATCCGCGTTAATCACAGTAAAAGGTGAATTAAAAGTATTAAAGCCAGTTTGTTTATTACCTGAAGAAAAAACAGAGGGTCAGATTAGATTGAATGCATAAATTAATAAAACAAGAACCAGAAAGGTCGATATTGCAATAAGCTCAAATGATATAACAAATTCATGGCAACGAAGTATAAAATAAATCGAAAGCAAAAAAGAACTGAATAAGAAATAAGAGTGAATAAGAAAGATAAATAAGACAGCTTCTATATTTCAGAATCCGTAATTTATCTTAATATTATAAGAAACTACGATGAAAAGCGATTTTTATAGATTGAACAGTAAACAAAAAATATTGAAGTGATAGCATAATACTGTAATATTTTATATCACAAGAATTTTTTTTGCTCTAAATAAGTGATTCCAATAACTGACTCAGATTTTGACAGCAGCAAATAATAGTTTGTAAAATCAAATCACACTGTTTCAAACAATGAAATTTTGCAGTGGAATAATAGACAATAAAATGTTTTGATAATTATCAATCTATAAATGATTCGAAATTTCGGAGCATGTTGAACCATAATATTGTTTGAATTCGAAACTATAAGTTGATCCCATTATTACATTTTTAAAATTTGACTACATATTTCAATTTATAACCTTAAGGTTAAAGAAAATTAGCACCGTTTTATGTTTAAAAGTTGTACCAATATTTCTCTGATTGTAGATTGAACTCACTGGTTAGCTGAAATACCAAAAATGTTACTATTAATTTAGCATAAAAACAATTTCAAAAATCAGAAACGTCATCATCACTCGTAATCAGAATATTAAATGACACATAAAATGAATCTACAACAGTTCAATGTGAATAAACACTCAATATAAATACAAAAAGGTACAATATAAATAAGCGAAAGAATAACTGAAGATTTGAGGCACAAAAGGCCATCCAATTCCAGCAGGAGTTTTCAAATTTAAAAAAATGGAAAAATTTATAATAAAACTTTTAAATTTTACCAGAAAAACGCTAAATAGATGCTGTGTACAAAACACTGTGACGTAAAATAATAAAGAGTGATCCAAATTTTAAGAAATTAATGAAATCAAATAAACTATAGTACAATACATAATTACCCATAGAAATTTCACCTTGTAAATATTAGCATCCATGGATGTTCTTAGCTATTTTCATCGAACTTATTTCCCTATGGTTACGTTTAAAAATTGTACGTATAAAATGTATAACGTTGAGTAGAAAAACAAAACTGACATAGGGGTTTATTTTTATTTTATTGAAATTACATACATTTGCTGACTTGTGTGCTCAATATAGGCTTATAAGTCATTGTCAAGTAGAAAATACAGATAGAACAATTCAGAGAAAGACATCACAAAGAATACATCCAGGGTTACGACGGAATTCGAACCCGCTACCTCCACGCTTAACAGAGTGTTTGGACCGGCGATACCGCTCGGCCAGGAAGGCCCCTGGATTATTTATGTTAGGATCATAATAATACAGTTCCTATTTACAACGACACTCGTATCTGTGTAGGTATATCCCCCGAACTGTACTGTTTGTTAAGACACCGTTCCCAAAAGAACACCGAAGTCAAGCGTCACTGGCTGCGGTCAGTGTGCGGGTGGGTGACCACTTGGATCAGTCTACAAAGGGACCGATGGTGTGTTGTATTGTTTCTCGTTACTGCTCTACCGTAAAGTGCTCGAATTCGGGCGCTGGTACCAAAGCGGTTCTCTGTACCAAAGCGGGGGGGGGCTATCCCCTCTGCAAAGGATCAAAATTGTGATGGCGTGTCTTCAGATCAATCTCAAGGATGTTTCCCTGACCGTCGCCAACAGCCCATTGTGCAGCTCTAGTGCGACGTAAATAAAAACTACAACTGTGACTACTTCCATGCTGGGGAATATAATTTTCCTAGGAGTCTCCCTGGAAGAGCAGTATCGCCCGTCAAAAGCTCTGTTTGTGGAGGTGGCGGGCTCAAATCCCGCCGTAACCCTGGATGTATTCTTTGTGATGTCCCCTGTATTGTGTTATCTGTCCTTCTATTTCAGAAAGGTTTATAACCCTTAATTGAGCACACAAACTTGCAAATGCATGTTGTTCCAATAAATAAATAACATTTTCCTGGAAATCTCTTCCGAGTAGGTTCGATTTTCGCTGTAACTCAAGATGTGAATATTTATTCAGTTGAATCATGTTATCGTACGAATTTTCTATAACCTTAATAAGTTGTTCAACTGAACCATGTTTAAAAAATTCTGTATACTCTCATAAAAACTTGATTTAGTATTCAACCATGCTATCGCACAAATTAGTTTTAGTTTTAGTAAGATGATCTATTGAACTATGTTCAAAACATTCTACATACGCTCTTGGAAAACATGATTCAACGCTGTACCATAATATAGTACAAATTGGCTTTAACCTTAATAAGTTGTTCAACTGAACCATGTTTAAAAAATTCTGTATACTTTCATAAAAACTTGATTTAATATTCAACCATGCTATCGCACAAATTAGTTTTAGTCTTAATAAGATGTTCAATTGAACTATGTTCAAAACATTCTATATACGCTCTTGGAAAACTTGATTCAACGTTGTACCATAATATGGTACAAATTGGCTGTAACCTTAATAAGATGTTCAATTATACCTTAATAAGATGTTCAATTGAACCATATTTTCGTTTAAGCTTAACCATATTATATGATTAAGTTCAAAAAAATTAATTTACGCGATAATATGGTTCAATACAGTATTTTGGTTGAAGCAAATTTGATTGGTATCATGGTTCAGCGAATTTTAAAATTTCTAATAGTGTATATAGTTTACTCTAACTAGTTATAAACTATCAGTTATAATAATTTTAAGACAATATTCTAAATTCTGTTATGTTTCTAAAAAAGCAAATTAGATAAACGTCGAATTTTAAAAAAATGACCTCCCAATAAAAAACAGTTATTATCACTCAAAAAATATAAATATTTTTTTAAAAATAACGGATTATAAGTTTCATATTTACAGCATTGATGAAAAATAAATATTTATTTTACTTAAATTATAACTTCGTGATATTTAAATTCACGTAAATTAATATATTTTTACCTAAACACCTGATTAAGTAATTTAAACTGTAAAAATATATATATATATANTATTTTAATTTAAACCGTTTCCTACAACATTAATAATAAGCTTTTACTACATTCAAATTAATAGTTTTCTGTATATTTAAGCATTATATTTGGTACGAAATACAACACTCTTAAAATCTGCAACACTTTTAAATTACACTTTTGTTTCAAACAATTTTTTGTTACTTTCTTTCTTTAGTTATTATTAGCTCATAATTATACAATATAATTAATTGATCTATTTATTTTTCAATCTTCAACTCGCAATGTTATTAATAAATTAAGAAAAAACAACGATGCATCTTGCATAAGATATTTTTATCTATCAATTTATTAATAAAATTTTAAACCGAAATGGAGCTAAAAACTTTTTAAAATAAATAATAATAAATATTGATTAAATATAAACCGTTTCAAACATTGCTTTTTTGTTGCTTCAAGTTTAATTTCTTTTTCTTCATTTCAAACACATTTTTTTTTCATTGAATAAAAAGATTTTAAACATTTTTTTGATTTAAAATTGTGTTTATGGAATGATACATGTCTTCACGCAATCCAGGTATGCGAAGGTTACTTATTCCAGAACGCAACAAGCGATCGAGAGCAGTATATAAAGGTTGTGGAGATTATAGCAATCCATTATCTCACGCAGTATTCAGTTTCATTTCTTTCTCTTCAAATCCACTTCTCTTCGAAATGAAGGTAAATTATATTTCAATTCCTTTTTGTATCATTTTATTATACCTATATATTTTCACATCATAAACCTGTTTACGGTTGTTCATCCTTTTGAATTTTTACACCGAGATTTTTTGGGCTTAATGTTTTTAGATTTTTTTTTCTTTTGACGGTAAAGATCAATTTTAGTTTCGAATTTTTTTAACTGTTTAACTAAAAATTCATACTGTTATGCTCGACGCGAAATAGTATCGATAATTTTTCAAGATAATTCAGTAACATATTAAAATTCATTTCATTTTTTGTACTTTTATATTTTTGGATAGTCTCATTTTTGTTTTGATACTGTCTGAAAATCATAAATAATTTTCTCTGATAAAAGTTTTTGATTACATTTGCAATTAAAAAGTAAAAATGAAGTGACAGCATATACATTTAATTGAAAAGTGGATAAATTGCTTTACTTTAATGCATGTGATCCTCAATATTTGTTAATCATTTTTAGAAGAAAAAGAAAAGAAAGCGAAAGATTTAAAAATGAACGTTTTAAAGAAATATTATTTAATATACTACACTATCTATAATTCCTTTTCGCTTTCAATTCATCAGATAACAAACAACGTAGAAATGCTTGTAAGCGCTTTTCAAACAAAATGTTAATATGAATAATTCATTGTTCCAAAATGTAAAAGCTTTGTTCGCTAACCATATACATTACAAAAATTGTTACAATAGTTTTAGTATTAGTAAATGCTAGAAATATTTCCGGGAAAACTCATTTCTTTCATCGGATGCTTTTTCTCTCTTCTTTGCTTTTAACGAAAGGCAAAAGAATGGAGTCAGTAGTAGAAATGATAATTCACTAAATAATAAATTTCTATGTTTTTCCAAAAAGTATAATTAAACCGTTACAGTTGACATTACTGAGAAAATCCGGGTTATTACAGATTTTAAAAAGAGAAAAATATAATGACGCCGTAAAAATATCCATTTAAGTTGCATTTAGTACATTTTTAGCAACATTTTTATATCAGGAAACAGTGTAAAACGTGACAACCTTTCTAAAAGGATTACTAGTTTATAAATATTAATATAAACTTTAAAAAAAAACACTATCCACTTTGACTGTACTAACTTAAATACTACACATTAAAATTTCCCCCTTGATTAAGAATAAGAAAGAATTTTGTACGAAAGACTAAGACGAATTTTAAAGCAGAAATAACAAATAATTTAGAATAATGTAACGAATAATGTAACAAATAATTCAGAAATTTTTACTTTTTTTTCTATTTAATTTTTTAAACGAATACTATTACAGGGACACTCAAAAAATATTTTTAAGCACTATGTGCATTAACAAAATGCAAAATAGTTTTCAAAGACTTCACATGATCATGATAAAATAACTAGATTTTGACAAAGAACTCTATTCTTGATTATATTAGCCATTAAAAAATGATCAAGAGATTTTTCAGTTCGATTTCAGAGGGTGGAATATGAAGCTGGATATTGAGAATATTTTGCAAAATGCAGCAGAGTTGCACATGAGAGTGCAAGAATCTCACCGAACCCAGCTCACTAGACACGCATGCTGTCACGCAAGTATTTCCCCAGACCTGTAAAATGATTGGCGTTTTCATAAGCTATGGACTAACGGTACTCTGAAATTGATTGTGGATGAATGAATTCTGAAAACGTTGAGTAGAAAAATATGAAAAACACGTTTTTACACAATATGTGGCGAAAATCGACATTCCCTTTCATAAATCTCATTTTCGAAAAGAGAAAATTAAGCACTTTTTATAAACACCCAATAAAAAAAGCACCTTTAAGGGCTTTTAAAAAACGAAAATAAGCACCTTTAAGCACTTTTTAAAAAAGCTACGCACCATGCATTATACAATTAAACAGAATATTTTTAAGTAAGAAACCCAAGTACAACATGTACCAAGAACCATTGAATGTCATTTTGGCCCCTCAGATAACCCTCATTTTGCTCGTTTATTGATTTAGAATATCCATGTAATTGAAACATATTTTTTCAATTTTTATTAACATATATTACCTAATCAATATTTAGTAACATATATTTATAAAACATTGTTTTTATTTTAGCGTGCACAAGATAAAGCAAATCATATTAATCATGAACGTTGCACCAAATAATATTTTTTTGGAATATTTTAACACCTTATGAGTGCAAAGTCCATCAAAATAGATTTGTGCGAATTGGATCTGTTACACAGATGAAGGACCAGTTCTAAGTGATTCACAAAAACTGGTCCAAGTACAACAAGCATAAACTTTTTTCCTTTTGCTAGGTCTGACAAAAATACATTATTTTTTCAACAAAAATTATATTTTATCTTAAAGAGAGTGAGATTTTGTCTGTATTAGTTTCTTTTTTTTTTAATATGAGAAATGATGGATTTTATTTTCAAATTAAACTGATTAACGTCACAAACGCTACGTCTAAGCCTATTTTTGAGCACTCAATACAAGTCGACTTTTTTCGTTTTTAAAATTCATGAAGTAAATAACGCGTTTACATTATCAAATATTAAAGGTGTTGCTCACAGTATTCCTCCACAATTATGTTTCATTCACATTCGTCGGCAATCACATCAGACTACCAACAACTTTATTTATGCAATTCAAATCAAGCAATAAGTTGTTACAATAAACTGGAAGTGGGAAGAATTCTCTTTTGATTTAATTAATTTTTGAAATATTTTTTGTATTCTGGTACTCACTTGATAACTTCAAACAAGAAAATAAACATATATTACTTACTACTATCGAGATAACTAACGCCACTTTATAATTTAAATGATCTGCCAAATACTTTAGTCATAAATTGTATAACTCGGAACTACAGTTACACTTTATGTTTAAATGTATATAAAATTTCTAAAATATGTCGATTGAAGACTAATATAACAACACATGGTATTTTAAATAATCCCTCAATATGTGATAACTAAAGCCATCAGTAGAAATTCAGCATTTGGCTTATGTTAGTTCGTGATGGGGGTAACAAAAGTCTAAAATAAATGTATATATACTGTTTAAAACATTTATTTAGTTTAACATAAAATTTTAAAAACATTTTATTTACATTTTTAGTGCCTTAGACATTTAATTTATACTAAAAAGTTCAAGATCTTATGAAAAGTCTAATTAAAAAATTCTAATGAAAACGTATAGCGTCATTTATTGATTGTGGAATGCTATACGGTAAACACATTGCAATATTCACATTTATAATTTTTAAACCGTTTTTTACCCCATACTTAAAAAAAATATGAAATTTAAATTATAAGGAATAAAACGTATAAATTTATGATAAAATTGTCTTAGTAGCTGAAGGTTTAAAAAGAAAACACATTTAAAAACAAGCGAACAATCAAATTCAAAACAGTGTTGATAAAATTAACGCTCAAAATTTTCCCAGCAAAATGGCTTTATAGGCTTAAGTTACCTCGAATGACGCAACCCAACTCACTTAACTATTAAACACGAACCACAAACAATCTGGCTAGATTTAAACGATAATTTAATGTGTTTCCAATTTCAATTTGTGTGGATTTCTAGAATTAATTCCCTTAAAGAGAAACGCAAGGGCATAACTGGGATTTGGGGCTTTATACCTTGGTTATTATGTCTGAAAATAATAGTTGCACTATTCTATCAATATAAATAGCACTTATATTATGCGAAGTTAAGAGAAAGTCAAATAAACTGACTTGTCAATGATATACTTAACTTAAGGCATGCACTCGTAAATAATTTAAATCAATAATTTTCAAATTTATTTGTTAGCATTTTTTCCGTTGAAAAATTTAATAGTCTAAAAAGAATGATAATTACTAAAATTAAAAATTTTGCCATTTCTATAGCTGCTATATTTTCCTCATTACTTGTAGGTCCTTTTTGCCTGTCTGCTAATACTTGGTCTGTCAAAATTTGGCTATTCAGAAACTGAAACCGTCTACAATAAATATAAATTTGCCTTCAATACTGGAGATACTGGAGCACACTCTAGAAGTGAAGTGTCCAATGCTCCAGGACATGTTACCGGGAAATACCAGTACAAGGATCCAAGTGGGATTCTGCGTACAATCAGATACAGATCTGCCCCTGAAACTGGCTTCCAGGCTTTCGGAGATATTATTCCACAGTTTTTATCGAAATATGAATTGAAACCTTCATTGAGAAAACAAGATTTAGGTAACTCAAATGAAAACATCATGGAATTCGTTAAAAATGAACCCCAAGTTTCAACAACTGCTTACGAAGAATCTCAGTCTGATGCAGAAAGTACTCTGAAACCTCAGTCAGTTCCCGTTTTTACTGTGCAAGAGAGTCTATCTGTTCCAGTTTATACAGTACAAGAAAATGAATCAGTTCCAGTTTACACAGTTCAAGAAAACGAATCCGCTCCAGTTTACACAGTTCAGGAAAGTGAATCAGTTCCAGTTTATACAGTTCAAGAAAATGAATCAGTTCCAGTTTATAATTTTCAAGAAAATGATTCTGTTCCAGTTTATTCTTCGGACGAAATCCATTTGATTCCATTATCTAATATCCAAGAAGCTCAATCAGATCTTATTTACAATGTCGAAAGTCCAACAACAGGAAATGGGAACATTTCAGAAAATGGCACTTCAGAGGAGAAGAATGAAACAGAAAGCACTGATTCACTTCACTTGTTGCTTGAAGACAGATCAAACGGAGGTGTAAAAGAGGTAACATCTTTGGTCAGAAGTCTCAATGAAGCAGGTATTAAAATCCTACACCCACCAATATATCCGTTCGGATTTTACAGAATTCCGATTACCTTGCCACTATTATCTTTTCCTCATACCCTACCTTTTGTTACAAATGGATTTCACTACGTTTTGTAAGTTACAAAATATTTTTTTAATTGTACTAAAATCTGAATTGTAAATAAAAGACTATTTATATTTTTAATTAAGCAATGAATTGCTTTTTTTTTTCATTGAAAACTAAGTATCAGGTTTAAAGATCTCAGAAAAAATTTAAAAAACTCCGTTTTATAGTAAAATAATTTGAAATATCGTTACACATTTCATCTGCAAGCAATGGCACTTGGTTATTACTTGAAATTCGCACATTAAGAAGACTTCTTTCAACAAATCTTATTTGCAACCAGAAAGTCGTGAAAAATATATCTTAATAATAAAAATATGTCAAAAAGTGCTAATACCAATTTATGAATATACGGTATCTCTGAGCTTATTATAATTATGATATTACGTACTCAAAAATTTATAATAAATGTAGACAAAAGTGTGAAAGTTAAAAATACAAAATTAGCAGTTTTTCTTCAAATACACTAGGGGTTTTCTGCCCCTGATCGCACCACTCACCAACCCCTGTAATTACGTCACATTCATGATTGTTTTTGTGTTTTTTACCTAAAAAGTAGTCAATATTTTCCAAAACTCAGTATATTTTTGTTAACAAAATATACAACTATTGTAGTTTTAAATAAGAGCATTTTGCCATTTTGTTAATTGTAAAGAAATGAACGATTACCTGGACTTGAAAAATAACCATCTGTGCTTGAAAAAAAAAATTTAAGGAATACAGATAGAACGAATCAATAAGAAGAAATAAATGATATGTAATTTTTCTCGTTAATGAGACTTATAACATTCAAATAAGGAATGATGTTTGTCTCTCCTGTGTTAAGTTTTTTTTATTTTCAAAAATTTCAATATAAATATTAAAGTCTCGCTTTTTTCACATAAAAGAGAGATAATAATAGGTCTAAATATAGATAAATAGATTTTTCTACATCAATTGATAAAAAGTCAATAAAATAAGGAGATTGGGAAAAAATTCAAGAAAACAAAACACTTAAAATTCCAGTAACTTTCAAATAAATTAGAATAGAAATAGAAAAATAATAATAAATAAATAAAAATTCGCGTTAAGTTAACATATAAAAAGGGCTCTTTCACCATGTTGAAACTCAACTCCTAAATTGCGTTTCAGAGGGCAGTGGATTGACTCACATGGTATTTTTTACTACAGGTTTAACAATTAATAATTCTAGAAATAATTATCAAATCTTAATTTTGTTTCATTCCGTCATACTCCCTGCGTATTTTTCTACAACTTAACGTGATTTCAGGTTTGTAAGTCTTTATTGTTTTTGCTCGGGAAAACAAAATGTAATGTAAAGAGGAAAAAAGTTATAAAAAGCACTTAAAATTTCAATAAGTCATCAATAACTCCTAAATTGGAATTTAAAAGGAAATCGAGTTGAGTTCTTTGACAATATGGCTCCTTCAGCACGTCGAATTTCAACTCTGTAGTTGCATTTCTGCGGTCTATATTGCGAAACGCATGGCATTTTTAATACAAGTTTAACAATTAATAATTCTCCAACTTATTAACAAATGCTGTTTTTTTTAATTATTATAACGTACTTCCTTTTACGTTTTCATACACCTTCGCAATTTTAAGTTTCTAATAGCATTTGCACAGTGAAACAAAATGTAACATTAAGTATAGTTTGTCTACGGTAAGAACACCTCCCGCCACAAAGTCTGAGGCTGTCTGTTGCTATGGAAACAAGAATAGCGAATTTCAGGGAGAGTAGCGTCTCTTCTTTCTAGGGCTAACACAATAGACGGAAGAAAAAGATTCCCTTTTTTACACCGACCCCACCCCTTTACTTGAAATAGTTATACATCGTTGATAGTCACCGCCACGGGTCCAGACGAATGGCTAGAGGAATTCTTACTTTAGACAAACTATAGAACACCCAAAACAGTAGCGTAGGCAATGCTTACAATTTTTTTAACATAAAGAGACATTTTGTCTAATTGTTTAGGGTAGTCAAAATGTATTAAAAACTCATCGGGCAGCCAAATGTTCGATTTTTTTTTAAATTTTACTTGATTTTTTTTTTAAAAAAATTTAAAAAAGCTTGTACCAATTCTGAAATTGAATCTGACTAGTTCCGGTAATCAATTATTCAATAAAGCAACAAACACTTACTACACTCGAAACAGTATTTTTCAAAATGGTGAAAGTTTCACTTTCATCCATAAAAGAATACAGGGCAAACAATTTAGCTTAACATAAGGGGAATACTCTTTAGTACGCATTTAAATATGGATAAATAGCAAAATTTAACGTTTAAAATCTATGACAAGGTTAAACTGTTATACGATTCGACTTCGAAAAACTGACACTAGTTGGAAGACGAATCAAACGAATATTTAGTTGGTTAGGATTAAAGTAAGAAAAAGAATACAATTAGGCGATTTTTTTTTGCAATCGCACATTTTTACTTTTCAACTTAAGTTTGAAATAAAACAACATATATCAAGATAATTTATAGGATAATAATTATTATAGGCTAGCAATTATACATCGGAAATGGTTTAAAAGATGTGTAACGTTTGAACAAGATGGCCGCAATTGGGAAAAATACAAAGAAATATAAAAAAAAATATCGAAAAGGCAAAACATTTCTAGTTAATTTCTATCAATCAAAATATATTTGTAAATTAAACGAAACTGCATTTGTAAATTATTTATATGTGTGTGTAATATATTATATTCGTAAAATGTGTTGTATTTGTAAGGGAACTTAATTCCTAAAATTAATGTGAAATAAAAACCTTTGAAATTTCAAATAGTTTCATGAAATATTTGCCAACATGTAGTTTCCTATGTTAAGGCACTACAAAATATGACTTTTTTTTCCACAAGTTTCTTCCACAAAATATGAAAGATATTTGATTATTCTTTAATTAGGTCGTAATAGTTATTAAAATTTTTTCAAATAAATACATAATAAAAAAAAATTTAAGTATTAAAAAACACTAATCTATAAAACTAAAGCTTCAATTGAAAGCAAAATTTTCTATTCAAAATTAACGTACAATCGGATTGACGAAAAAGCATTCTAAATCAAACTAAGATTTTCAGTTGACGTAAAATTAACTTCATTCATTTTAAATTAAGGAAGAAGAAAAAAGTATTTTCTAATAACTACTTATATTCAGCCCGCTTTTAATGTTCCTTCACCTCTTATTCTATTCCAAATTCAACATCTTATTGAACTAATTACTTTTAATTGCGCCAAAAAAATTCTTTTTTTTTTTCAATGGAAAGCGATTGTGAGAAAATTTAATTCGCAATTATGGAAGAAACTTTTTCTAAAAAAATAAAAAACAGTACCTTTGATTACCTGCATTAGAGTACTCGAGTTCCGTATTCTTTTCTCCTCCATTTATTTCCTAATTCTTCTGCTATTTTTAAAAGTTGAAATAACTTGACATCCGTCTTTCAGTTGGAAAATAAAATAGGAAAAGCTCCAGATTATTATAAGCGCTTTGAAATATATGACAGCTTCCTTGTTAAAAACAAAACAAGAAATTCTATTTTTTAAAGCAATTAAAATCTAACTTTCATAGTTATATACATATATGTATATAAATAACAGCTATTCCGGGTTGAATCAACTCTCTCTGTCTCTAATGATAAATAAAGTTACATTAATAGCACATTAAAAATCAGAATTTTTTATGCTAATAATAACCATAGTTCAATCACCGGATAATGCCTTTAAATTTGGCAGTTTAACTGTCAAATTTAAGGGCGTTATCCAGTTCATTTGTTGTTATGAAAAAGAATCCACAATAGCTGCTTATCAAATTTTTTCTTTCTCCTTTTACCATTATTGAAATATCATATTAACAAAATAATGCCATACCATACAGTAAAAAAACGTGAAACGTCAGTTCGGAGGATGACGTCTATATGCTACATAAGTTAAGGAACACATTAAATTTTTCTATAAAATCTAAAATAATGCATATTTCTTTCTAATAATTTGACTGAAGGTGTAAGATATTGATAAAAAAAAAATTTAAAACAAAAAAGAACAGTAAACAAAAATAATACCTAAAAAAAAATTTCACATTTTTACAAATTTTAACTGCTGCAAAAGTTCAGGCACAAACAATATTCCTTCATAGAAAAATAAAACACAAAATTTTAATCACTGATTTGATAACCCCTTTTTTTTATTTACTTCGTTCGGTTCTAGTCGATTCAGTATTGCTCCCCTATACCAGTGTTTCCCAAAGTGTGGTAAGCGTACCTCAGTGGGAACGGGAACAGTTCAGCGTGGGTATGCGTTCTTGTGCAAAATATCTTGCAAAAAAACGAAAATTTCAAAATAGGCTATTTAAAAACAAAGCTAGCCATGAAAATTTATGACTACGTATTTTTCTATTGGCTATTTCTTTCAGAGTTAACAGTTAATAATTAGTAGCGTCAACAGCCAGTTGTGACTTTTAATTTTTGTCCATTTTTTATAGTAAAAAATACATTTATTTTTCTATTAGTGGTACACAGCGTTAGGAAAAATTTAGAAAGGGTACACAAAAGTCATAAGTTTGGGAAACATTGCCCAATACGACAAATAATATAATACTCTGAACATTTTCTATGGGTTTCTCTGCATATACGTCGCTTTGATTTCTGAAATAGACATTTTCAAATTTTAACTTTTTAAATTCAGAAATATGTTTCATGCGTGCATTGCAAATGAAATTTAAAAGTAACCTCAAGGATTCATAATGACAGCTGAAAATACAACGAGCTTCTAACTTGATGTGATTTGTTAGCACTTTTATTAAACATTATGTTCATACTTTTTTCATTATTTTGTACTAATTAAGGTTAAAATAAGTAAAAAATATTATAAATAGTACATTAATAATTTATGGTTATGAAATACAGCATGAAACATCGGTGTCTTTCTTCTGCGTTAAAAATAAAATCTTCCAAACAAGGCTCACTTCCAAACAATGATTTTTTAAATTTGCACTTATTTGCCGTTATTCAGATTTAAGAAAAACAGTCATTCATCATTTAAATTTGTTTAATTTATAAATTCAATCATTGATAAGTTTTTAAATCTGAATGGAAAAAAAATTCAAACTATTTTTCTGATATTTTTAGTAACTACTAGCCAGTTTTTTATAATTTAAAGATACCAAAATATATTTTTGCTTGTAATTGAGCGTCAAAAAATATATATGTATATAAAAGGGAGATCAATGTCCCATCTGTGACAAAGTGATAAAATCTGATTTTATCTACTTTAGTGTATGAACTTTTGGACAAGAAAAATTGAGATTTTATTTATTTATTTTTTTTTTAATGTTATTTTTCAGCAGCTTTTTTTCTTCATTGATTCTTTGCCCCTTACACTTGCAATAAAATAACTTTAGTAGCACACTGTAGGCCTTGGCCCTCTATGGGCTGTCGCGCCACTGAGTTTAGTTTTAGTTTAGTAGCACACTGTATAGTAATTCTGTCACCAAGTTACTAATTAATGCTAATAAGGTTAGAATACTAATTGAATAAAATATTCACTCTTTCATTTAAAGTTTTCAAGGGTAAAAATATTATTTTATAAAAAATTTTAACAAGTTAAGTTTAACTAGAAAAAGTTTAAGATATCAGGGTGAGGGGATAATAATCTGCAGCTATATATATATGTA
>NC_092207.1:77764747-77787864 GCF_043381705.1 Parasteatoda tepidariorum | reverse complement strand
CTGCAACTATGTTCAAGTAGCTTACAGACGTCAGGGATTGTTCTATGAGGATTATGGGTCCTAATGTGCCCCATGAAAACATTGTTCCTGGGCGAGAAACCATGAAAACCTGGGCGAGCCCATTGTCATAGATGGAGGGTGGTCATAATGTAATGGCTCTTCGGTGTATATATATATATATAGTCTATTTAATCGTAATAAAAAAATTCTGCACTTCCCAATAAGTCTTAACACATATCCGTTGCATAACTGACGAAGATTCGTCTTCTCACAGTCAATCAACAATTTGCATGTTGCAATAAATTATTATTCAAAATTCTAGATATTATAAAAAATTCTTGTGTTCATAGAAATACAAACTTAGAAAAACGATCTTTCCCACCAAAGACTCAATAAAAAAGTCCGATTAGAATATCTTGAAAATTTAAAAAGTGTCTAGCAATTTTCTAAGTAGTTTTTGTACTTTTTAAAAGAAAGCTATAAATGATAAGGGGTTTTCCATAAAGCACATATTTTATGATATAACAAAATTTAATAACAAATGATGCCTTGCAATAATCGTTCATAGACCAAAATGTGATGGTATAAGGAGAAAAAAAAATGTCTATGGGGAATAATCCCCACAATACTGGTAGCATTTTAAAACTATCTTGTTGTTTAAAAAGCACAAAAGAAAATTTGTGAAAAACCCCTTATCATTCAGAGCTTTCTTTAAAAAATACAAAAACTTCTGAGAAAATTGCTGGAACTAAAACTTTTTTAATTTTAAAGATATCCAAATCGGATTTTTTCGATTAGTTACTTAACAAGATTCACAACAAAATGATGGGAAAATGTTACATTTTTAATGTGCCTGTGCATTTTCTAAGAACTACTACTTTAAAAACCCTTATCTTGAGCAGTTTGAAACAACTTTTTTTTTTCGAATTTTAAAATAATAATTTTGTTTTCAATTAAAAGTTGCTCCAGAAATTTTATTTAATTTTTTTTTAAATTATAGAAGAAAAAAAACACAAAACGAAAAAAATTAGGGATCTTTTTTTATAAAAAAAAATTTTATATCTTCATAAAATATTTGAGCTAAGTATACGAGATTTCATGCAATCATTGCAAATAAAGACCTAAGTATTCGAAACAAGTTACAAGCTTATTGCAATTTTTTTTTTGACATAGGGTGTTCAAAAATAATAGTTTTTGTTCGCATAGCCAATCCCTTGAAGCTTTATAATTGATTGTTAGGTATGAGAAATCGTATAAACACCTCCAATGTAATAATATAATTCTCTTAATATTTCTTGAGAAATTTAAAATAATGCCAAATACTGAAAGTGTCTCTTCTATTATTGTAAGGAAGAAGCTAATAACATTTAGTTATAGCTAATATAATTAATTAATTTTAAGAATTTAATCAAAGAAATAAGCGTAGATTAAAGTAAATACCCTTACTTTTTTTATTAAAATATAGAAAAATGGTCAAATGTATCGTTAGGAATCTTTAAAGAGGTAAAAACATGATGATAACATCCTAACTTCGTAAAACGGATTAAAGTAAATGAGACTATTTTATGGTTAACGAGAGATAATTAAATTTCATTAATTATAAAGATAAAAATTTTATATATATTTTGTATCAGCTTTTTAACGTGATTAGGATGAAGGGGCAAACATTATAATTGATGAAAGTTTAGAACTTATAAACATTTATTGGAAATATTGACTTATTGAATTATCTAATTACATCATAAAAATTAATATAAAAATAGGAAAGGGAAACTTCAAACGACTATTATTTAATAATCAGATTTTTACACACTAAATTGCAATCTTAACAATTCTTCACGTTGCTCTTAAATCATACTTGCCTTATTTATTTATGACTTAATTAATAACCGACTTCTAAATTAAGTCCTTAAAATAGACTAATTAATCACTGATAATAATTAATCAAGTCAAGAAATCGAAAATAAAAACATAATCCCACTTAATGTTAAAAATATTTGAAAATATAAGGAAAAATAAATCCCATTTCTTGAGAATTAATAATTTAAAAGAAAATTGTAGAGGGTATACAATCTTTTAATTTTAAGAAATGCTTGAACACTTTATCATCAAAATTGAAAGTATATAAAAAAAAAATTCTTCCAATGTTGAGGAAGGAAAAATCAGGCCCAAATATTGTTTTTGTAATAATAACAGTAACCGCTATCTACTTCTAATTCAATCTATTTGAATTAACTTTCAATTATAAAGAATAATTAAAAAATTAGATTTAAAAATAAATGTTTTCTTATAATCTTTAGATTCAATCCTATAAAAAAAAACATAGATCATTTATAAAAAATGAGAATTAAATTTCGAATTATATTTTGACTTCACTTATAATATGCAAATTACATCTATATGAGCTTTACTAAATAACTAGAAAAGTACCAAGCATATCTAACTCTTTTTGAAACAAGGCATACGTAGAAATTTAAATCCCATCATGAAAGAAATAGTCAAAACAAAAATTTTAAAAATCACAGAAAATGTTTAGAAACTTAATTTAAAACGCATTCCTTTTTACATTTTTTTATCTGATTATTAGATATCAATTTACTAGTTTTATAAAACGTTTCTTTTATTGCCTATAATTTTTTCAATTGTAACTCCTTACAAATTCGTACAAATTTTCCGATGGGATTTGAAAAGGATTACTATTATTATTTAATAAATAATAATTCCACGTTAAATAATAGCATTCACCATTTAAATAATATTAATAAAAAATAATACATTTGAATTGATTGATTTCCGCTTCTCATTTTATATTAATTTTCTTATAATTTTAATCTAAATTGTACATTGTACAATGAAATTTCGAATTTAATTTGATACAAAATTTTCTTTGGAAAAAAAAAATTGAGAAATAAAATATGGAGACATTTTTTAATATTAGTAAGAGGTAAATCAATAATTTGTGAAACTGCAAATATGTCAGTCATATAAAATTTGTAACTGTATTTGCTTAAAATAGTAAATAATCATAACTTCAGAATTCAGCACTATCAAATTTAATAGCATAAAATAGTATGTTTTTTTCACAGAATAGTTAAATTCCCAAAAAGGTTTAAAATGAATCATCTGAACTATGTATATAAATAGATTGGCGATTTCTACTTACATTATTAATTAAAATAAATAAAAAGATGTCATCACTTAAAGCAGTGTTTCCCAAAGTGAGGTTCCCNAAACAGGGCATAAGTAGAAATTTAAATCCCATCATGAAAGAAATAGTTAAAACAAAAATTAAAAAAATTACAGAAAATGTTTAGAAACTTAATTTAAAACGCATTCCTTTTTACATTTTTTTATCAGATTATTAGATATCAATTTACTAGTTTTATAAAACGTTTCTTTTATCGCCTATAATTTTTTCAATTATAACTCCTTACAAATATTCCGATGGGATTTGAAAAGGATTATTATTATTATTTAATAAATAATAATTCCACGTTAAATAATAGCATTCACCATTTAAATAATATTAATAAAAAATAATACATTTAAATTGATTGATTTCGCTTCTCGTTTTATATTAATTTTCTTATAATTTTAAACTAAAATGTACATTGTACAATGAAATTTTGAATTTAATTTGATACAAAATTTTCTTTGGAAAAAAAAAGCGAGAAATAAAATATGGAGAAATTTTTTAGTATTCGCAGACAATTGACAGATATCATCAATTGGGTATAATATGAAAAAAACACAACTACTTCCACTTCGAAAATTTTACTAGGAATAACATTAACCTTTTAGTTTAATTAATAAACTGAGTTTTAAATATGTTTACTAAATTCATAAACTTAGATAAAACAACAAAATAATTTATTTCAAAAAGAATTAGACTAATACAATTGCAACCTGGCGAGTAGCGACTTGTAACAACATGCTTCGCTTAATGTTTATTTGTTGCTAGAAATCAGGTTCGCAGAAAATGCTGTTTACAAGTTAAATTTAGTAGGAATAACACGACCTGTGACGTAGGTTATAGTATACCCAATTTTGCGCAATATTATAACTGTCAAATACAAATTACCTATCGATTCAACAACTAGAATGAATGTTTAAAATTTGTTTGATGGTCGTAAACACAATTTCTATAAATAACAAAGAAGAAAGAAAAAAGGAAACGAAAGAATAGTTTTACACTCGCATGTGAAAAGGCTAACAAATTAGAAGTTTAACATGGATACGAATATTTTTAATATCTTTTTGCAGCATTACATTAAGATAAAAGCCCGGGCACGTGATTAAATTCAATAGCCAAATTTATCTCTAAGCAGAATTTTCTAACTGAAAAAATTCTTTGTTCCTTATGAATACTTTAAAAAGACAAGCAATTTATAATAAAATTTCAATCTGTTTTTTTTTTTTCCATTTCATCTTTTATAAAATAAATTTCTAAAACAAAACTAGTTATATTATAGTGTTAAACATTTTATAATAGTGTTAAATTTTAGAAATCAAATCTCTTCATACTTATTACTTTTCTTAAAACTAAACAGTGCGCAAAATAAAAAGGATATCAAGCTGAATAACTTTTGTTCTAATAATCGGATTATCACGAAGTGCCGAGCATAACAGTTTAAAAGGTTAATCTGAAATATGCTAATAAATTCGTGCAGCCTATTCATAAAATTACAAAATCAGATAAATAATAAAAGAAAAAAATTACTTTTTCTATATAGACTCTTTTTTGGGGGGGCGGGGGATTTTTGGCCTTTGAAATATGAGGCATTACCATAATCTAAATATGGTTTCAATAGTTTACTATTATTATTAAAATACTAAGATGTTGGATCAAAAATCTATATCTTCCGATTGTTCAAATCAATTATTTTAAGATTTGCATTTGTATTTGTAGAAAATTGGATGTTCTATAAACTAACAAAAATCAGGAATATCAGGACAAAAAGCTAAAAATTAGGGCAAATATATGTTATTTGGAAAACGGCTAACTCTGTAAAACTTCCATGTTTCAAATATTATTTTTTTCTCCTCCCTGCATTTTGAAAGATCTGTCTACTTATACAGGTTTCGTAGTGAGAATGTGCCATAAGGAAAAAATCCGATTTTTTGTAACAGTATATTGTACATATACTAGACTTCTTTTATAAAAAGGCAAACATAATCTACTACACTACTTAAATGTAATAAGGCAAATTTTGTCCCAAAAAAAATAATAAAATATGCTATTTATTTCAGTATTATTTTGTTTAGAACAAAAGTTTCAACAATTTTCAGTATAATTTTATCCATACTGAATATGTAATAGTTTCAGATCAATACATAGAAAATTAAAAAACAAATGCATTAAAAAAAAATAATCGGTATCAATTAGTTGATAATACCTCATACCGATACATAATTAAAACTTGTAACTGAGTTCAAGATTATCTAGATGGATTCAAATTCAAAAAAAGGTTTCAATAAACTGAAAATAAAAGCACATTGAATATGCCACTAAACATTTTTGTACAAAAGTAATTTATTTTAGTGGATGAACCCTCGATAAATTGTACGACATGATTACTGTATTGTTGATTTGAATCGATCATTTCTAAAATCACATGAAAGAGGTATATCAATAATTTGTGAAACTGCAAATATGTCAGTCATATAAAATTTGTAACTGTATTTGCTTAAAATAGTAAATAATCATAACTTCAGAATTCAGCACTATCAAATTTAATAGCATAAAATAGTATGTTTTTTTCACAGAATAGTTAAATTCCCAAAAAGGTTTAAAATGAATCATCTGAACTATGTATATAAATAGATTGGCGGTTTCTACTTACATTATTAATTAAAATAAATAAAAAGATGTCATCACTTAAAGCAGTGTTTCCCAAAGTGAGGTTCCCGTACCCCCAGTGGTACGGGAACAGTTCAGCGGGGGTACGCGTTCTTATGCGAAATATTTTGCAACAAACGAAAATTTCAAAAATTTTTATTTATTAATAAATCTAGCTATGAAAATTTACGATTACGTATTTTTCTCTTGGCTATTATTTGCATAGTTAACAGTTAATAATTAGTGATGTCAACAGTTAGTTGTGATTTTTAACTTTCGTGCGATTTTTTTATCACAGCAAAAACAATACCATCCTTCTCACTGATGCAAATAAACTTATTAACAAAACATTGTACTAAAAAGGAAAAATAAACATATTTTTAAAAAAATACGCTCATTTTTTTTAATAGTGGTACACAGCGTTACAAAAAATTTAGAAAGGGTACACAGAAGTTATAAGTTTGGGAAACACTGACTTAAAGAAATATAAACTTTAAAACAACACTGCAAGTAATTTTTCAATGCTATTAAACTACTAAAGAGCCACAAATATGATTCAACTGAGTCGCATGTGGCTCACGAACCACAATTTGTAAACTCCTGCCTTGTAAAACAATGAGCGTCTTGCTCATTGTTTTACACCTGCTTAAATCCTTCTCGCTTCCGTGAAAATGACGGGGTGAGGTTTCGCCCTCATTTCTCGCTCCCATGATATTTCCGGGCTGGAGTGTTCAATAGTAACGCGCCAATAAGAATAAAACTAATTCATTTCTTCTGCTCGGAAAACATTTTATTTCTCATTTTACACACCAGATGGTAGTACCACGATATTTTTAAGGTAATTGTAGACAGTTTATTTTAAACTAGATGTCAGCACTAATCAAGTAGCACTAATAAAAAAAATAGGCACCTTTATAACCGTTTTCTTGAAAATTAACCGATCGTTAAGGGGTCAATTTCTCCTTTTTAAAAACTAAGACTCTAAAAGAAACCAAGCAGTCTTGGAACAAAGTGTAGCAACATGCTAACTTTCGTAGAATTTCAAAGAGAGAAAAAAACATGCTTTTCTTACTAGAATTTTTTTTTATCTATATTATTTATTAACTTAATTATTATTGTATTATTTTTTTTAAATTATTAGATAAAATCTACATTATTTTTTGACATTGCACGCACTTCCTGGCTTATTTAGTTTCCAAATAGGAAAAGGAGAGAGACAATCTAAAAACACATCCCACTTTTATTAAATAAAAAATTTAATAAATTGAAATTGCCTATGTCTACTAGTCTGAGTTGATAGCACAAAACTTGCATACAAATTTGTCTTACAAAGAAATAAGGATTAATACTTTAGTGTAAATGAATGTCATGAACATTCATTTGATATACCTATGAATGCTCGTTACATTTACATTTATTACTGTTTACCTCCATTCTTCATTATATTACATTTATTTACAGCACCCTTCTTTAGAAAATGAACTGAAAGTGTACTCTCTTCCAAAGAACTAACAAGCATTTCAATGCACTACCTACACTAATTAGCAGACTCTGACTGGACTACAACAATTCAATTCCCAACGTTTTTGGTTTGGCTTAAAAGTGGGGAAATTTTAGGTCATCACCCTTTTGCACTAGATTATGTGGATGAAACAGGGCCGTTTGATATGCTGCATCAGTTATGGTGAATCAGCATAACGTTCTTTAAATTTTTGACTACAAGGAAAAATAGTTACCACAGGTAACTCTCAAAAGGCGACAATTAAATTACACTAGCAAGATCAATATAAACTTTTATCTTTAAATCAAAAAATCATTTAAAATCCATGTTCAAAAAGAAAATTCTAACATAACGGTAAATTTAAATTAAGTTTCAATACTGCGCTAGAAAATTAAACATTTTGTGGGTAAAAAAAAAACATTTTCTTTTTTTAATAAAATTTGTTAATGTTAAAAAAAAAAAATTTATCTAATTTAAATCTTTTATGTTGAGCCGTGATGGCTCAGGGGATAGAGCATTCACCTTCCAATAAGTTGAGCCATGTTCGAATCCCAGCGATGGCTGATAGATAGGAATTTCGTACCCGTATTGCACATACCAGTGGTAGACGGATCACGGGTTATAGTTCTCTTGCCGTCAGGTTACTAACCGTGGGAGGTTTTCCTCTCCATGTAACCCGAATGCGGGTTAGTTCCATCAAAATCTTCCACAAAGACAAATTGTTCCAAATATCTAAGAGTTCCCTCGTCTTTTGGATTGAGCTCAAAATAACTACACTACAGAGTTCAACAGTAATAGTCCCAAACCCAAAACAAAATCTAATTTTTCATGTTAACATCTGTACCAGATTTTTAGCTAAAACTCCGGTTTCCGAATTTTTTAAACAAATTTGAAATCCCCCCCCCCGATTTTTCCAGACCCACCCTAGAGGCCCACAAACTCTAGTGCAGGGGTGGCCAACCTACGGCTCTTTGAAAGATTATTTGTGGCTCTCCATAAATGTTCCAGAGTTCCCTTTTCATTTTTGTGCTATTATATTTCAAAAAATTATTATCGCTCCGTATGTGTTTTAAAATGTCTTCTAAATTACTGAGAACAAATATGAAAGACTAAGTGCAACTTCGTTCAATTCAAGGTGAGTTTTCCATTTCCAATGTAATAATGACGCAAAAAGCATCTGTAGAATTAGAATTAATAGAGATTTAAGCTCTACAATTAAAATATAAGTCGACGTCGATTACTGAATATTGGAAATTTGTACCAGAATCGAAGTATCTTGAATTAAAAGAGGTTGCTTGTCGAATTATTTCAATATTTGGAAAGACGTACTTATGCGAATCATTTTATTCCACTTTAAAATTCATGAAATCCAATCACCGATCAGTATTAACTAACTACCATTTCAAAAAATTACTGAGAAGTGCTGTCACCCATTATTCACCAAATTTTAAAGAATTATCAAGAGAAGTAAAATAAATGTGTTTAAGTTTTAATATTTAAATTCAATACACATATATTGTACTTTTACTCAATAAATATAATTCATCTAAAGAAAAATCTTTTTTAATACCTTTTAAATAAGTATTTAATTGCGGTTCGCGAAAAATTTCCAACTTTGAAAAATGGCTGGACTATCAAGGAGCTTGGCCACCCCTGTTCTAGTGCATTAAAAATGATTCACTCAGAACCATTAATAAGGTTGTTAATTCTTGTTTTCCCGCTTTTTTTTTAAAATTTTAGTAAAATAAATATTTTTAGTTATCAAAGCATTTAATTGTCATAGTTTTTAGAAACAAATTGGAGGATGAGAAAATTTAATGATAAATTTCTATTTCTTTCACTGCACCTCTTCAGCTTCAGAGTGAGTCAAAAGACAGCACATCATTTCTGAGAATTAGCATAATTAACTGTTCATTAAACTACTACAAATAAGAAGTTGTTAATAAAACTATGTAAACCTAGTAAAACCTACGGTGGCGTCTTGAAAACGAAAAAGTCAAAAGACAGGCATTTATCAATTATTACGATTTTTTTATTGTTTCTCTAATTGATTTACCAAAGAAATATTAACTTACTTAGCCACTGGTTCTTTTAAAATTTGTATTTAATTACAAAACAATTATGAATATTGTGAAGGCATATCAGGCAGTTTCTGAAATTTTGCACTTATTTTCAGCTCTAGCATAGCTATTAAATTTAATAAGAATTTTATTTGGTTTATTAATTTACTTCCTAACAGCTTTTAGCTCTTTTATGGACACATAGCTTCCAACAAGGATAGAAAAAAAATCCAGCAGATCTTACGAATATTAATTTCATTGTAACAAAAATATTTTACATATAGGGAATTTTATTGCCATCAAAATACAAAACCTTTATTATACTAATAACTAGAAATAGTAATTAATATTTTCCATTCATGATTGACATTAAATGAACTTGAATTAGAAGCTTTTTTTTATAACTCATAATGCTGAATAGAAATAGTCAAGTAATTTATTATTGAAAGGTAAAAGGTTTTTTAATTAATTTATAAAACAAGTTCCGAATAAAAATAAACTTTTAGAACAAAACTAAAAGAAAAGTTTTAAACTAAATAGTATAAATGAGGCTCTTTTCAATATGTATTAGCAATGTTAATTTAAATAAAGCAATAAATTGAGTAAAAGCAAGCAATAAATTGAGTAAAAATTTTATTTGAATAGGGATTTTTTTAGAAAACTTACTAAATTTTAGGAAATTTTTAAAAATTTACAAAAACCAGTAGCCTACTGGTAGATCTAGTAGAGTTGACAGCTATGTGGATATTGATTTTGATTACCTTAGTTGATATGTGGATAATATTGATTAACATAGTTGCTAAGTACATAAAAAAGTTAAAGCTTAGTAGATGGCTTAATCTATAGCATTAGTTGCAAAATCGTGAACACATTATATAAAGCAAAACATTAAAAAATGTTTAACATTAAAAAGTTTGTTTTTTTTAAATATTAATTTTTCCTAATTATGAGGATAGCAAAAGAAGAAAACAGAAGCAAATCTTTACTAAACAAGCATATAAAGTGCCCACAAAATCCTATACAAGGAAAACCACCTTCATTTTTTTACAGACAGCTCCCTCAAAAATAAAATATTTAAAAATATTTTAAATTGTTTTAACTAATTTTTGAATGCTTTTAAGAAATGAAGACTCCATCAAAATTTTAAGAAGATTAAAAAAAACATTTGCATTTTTGGTACAATGGTAAACAATTAGTTTTACCTATATGTTTTTTTAAGTATCTTATTTTTTAGCTTGCTTATAAAACTCAAAATAACAATCAAAACTATCGAAAAAAATTACATTTATATTTTATTAGTTTTAAAATCCCTGTATAATACAAATTAAAAAATGAAACCAATCTGACTTTTTTTTTTTATGAGAAATGAAGTTTATGTGCAATTTGACAATGTTTTTGTAAAATAAACAATAGTTCGTCTGAAGTAAGAACTCCCCTAGCTATTCATCTAGACATGTGGCGGTAACTATGGTAACAAGGTATAAATATTTCAAGTAGGGGTGTGTGGTCATTGTTTAGAGCAGGTTTTGGCTCAGGTTGGTGAGAGAAAAATCTTTTTCGTTGATCTATTATTGGCCTAGAGTGATGAGAAGCTACCCTCCATGAAATGTGCTATTCTAGTGTCCATGGCAGCAAACTGTCTCAGACTTTGTGGCGAGGGGTGTTCTTACCGCAGGCAAATTATATGGGACTCTTCCCTTTGCTCATCAACCTCCTAGGTGGCCTCATTTATCTTGTTTCCTTAAAATTCCAACATTTGGAACCCTTTCGTTACATTAGTCGAAAAAAGTGATGTCACTGGATATAGCAATGTACCACAAATTGTGCACAAGTATTGTAACAGAATTGTATACTTTATTGAACATTTATAACAAAGCAATGGAATTACTTTGTCCCCTTTTATTATTTTAAAATGTTTAGTAAATTTAATAATTAGATTTTTACATGAAAATTTAACCATAGCTGTATTGTAATAGCTTCTTAATTAACTTTGTTGCCATTCCACACAACCAGTAAAAAAACTTGTTTTTCAAACAATTTGAAATACAAGTAGCTATTATTGAATTGTTTGAAGGGCACTTTTCGATTTTTATTTTTGTGACATCAAATACATCACTCCTAAATACTACAGACAGAAGAAACTAGTGACATGGTAAGTGCATTCAAAATACACTTTTAGTTGTTAATAATCCACTATGTTGCTCAATGAAGCATAAATTTGAAGCAGATTACGCCAGTTATCAAACAGTATCCATGCTGACGCCTCTAAAATAGGACGCTCGTCCACACAGGGCATCACGCGAGTACTTGCTCAATGCAGAAACAGGAAAAAATAATAATGAAATAAGGAAAAGATTTAAAACAATATCACAAAGTTAATAAAATTTATATTCTCCCGCAAGAATATTCTGTAATAAGTTAACTGTAAAAAGTTGAGTGATCACTCAGATTTAAAAAAAAAATATTCAACTGTAGTAAAAAAAAACTATTTACGCTAAAAAATATAAAATGTGTGACACAAGTAATAAATGGAGTAGTTTTACTTGTTAGCAATATATAATAATAACCTCACTTAGGGAAAACAGTTCGAATTAAAAATTTTTTATCTCTCCAGATATTTATATTTTTAAAAACGCTAGACTCAAATGTTATGATTTATAACTGGCAACAACTGATCCGTTTATCTTGTTTCTTTTACTTTTGATAAGTCAACCAAGAAAGAAAATGATCTCAAGAGATGAAAAAATTTTTGATGACAAATAGGTAATCAGTATTTAAAGCACCCCCAAAAAATAGAGGAAAAGTTCACAAAAATAGCACCAAAGATAGCAAGAACTTTTGACATGTTATTATGAAAAAGGTTCTCATTAGGTTTACTATTAAAAATTACCCTATTTGCACTTCAAATTTCAACTCATTAGCATACATGATGCTAGTGTAACATACATGTTTCATTCGTACATGTTTTGTCCTACAAGTTTAACAGTTAATGATTCTTGAATTATGGAATGTTAACTTTTTTTTATTTTTATACTCTACGCACCTGCATGTACTTGTTATTTTATATTCTTAAGTCTAAGTTTTTGGGCAGCAAAACAAAATGTAACCAGAGTTAAAAATACGAAACACGCATGGTGGGGAGGGGTCGTGATTTTCGATATATAGAGAAACAAAACTTTTATAAGACTTGAATTACTAATGTAAAGAATCTAGATATTTCCTTCAGCTCAGAATTTTTATTTAATAAAATAGTTTGCAATACCTTAATAACATTTAATTCAAAATGTTGAAAAGTTATGACTAATCTGTCCCTATCATGTAATCTAAATAAGTTGTTTACTGAAGTAAAATCAAAGCAAAATATATATTTATTGCTCTATGAACACTATACACATGACATAGCAGCTGATCTAATGAAATGTTTTAAGTTTTTTTCGCATATAAAAAAGACTATTTTTACATAAACCACTTCATATAAAAGTGTAAATCATTTTATTCACATTTAAAAAGCAATAGCGAATTTAAAATTTTTTTCTTAATGGTGTTCTGCACATAGTCAACAGGAACTAAATACATAAAATATATAGTGTGATATGTACAGATCAATGATACATACTTTTACTGAAAATTATATCACAGTCTTATAAAAAACCCACAGTTTAATTTAATACTGAATTTGCATTACACAGTCATACTATAAGAAGAATCATTTAAAATTTAATCCATGTGAAAATATTGCATATTTGGTGTGAGCAAGCATAGTTTCATTTAAATGGAACTAAAACAGCAAAAAGACATCAAGTTTTAAAACATGTTATATACCATACTTGAACTTTACACTAGTACTATATGAAACGTGAGAACACTTAGTTTGTATGAAATATATACAATGACCTAGATAGTATAAAGTGCTTTTGAAATTACATCAAAATATGTTGTTTTTTATTTTATTATTGACTCAGGAATGCTAATATTTACAAACTTATAACAACAAAACGTCAGATCACAGACCTTCTGTTTTGCACCAAATACTGTACATTATTAAAATAAACTAATATCAAGAGCAATTTATTTCATTTAAAAAAGTGATTTCCCTACAAATAGTTTTTTTTTTATATACTTGGAGAAAATAACAGACGTTAAAAACATTTTAAGAAAGATGCATCAAATATTAAAAATGCTGAAAAGTCTGCCTTTTTTTTAATTAAAAAAAAAAGTCGTCTAATATATATAAAACTTCAAACAAATCCTACGAGGAAATAGCTGATGGCACACGCCATGAACTTGACACAAAGACAGTTTTAATCTTTGGGCATAGCACTTTGTTTAGCAAAATTTGGATTTTAAACTCTGTAAACAGCACACTTATTTCGATGGAAGCTGAGAAATTCATTTGAAATGCAGGCCCAGCCAGCAACATATGTAAGTTGAAAAATAACCTTTGCCTCCTAAGTTTTAAGCGACTTCTAACAAATAATTTACAGGCTATAAACATTCACTTCAAGGTCGGTGATACCTGCAACAAGAGAAAAAATAAAGATAGAAGTTCTTAAAATAAAACTAAACAAAAAAATATATAAAAGGACAATGCAACAAGACTTCAACTAAAAATATACATATATTAAGATAAAAGTTAGTCCAAAGCACAACCGTATATACTTTTATACTTTTTACCATTTAAAATATACTTGCATCTTTTTAAAGAAATTGGATGGTGAAATATATTTCATAAAAGTGAAGTTTTTTACAGTGGCAACACATACTTAACACATGATCGGAAGAGCAAAACAGACACGCCGATTTTCCTTTTAATATGATGTCATTAATCTTCATTCATTATGTTATAAAATTTTTATGTATTCATCATAAACAGATACTAAAGGTATTTTCTTCTTCAAAAATGTTATTATAGTTAGAGTGTAGTAATTATAGTTAAAACAGAATTTCAGACTCTTAATTTCAATTTCAGTGTGTGGACAATATAAAATTTGAAAACATTCTATATTACCCAGATGAATGTGATTCTATACGTGATTACTGGAAGAAATGACCCGAATTTTTTTTTCTCGACAAGTAGCGTTTTTTTTTCTTACATAAGATAAATTTTTAAAAAATCATATTTATACACAAAAGTAGCATTTGTACAATTCGAAAGGGAAAAAACTTTCCTTTTTCACTTTTCTAAAAGGAGGAATTGCACTGATTTTATACAAAAAAAAAAATCTGAAAACTCTTGAGTAATACCCATCTCTATCAATTTCTGAATGACACATATAATAAAATAAAAATCAACAATGATGATAAAAAGCATTTTTAATTTTACATTTTATTCCTTTATGTACGATCACGAGGGAATATGCCTCATAACAGGCAGGACTTAGTTTTATTCACTGAAAAAGTAGTTAACATTTAACCACAGAGACTAAAAGCTTGAAAGCATTATGCAAACATGCATAAAAATCCATTAAAATATTAAATGATATCATACCTTGTAAGATGCCGGCTGTCTTCGTGAACCTCCATTTCCATACTTTTAAATTCATTCAATTCTTTACGAATTGCAGCCTAATTGGGGAAAAAAAGAAATTTTAATAAAGAAACTACAATTTTAAAAATAGAAACTTTTAGAGTATAAACTTTCATATAAATAATATTTGCTGATCAATCGCAGTTTTTAAAAAAACCAGATAACTACAGGATAGGAATATCATTCTCACAATGTAGTTGAAAAATTATAAAAATTATGGTTTTAATATTTTTTTAATGAGTTGCGGAACAAAAATAAATTGCATGAGGGAAATAATTATTCAATATCTGGAAAAGTATAAAAATAAGTTATTTCAAATGGCTTATTTTTATTTGAAGAAAAAAAATCCTTTCACTCTTTTTATTTTTTTAAATAGAATAAGTTTTAATTTTACACAGTAAAAATCTCAGACACTTGTTTAAATATTAAAAGCATTATAAGTAATTTTTGTGAAGTCCAAGGTTAATCAGACCCAAGGTTGGCAAGTTTCNTATTTTTTTAAATAGAATAAGTTTTAATTTTACGCAATAAAAATCTCAGACACTTGTTTAAATATTAAAAGCATTATAAGTAATTTTTGTGAAGTCCAAGGTTAATCAGACCCAAGGTTGGCAAGTTTCTGCTGAGGTGGTTAAAACCACTGGTAGAAACCGGTTAAAACCGGCATGGCAGAAATTCTTTTCTGCCACATTTGTGGTAGAAACTGGCAAAAATTCAGAAAATGACAAAAAAGTAAGTACGGAGATTGACATACAATGGATAATTCATAGGAAAAACAATTAAATGTTAAACTAAGTACAATTTATTTACAAAATTATCAGCTTTCAAAATCAAATATTACATTGTTTGCACTCTGCAATAATCTATAACGAAGGATAAGTTTTGATGCAGTTTCTAAACCTAAACAATTTCTCAATTTGCTATGGAATGAACGAGAAATTTGAGAAAATTCTCTCAAGTCCAGCAGAACTAGCAGGCATTGCCATCAAGGAACAAGCAAGATTTGTAAAAATTTCATCTATTTTTATCTTATCATATTTTTTTAAAACTGGACCACCATGTAGCAGCTGGGGTAGTGGTCAAAACTTGACTGGAAAAATAATCTTCAGGAAATGGGGCTATTTGTTTTGCAAAGCTATGACATAAGGTACAAAATCAGGGTTAATATTGGCGAGTAAAATTCTGGTACTTTCTTCTTGAGCACATGATAATTACAATCCCAAATACTTTGGATGCAGCATATAAGCTAGCAAATGATAATCAGTAACTGCCTGTTTAAATCTGTATGTAAAAAAAATGTCACTAAGCAATTACTAGAACTAATATAGAAGTTTTTTTAGTTTCTGCCAGTTTTTACCGGTTATAACAAGTTTCTGCCACTGGCACGGCAAAAACCAGTTTCTGCCGGCAAAAAGCCAACCCTTATCAGACCTCTAACTGGTATCACTTGAAGCACTTCACATAAGAAGGTGTGCTGCCAGCAATAGTTATTGAAGGGAACTGAACACTTCACTTAATATGGATATTTGCATTTTAACACATAGTACAGTACAAAATCCACTTACTACTATATTGTCCACTTCAAAACGCATCCAAACAGTTTTATTTTCAATATATATAATAATAACTATCCACTGATAAAAGTTTTAAAACATCACTTTTTAATATTTATAATGTATGTATTTAGATACTGAAAATTGAACAAATAACAAGTGGCAGAAATAACTATATTTAACAATATTTAGGACAGAAAATTGTAATCAAAAAATTTAGTCAAAAAAAAAGATATAAGAAATGTGGTCATCATATGGCTTTACCTTTACATTACTTTCAAATTTAAAGTGGTTGATTAAAAATAGTGTATAAGAAATTAAAAATATTACAATTTTAGTGGTTTATATAATCAAATATAAGTGGGACAGCAATTATCCTGCTGCATCTTAAAGGCATGAACAAAAACGTCCTCTTATGGAATAAGAGCAATAAGAAAATAGCTTAAATATTTCCTTTGCATCAAAATTTCCATAGTTCAAATTTGATTTTTGTCCATAAAATCATTAAGTAACCATGGCGTTTATTTTCTCCTATTTCAGGGGTCTGTGTAGAAGAAATTTGGGTCTGTTAACGGACCCTTCACAAAATATCTTTTCATCTTCACAAAATAATTTTTCTTTTAATCGGACCCTTCACAAATTTGTTTATCTTCTTCATTATTGTTTAGTTAATCGAATAAGCCTTTCATGGGGTGAGGGGGAACAGAAAGACGGTTCGAGTAAATTTTTTTTGTAAATAAATAATTGATCAATTTATATTTATTCATAAAAGTAATTAATAGAATATTATGTAAATAAAAATTTCTATCAATTTCTTAAATAAAATATTATAAATTGAAGAATTGTTTACATTTACTTAATGCGTAACACACTAAAAGCGTAACATAACTAAGTTGTAATATTTAAAATATATCAAATGAAATTTTTAAAAATGTTAGTGATTTTGTTTCCATTATTCGTCTGAAATGAATATTCTGTGTTGAGAAGTATAAGCTAAATACCAAATATTTGTATGTTGTATCTCTAATTTAGTAGCAGCAATTGTTGAGCAGAATCTTGTATCTATTTACAATTTAAAAACTTCTTGAAAAGGTTTTTAGCAATTTATGCAATAACAGGACCCTATTTGCACAAATTCACCAAAGCAGGACACTAGTTGAAAGAAAGCGACTTAACGCTTATTTTATATTCCCAAAATATGAGTAGTTTTTTCACAATTTTGCAAAAACAGGACCTTTCACAAAATGTCACATAACCATCAGATTATTTTCATCTCTTCTGAATCAGAAGATTGTAAATTGTCTAGGAGATTTTACTGTATTTTAAGAATTCAAAAATACAGAACTGGTGAGAAACAATGTCCAAAAAATAATATATTTATTACAAAATGGAGCAATTATTCTGTCCCTAAAGCAGCCTCAACGAGTAAGTGGTTTTTTTTTTTTTTTTTTTAAGGGTCACCTGAAGAAGAGCTTTTGAATGAAGAGAAACTAGCGCATCTGTTAAGCAAAATTAGTAATCTCCAGTTTTGAGGTTCACATTCATAATGGAGAGATTCGTAATGAAAGAATTTACAACAAACACTTAATGAAAAATATTAAAAAAAATTTAAAACATAATGGATACTAGTGTAATTTTAGGTACTAGTTGGGGAAAGATATAAACATGAAAAGCGTGAAAAAATGTTTTGAAAAAACATTGAAAGAACAATTAAAACTACTTTAGGGAGTGACTTATTTTTATATAAATGCTTTTTCATGAGATAAAAAGTATCAAATTTAATACTATATAATAATGTATAATAAAAGAACAATCATTAAAATATCGGAAATTACAGCAGTTGAAAATGCTCACATCATTTCAGAAGACAGAAATGTTAATAACAAAGCCTCAATTGGTTTATACTAAATAACACTTCATATAAATGTGAAAGCTGAACATAGAAATCTTGCTTAAGAAAACTTAAACGTTTAAAATTAGTAAATGATCGATCTCCTAAACAGCGAAGAATTCAAATTGCAAACACGTGATCCCAATCTTTATCAATCCATAGATTTAAAGTTATACAAGATTAGTTTTCATGCATTTTGTTAAGTGCTTAATAGAAAATTGTTTGATGACATGGTCATTTTGCCACATGGAAAATCAGAAAATGTAAAAGGAAGAAATTGAAACAATTAGAAAGATGAGATATTCTACTTTATCTCTAGGTGTCAGCCTCGTCCATGGCTTATCAGCTCTTCTGTCATAATCTTGAGCTTGGGTCACCTCCACATAATCATTGAAACGGATGATTTTCCTTTCTTTTAATTCTTCAATGGTAGGTCGAAAACTCAACTGTAAAATTAAATACAAACATTAACACTTCAGATATACAATGGTGTTTCTAAATGAATAATAAAAAGTATTCACTACTAACACAAATTCAATTATTAAATACTGCCTTGGCTATGTTTATGATAATTATATTAAATTTATACTTAAATGTTAGAAAAACTTTTAAATACATTTTATAACTAATCAAAAAACTAATCTCAAATCTTAACTTTTGAAACTATAGTTTTTTAAATAAAATTCTTATAAATCCATCAAAAAATTTTAAAATTTTTAATCTAAAAGCAAAAGAAAATTAGATATAAAAAAAATGTTGGACTCAAGCTTTTATAGTCAGCTTTTTTCTCCCAATTGCCCAATAGCAATTGGAAAAAAATTGCCACACATAAATAAGCTAAAAAGAATAAAATCATGATATAATCAAGGGTGTCTTTCATAACTGAATATAAGTATGAAGAATTTGCTTAACATAACACCTAACATATAATACAAAATTATTGAGAGGTACATAAATTTGAGTAAATAAACTAACAGACATTTATGTTAATCCATACAAAAATTTAAAACGAATTTAATAAAAAAACATTAATATTATATAGATTATTTTTTAACCAAATTGCTTTATCAAAAAAAATTACAGTAATAAACCTGTTTTTATACTGCATATTGTGAAAAACTTTGCTATAACAATTACTTTTTATTTAATCTCATATGCTTGGATAACAAATTGCATTGTATGTAATTAAAATGCTTTTGTTTCTTTTTTTGAGCATTAAGGCTCTTAAAACACTATTATTTTTGTATCATTCTATCCTTAGATCATGTGATACATAAAAGTGTGAACATATAGATAATTAAATTCAATCTGCTCAACTGTAACATACACAATTTGATTATTAACTAAGACATAAATAGTATAATAAGAGAATCAAAAATATATTAATATTTTATTTTAAGGAATTTTAAATGCTGAATTTATTCAAAGCAAAGAGGCAGTTTACTTTGTGAATGGATAAGTGTGAATAAACTCTTCTTTGTGAATGAATATATTCAAATTTGGAAAACATAAAATTAACATGTAAGGAAAGGAGACTTATAATGTGAAATTATTAATATTAAAATTTTAAACTGCGTTGAACTCACTTTTCGAATGAGGGTTTTCTTTTTTTCTTCTTTTTCCTTCCGCAACTCTTCCGCTGACTGAACTGAAAATAATAATAATTTGTTAAAATTTACATTTATAAATAAGAATTTATGTTATAAAATTTCAACAGAAACTACTAACACTTCAAAATATTTCTATGTTCAAGCTCTTCTGGAGTTGGCCGTAAGCTCAGGCGCCTGAAAGATTCAAAACATGTCACACAAGAGAAAATATTTTTTGCAGTTGGGGTTAAATGTATGTGTTAAGACAAAATTTCAAGTTAGTGTGATGTCATCTCTGTTAGTGAAATAAAATAAAAATTGATCTTTAACGAAACAAATTGTTTTTTTGCAAAAATAGAAATTTGATAGATTTTTTTTGATAAAAGACAAATATTATTGTATCAATTTAAAATTCTGTTTTATGAAATCCTTCTGAACAGACATAACTTATCCCAACTTTTTGTAGTAGTAGATGCACTGTCCTGTAATTTATATTATTTTAAGAAACAATATTAGAGTAAAAAAGAAAATCCTTGATATTTTCACAATTCACATTTCCTTTTAAAACTAAAAAGAAATAAAAATTGTTTAAAATTCAACAAATTCAATTTTAATTTTACTTTTAGAAACTAGGATTGTTGGTTTTTAAAAAGAGTAAAAACAATATAAATGATTACTAAAATCACAATAAAATTGAAAACATAATTATAATTCAAAAATAACTGTAAAAAGCTCACAAATTTGATCATAATTGATGATTAATTAAACTCAAACACTATGACAAACTGAAACTTATCTAATCAAAAAAAAAAAAAAAACTTAAAAGCAGCAAGTGGAAAAACTTTCTTTACATCAAAACTTCTTTTACATGTTAAACATGCATGACTACCTGCCCATATTAGTAGAGGTAAAACTAAAAGTAATTCAAAACTAATTCTATTAGTCTACTCATACATACTAAACCCAGAAAAAAAAATTAAGGAATAAAGTTTCAATAACATATGTAATTTTATGAATGCAGTCAATTCTTTTACTTACAAATGGTTAGTATCAAAATATGTTCAATGCTTCTGTTGCCAAAGAAAGCAAAGATTAATAAAATAGTTCCGACAACCTTAAAATATTCATTTTGCATGAATAGTTTTCCTTAGATTTATTGACTAAATACAGTAATACATAAAATTTTAAATATGTGAAAGTAATTTTGTAAAGGAACTTAAGAATCATTAGCACTAAATAGTAACTTCAATAACTGTAAAACAGAAGTTAATAAAATTCTTGTTTACATGACAACAGAATCACAGTATGAATTCTACAGAATCGCTGAACAGCAACAGAACAGAACAGAAAATTACAAAAAGAGATAATATCAAAAACTAAGGAAAATATGTATTTGCAGATTATGCTTGATTTTAACATCTTAATTGATAGTGGATTTTTTTATACAAATTATTTTGTTTGCCCAATAATAACTCCAACTGAAGTTTGATATTTTGAAGAAAAATTTTATTCAGTATAATAAAGCAAGCAATTTACAAAACAAGTAGCAAAAATTCAAGAAAAAAGTTTTAAAAATCACTTTAAACTAAAATTTAAAAAAAGAACAGTGTCTGTAGGCAAATTAATAACGATTTGTCACAACAATAAAGATGTCTCAAAAGCAATGATGAGAAAGCGGCATTGAACTTACCTAGTTAATTTCTTCTTAACATCTTCTTTATTTTCGTGATTTTCTTGTTCTGAATACGCAATGTATATATTTTTATCAATCAATTCCTGAATATCTGGGCGCTGGGCTAACTTCAACGCTAAAGAGTCTTTACGGGCTACTTTGGCTACTCTTCTATCTGTAAACATTTAGAAAGCATTAAAAAATTAAAAGAAAAATATTAACACAATTCCTACAAAAATAGAACAGTACACAAAACTGTTCCTATTCTAATAACATTTATAATACAATAGTCAAGCACATATACACTTTACAAAACTATTTCCAAATGCTTACAGAGACAATAGGATATAACACATTTTTAAATACCAATGGGTATTAGCGCTAAAAGTTTCCTTGCAAAGTTAACTATTTAAAATGACCTACAGGACTCAAAAAATGCGAAATTTTTAATAATAGAATTAAGATAGCGGCCGGAATAAAGCTTTCATGAGCCCAAACTTATTCTTTTAGAGCATAATTTCGATATTTTTAAAACGTAGTGTATGCGTTTTTTTTATTTTAAAGTCTTTACTTATGAGTTATTAGTTATGAGTTTATAAGTACTTAGGCGAGACTACAAACAAAAATTAATTGTAATAATTTTGAAATTTGACGGTAGTAGGAATTTATACCCTAATAACAAAAGCCACACAAATAGTTCAAGATTATTTAAATTATATATACACAGTCAATTCGCTATAACTCGAAGTACGATAACTCGAATATTACTATAACTCTATTTTTTTATGAGGTTCCGACCCTTTTATCTTCAATTTCATGTTAATTATTCTTGATTACTCGAATTTTACTCCCTTTAACGATTTTTTTTTTTTTTGATCTTTTGAAGCAAGAAAAAAAACCTAGGAGCTGATATCTTTTCTCTTCCTTTGCAACACACACACTATGTCTTTCGCACTCTTCATGGAGAAGCTAAAGCTGTCCCTCTTGAAATATGTGAACAGTGGTTAAATGAAACGTTACCAAATTTACTTCAAGGATACAGTTAAAATGATGTTTTCAATATTGATGAAATGGGTTTATTTTTTAAATGTCTTCCAAATAAGACTATGATGTTTAAGGATGGAGGAAATGCATCTGGAGAAAATGCGTCTGGGACAGAGAAATTGCCCTTACTTGCTATCGGAAAATACCAAAATCCTCGATGTTTCAAGAATGTAAAAACTTATCCATTGGATTACAAGTCTAACAAAAAGTTTTGGATGACATCAGTATTATTTGAAGACTATGTAAGAAAATTGGATCGGAAATTCTTAGCTAAAAAAAGAAAACTGATACTTTTTATGGATAAATGCACAGCGCATAGTGATCTACCTAATTTGAAAGCAGTAAACCTGCAGTTTCTCCCGCCAAACACAACAGCAAAGTTGCAGCCGATGGACCAGGGTATCATAAAGTGCTTCAAACAGTCTTATCGTAAATGGCTTG
>NC_092207.1:77723240-77764542 GCF_043381705.1 Parasteatoda tepidariorum | reverse complement strand
TATTATTTTATTATTTGTGTTTATATATATATATATATATATTAATGCAAAATAGCAATAAAATTCTAGAAAGATCACTACAACATCTTTATGTTGCAAGAACATGCGTTTAGTCAAAGAAGACACCTCTTAACTGGGTTTTTAGATTCAGTAAAAACCACACATTTATCACATAAAACATAACCACTCACAGCAACGGTGTGAAAATTAAGCTAAATAAATCTTTATAAACAAATATAATAGTTTTATTTTAATATCAATCTAAACTCAGGTAAAAAAAAAAATTAAAAATAATGAGTTCAGATTATGGTATGAACAGCAATTAAAAAAGCATTAAAGTTAAATTGCAAAACTTTGCTCTTAAAATAAAACTGCAGTTAATATAAATCAAATGAAAAACTACAAATATTTTGCTTTAAAAAAAATATTTAGCTTTCAATAAGTAATAGAAATAAAATAAATCCAAGGATTAATTTGAGATATAACTATGACCAATACATATATTAATATGAATCCATATATTCATACTATTGAAATGTAAGTTAAACAAAACATTTTAATTAGCTGCTAAATAAATTTACTTTAAATTATAAGAAACTATTTCGAGAATCAAACCATTCTTCCAAATTGAAATTAAAAATATGTTAAGTGAATGAGGTTAAATTAAAAAAGGGGGTTCTTTTTAATCAACTGTATAAAACAATTTTTTAAAAAAATTGTCAAAATATGTACCAAAAAAGTGTATGAGAATTAAAGTATAAATAAAATAAAATAAATATTTTTAAAAAAATAGTTGTGATAAAGCTTTATAATTTAATAAATTGAATCACAATAAATTTAGTATGTCGAAAAAATATAATCATGTAGAGTTAAAATCTCATTATGAACCAAATCTGTACCAATCTATAGATATATCCCTAATATTAAAAAAAAAGAAAATGGAACCAGGCTTAGACAAACAATTCAGTAAATAGTACAGAATTCAGCAGGTGCAAAGGAATCATTGCCTCATAATCAGTTCTTTTTGACTGATACTTGCGTGGAATTGATATCAAACAAGTTTAAATCTGGAGGTTAAATTTATAATTTTAAAAATTGATTTTTTTAACAAGCTTTTGCTAACTTGTAAAAAATGAATTTGATACAAATAGAAATGAATTGTACAAAATGTACAGGCTATTTCCATAAGCACTACAAAAATATCAGAACACTGATAAAAAAAACACTTCTAGTCCTCATGGAGTTATAAAAAAAATATTTAAAAAAAAATCACTTTTATTATAATTAAAATAGAAAATTCAAGTTTTCACTCTATATTCCCCTTAAACAGAATATTTTAATAAACCTGTTATTAGTGATCATAAATTAAATGCTAAGTTTTGATGTGAGCATGCTTAGTGAGAATTTCTTCCAATATCAGGAAAATAATAAATTATAGTATATCAATCAGAATGGGCAACAAGTAAAAAGGGATAATTAAGATAGAAATTAAAAAATTTTGGAAAAAAAATTTTTTTTTTTTCTGAATCGACAAATACTACCTTATGAGGCGATATTTCCCTTAAAGTCAGGTATTTCTTATTTATATTCTTTACTTACACAATGTACTTTTAAATAAAAAAAATATATTTTTTTAGGCACTAGTTGCTTGGTTATGGAAAACTTAAGGATTTTCCTTTTTTGCACACAGAAAGTGAAACTTCCTTTAAAGTTGATGACATTATATCATTTAAAAAAAAAAAAACATTTCAATAAGATTTAATTTTAACAAAAGCAGCAAACCAATAGTAAATTTTTTTCAAACATTGTACAGTATGAAATAGGTTTCTAATTTAAATCCCAAAATCTAAATTATCAATTGTACTGCAATATGTATGAAACAAATAGACATCTAATCAGATTCTAAACTATAAAAATCTTACATTCTTCATCATCCCCATAATAATCTTTCCATAATATTGGATTGTCCGACTCTGAATCGGAATCAGAATCATCTGTAGCACTAATTGAAATGGAAGGTAGTGGACGGCCATCATGATCAACAGATGATACTCTTCTTAAACTTGACCTACAAAAGTTTACAGTTAAAAATAAATTTTAAATGAACACAGGGAAATAAAACTTAAAAAATCCAATCAATGGAATTCACTGCAAAAGGACAATCACAAATTATAATTTTACATGGCTTTAAAGTGGTCCACCAAAAACAGAATAAACTTAAATGAGAACCCTTAAAGTGATTTTCATTAATGAACACTCTAAAATTAAAAAGTTAAAAGTAGTGCAAAGATAAAAAAAAAATCAAACTGAAATAAATTTAACACCTCACAGGATGCACAGTAAATTAGCTTCAATATGCATTAAAAGGATTAATGTGATCAAATAAAACAATCAACTAGACCATTGAGGCATAAAAGGCTTATTAATAATAAAGTTAATAACAATTTAAGTCTCATTGATTTTTTATTTGTTATATAACTTTATATGCATATGATTCCATTAAACTAAACTTAAAAGTACTGTACTAAGGACAAAGTTAACATTGTACAATGTTAACTTTGTCCAATGTTATAAAAAATTTGATAAAAGGAAATCTTTCCGCTAACAGAAAATCTTAAGTAAAAAACTTTTTGTAAACAAGTGATTAACTCTTGAAACTAGTTTCACCCCTTTCATCACCACCCCATTTTGGTGAAATTTGTATGAAAATCACTTTTTTTTAAATGTTTTAATTTTTATAAACAACAACATATTCATATAACAAGGATAAATTTGGTAGAACACAAAAAAAAAGTTTAAAATAGAAATCCAATGCTATAAAAACATTTTAAATAAATGAAAAAAAATACTTTAAATTTGAGGAAGAAAAAAGTGCATGTAAAAAAACATTTATCCACAGAATGTCATAATGAAATATATCACTAAGTGATTTTATTTATATCAGGTGAATACGAATCTCAATGTGTAATCGTTAAATCACACGAATATGGATCTCTCCATTTAATTTTAAAATCGCATGAATATACATCTGTTTGATTTTAAAACGTTCTGAATACAAAATGCGATGCTTGGTATAAAAATGTGAAAATATGAAGCAGGATGTACGATCTTAAATCGCGTAGATATGAATTACGCTGTGTGATTTTAAATCATATGAATGTATTTTTAAACTTTATTTGCATAAAATAATTTCATGAATATGAATTTTTTTTCTCGGGAATTCGAAAAAGACAAACTTTTTTAAAAAAAAAAAAAAAAAGACTAAAAGCTTTAGCACGACAGTGAAAAATTATCTGTGAACAGTGTTCGTGTGGATAATACACATTTAGTTAACAGCTTATTATCATATTTAAAAGTCATAAATTCAACAACAAAAATTAATTGCTTTATATAAATTTTAGACTCTCAAAAGTATTAAAATTAAGATTTTCTAAAGACCACACTCAAAGTCTAAGAAACAATGTAAGAAAATTGTAATTTTTTTTTTTTTTTTTTATATATATACAGAATAAAAGAAAGTGCTGGTGGTTTATGTCTGTCTTGAGTGTGTTCAGGTTTAAAAAGCAAATTTTTTAAAATTAATTTCGTAAATGGCAGATTACATACAAATTTTGAAAAATTAATAGTAATATTATAAAAAAAGTCATTGGAATAGTATTACAAAAACTCTAAATGAAACCTTTAATGTATCTCACATTCAAAAGTTACCGGTCTTTTCAAGCTTGATTACTTTCCCACAGATTTAAACTACCCTACTGAAAGGGAACTAAATCAACATTTCAATTAATAAGGATTAATTTAATTTGCATTTAGATTGCCCTATATAAAACTTGTTAACTTCAGCTATGCAGCTATGCACCACAAACAATTTAGTTGTTCAAAGGCAATATTTTTGTTTTAGATTACAAACACAGGCTATAGTGTGGATACAATACTCTAACTAGATAGCTTTAAGACACTGAGTAATTCAAATCAGGTGCACAAAAGCACCTGCATAACTCCGCCCCCACATTGGTGACCTTCGGAAGTGATGTGAACACGCCTACCTTGGCAAAAAACGCCCACTTTGATCTGGATACGCTTACATCGGCAGTAACGCCTACTTCGTTGGATGGTCCACATTGAATAGTTGACTTGCTACTTGTGACTGCAACATTATCCACCTCCTCGCACTGTTGCTACTCAGTCTCGAGCACACAACGTCGGCCTGCATACACTCGACTGCTAAAGGCAACACAGGAGCGACTACGACCGTGAAGTTAATACACCTCTCACATTCAGCACTCAAAAAGTACGGTGATCTTAATACAGCTCTCCCGGCTCAACCGCACGAAAACAGCAATGATTCAACTAGTGGTATTCATTCATCGAATTCTATCACAGATATAATTCTGGTGGGGGAGTACTGTAGCGTATCTACCACTACAAAATTACAACTGCATTTCACTAGTATATAAGACATGTTAACTCGACTCTATGTCGGGGTACCTTTTCATAGATGAAGGTTGACATGGTCTGTAACTCCACCCCCCACACATCAAATACGCCAAAAATTGTAGAGAAAATATGAAAAATTAGTTATGCCGCACCTCCTAGGGCACGTCTCCAGCCCAGAAACAAAAAGCGTGCCACTAAGTTAATTTAAGCAAAATTTCAACCTAGCTTAACTTAATATATGGTTTTCCTCTCCTCGTAAAGCAATGTAGCTCCATCAAAAGTTCTATGTGAAGGCTAATTTGTTTCAATGTTTGATTTAATCTAAGAGTTCCCTTGTCTTCTGGTTTTGGATCAGAAATAGAGGCTACAAAGTATATAAATTAACACCAGCTTGTCTGGGAAGGAGGATGGTGCACAATTGCCACTAAAACACTTTAAATTCTTTAATTTTCCTAATTCTTAAATTTAAATTTTTAATTGTGGAGCCTTAACCTGCTTGCTCCCAAATGAAATATGACTAAAATAGATTTACCTAGCTTGAACAATTTGTAGCCTTTGGAAATCTGCGCAGGTAAAGGGGCCTTTTTTCTTGAGTGCACTTTTCTTGGGCATAGCTGACATAGGGTGAGGTTCTTTGGCAGGGATCTCTTCAACAGAAGAGAAGTCAACAGTAGGTTCTCTTTGAGTAACATACACTACACATGGGACAGGCATTTTCACCTCAGGTGCATTCCTTTCCTCTGCATCATCAGAAGATTCAACTGGAACAAAGAATTCACACACTGCAATTTTTATTCCATAATAAAAAATACCAAAATCTAAACATTACTGTAATATTTTTTTCCTCTTTCTTTTACAAGACCGCATATTATATAGTCTGTCCAATGTTGAAGGTTTGTTAGTGAGTAGACAAGGTTTAACCTAGGGGTGAACCTTTTTCAGGGAAGGGCCACTTGCACGGCAGGTAGATTAACGAAGGGCTGTACGCATATTTAGTCATGTTAGAGGCAAATATTATTTTTATAAAAACATTAGTGTTCTAAGCACTAAATATTTTAATCAATAAACTGAATAACATATTTGCAGAAAATTAAATACTTTCAATTATTTAAATTTATTTAAATCTAAAAAAACAGATACTTTTTTGAAAAAAACTTTTCCCATTTTTCACAATAATTTATCAAATATATACATATATACAGAAATACAGAGAAGAGGATATAAATTCTAATTGAAAGGAAGCTAACAAAATGAAATTGCAAAAAAATATATGCATTTTATAGAGTAACATTAATTTGAATAAAATATTTTAATTAAAGAAAATTTATAATGTTTCAACAAAAACCAAATTAAAAGAATTTTTTTTTTATTACATTCAGAAGTTCCTGCAGGTCACTCATGTGGTCCGCAGGCCACAGGTTGTGCACCCCTAGTTCAACCTTTCACACTACGAGCACTTAATATGTAGTTTGAACTGATAAGAACATTAAAATCATTTAAACTACAAAGCACAATATTTTAAATTAATATCTAAAACTAATAAAATAATGTGGTTATTAATTATTAAGATATAAAACTATTAAAGGTTTAGAGTGGAGAATTTCTATGTCACTGTATAGGTGGTGTCAGTGGAAAATAAAAGATTAATACTTTAAAATTCTAGTATGAATAATGAGTATACTAGTTTATGCAATTATCAAACACAAAAATGAAATGAATCACTTATTTTATACAAAAATTTACTGATCAGATTTATAGATACTTTAGATTACTTTTAGATACTTTAAGACAACAGCTGATAGATGCAAAGTAAATTTTTACCAGTGAAACTTTTTACACAATAGATTATATATTTAATGAAACACTGTTAACAAATAGAATGAACTAAATTTCTAACACATAATCACTGTCATTTTGATTATGAATAAGTAACTTACTGTAATGAAAAATGTTTATTATAGAATAAAGTCTTTATTGTATAATCTGTAAATCTTAATTGAAACATTGTATTAATTAAAACATGGAAGAAAATATACAGCATATGTATTTTTTCAAACTTAGTTTCCTTTTGTTGTTTTTGTACTTCATTAGACATTATTTTAAAAACATTTCCGCTCAATTTGCAGGACACTACTTGTTTCTTGATTAAAATATTTTATTTATATACCATAATTTTTTTAATACAATGAAGTTTTAAAAACTTGATTGACAGCTATGCTGTAAAAAAATTAAATCGCACTGAAGGTAGAGTTTAATGACTCAAGAATTGGATGCAGTTCTACCTAATGAGCATAAACAATATTGTATATGCGGTTCACAAAATCAGTTAAAATAAATCTGACAAAAAAAATCAAATAGGAAAAATTATAGAGATATAAAAAATAAATTTAAAGATGTCTAGATAGAAAGATAAATAGAAAGATGTCGACTCCAAAGATATTGCTGACACCAATATTTGCAAAACGTTTGAAGAAATAAGAATGGAAATAAAAAGCTGTTTTTTGGGAGGAAAAAGGTTAAAAAGTTAAAGAAAAAAAGTTAGTTTCGGCCAAAAGTAAGCTATAATAAAGATAATACCATAAAATATTTATAATGAAAAATAAAAGTGTTATAATTGCAATAATCTGATATAATTAGGATTGATACTATGTTGCATAAAATTATTTGGATTTTGGATCACTTATCTAATTTTATCAATATGCTCTGAAAAACTAGCTTTTTCAAAAAATAATTATACTTTCCGAAATTAAAATTTTATGTGTGAACAATTCCGCGCATAACAAAGAAAGTTTAATTTTGAAGGTCTCATATCAGGTATAGCTAGTGAATTGAAATTGAGAAAATATAAAAACTGTGCACTTCACACAAAAAAAAAAAAAAAAAAAAAAAANAAAAAAAAAAAAAAAAAAAAAAAAAAAAAAAAAAAAAACTTTATAATTTATATATTTTATAGAATTCATAGTGGGAATAATAGCACATTAAAAAAAATGACATTTTTTTCATTTTGAAACATTAAAGACTAGTTATTAAGAAGAAAAATTATGTATTTTAAAAAAAGTATCATTTGCTCTATGTGTAATAAAATCAAATTTTATCACCAAAAAAAGAACATAAAATACACTTTTCTTTAATCTCAGAATTACTTTGTTTAGAACAGAAAATTTTAACAGTTTTTAGTACAATTTTATTAACACTGAACAACTCATAATAGTTTCGAATCTATGAATGGAAAATTTTTATAGCACTGTAGCATTAAAAAAAATAACCAATATCAGTTACTATTCCCTCACATCGATACACAATTAAAATTTGTAATTTAGTTCAAGATTATGATAATCAAATAGTTCAAGATTTTCTTAATCAAATTTCAAAATAGGGTTTCCATAAAATCTAAAAGCAGTAAATATCACACTTAGCATTCCTGCTCAAAAGTAATTTTTATGGATACTTCAATTCATCATTTAAAAATTCTACGAAATGAATACAGTATTAGATGGATTGTAATCTATCATTTTTTAATTCGAATGAAAGAGTCAAATCAGGAATTGACTAACTACACAGGATTTTAAACCTACAAAATTTGTCACTGCATTTGCTTAAAAAATATTTACCTTAAGACTCCTGAATTCATCATAAAAATTTGATAATGAAAAATTGTTAATTGATTTTCTTTTTCATTAGAATGGCTGAATTCGCAAAAAGGATTTAATGAAAACTGTTGGTAACACAAAGTCTAAACGCATATAATTAGTGGATAATCCCTAAATTTAAACTATTGAATTTGGCAGTTTCCAATATTTCTACTTTAAATAAAAAGTTGGATCAAAAATTCATATCTTTTGATTTTTTTTTTAAAAAATCCATAACTGTATTGTTAGAAAATATAATATTCAGTTCTGAAGAGGCTCAAAAATCAAAAATGTCAGGATAAAAAGCTAAAAATTGTGACAAAATATTTTTCATCCGGAAAATCAGGACAACTATGAACTCTGCATTTCAAGAAGAGAAGTTCGAATATTGAGTGTTCTACAATTCAAATTTAATTCTCGTAACATTACTCTATTCAAAAACTGAAATGACAAAAGAAACAAGAAACTATCAATGAAAGTTAATCTTAAACACTATTTTGTGTAATCAGAAAATGAATCTAATTTACAAATACAGAAAAAGACAAAAAGGTAAATTAATAATTAAAACATTAAATCAAAATGGAAAAGCACCTAAAATCAAATTTGCTTTATTTTACTTTTATGGGACCTCGGGGCACTGTCAGTTTTGGTTTTTCCACTGACAACAGAAAGGCTTCCAGTGTGTTGGTAGGTAATGTGTCCCAAGAAGAAGTGCTGTCTTGCCAACACACATATATTTTATTTTATTGCTTTTTATTACTTTTTCCTGCTTTAATTGTTCATGAATACCTAAATTAAACACTATTTTGTGTCTAATTGTTTCACAGAGTGACAAAATTAAAAAATAAAATTGATTGATTCAATGATACTAACCTGAGTGTGAGTGAAACTTAGAGAGTAAAAGAGGTGATGGATTTGAGAACATTGGAGGTGGTGGGATAGGGCCAATATCATTGACAGATATTGGTGGTTCTGGAAGAGAAGATAGAATTATTTCCCCATCATGGGAAGGCACCTCTTCTACATCTGGAAGGTTCAACAGGGAAACATTATGTATCACAGGTATGGCTACAAAAAGGAATACCACATCAGAAGTCTTTTCACATCGCTTTTACATCTCAAGGTTTAAAACAAAAATCATAAAATTATAATAAATTCCAGACAAAAAATAATAAAGTAATTATCCAAACAAAATATTTTTAATAACTCAAAATAATAAATAAATCATAAAAAGCTACTTAAAGTAGCATTGTAAAAATACTAATTTTGAGAGATGTTCAAGACTAAGATGTTCAGGATTGGGGGCCTTATTTTCAAACCAAAACTCTATTAGAAATTTAACACTTACAGTTAAAAATAAAAACTATAAATACATAGCACAATATTGGAAAAAATCCATCAAAACACAGTCATTCCTCTTTTTCACTAATGGAGAATCTCAAACTTATCCTATAAGAGTCAAATTACAACTTCAAGAAAAGTCTGAAATGATTACATTTAACGCTTACTTGGTCTTTTGATACCTTTATGTTTACTTGAATTTATTCACTTTTTTTTGCACACTGGTTATAAAATTTTAACTCCCACTACAAATTCACTGGAATATGGATTTTATTGAAAGTATTATGCATGACAACTTTTTATATAATAAAAAGTACTAATAGGGTTTAACAAGGCACAGAAACAACTACTCTATGCCAAACTGGCAATTCAATAAAAAAAACTAATGTTAATAACTTTTAAGCACTGGAAACTTACTGGAAAAATCTTTAATGAAAAAAAAAAATCACTTTCTTGGGGGCACAAATATGAGAATTAAAACAGGCTTATCCTTACTGCAAATAGAAAAGTGACCCTTATTGATTAAAAATATGAGAACTCATCAAGAATAGCAACTAAGTTGTTACAGACAATATTCTTAACCTGCAATGACAATATTCTTATTATCAATTTCACTACTGACAATATTCTTATTATCAAGTTCTATTTTAAAGAAATTTAAAAATTTTTATAGATATTTCAACAAAAAGTTAACTGAATTAAGAGCATTAGTAAAGTATATACAATAGCTCATTGAAGGTTTCATTTCAGAAAAATTACTTAGATGATTTTTAAACAGCCTAACCAGAAAAAAAAGAAAGTGTGTACAAAATTTTTAATCTACTGATGGAAAATTTAAAAATTCTTAGGCTTGACAAGTTCAAGAATTTGCTTAATCATAACTAATGAAACAAAACCTTATCAATAAATCAATGTAATATGGATGAAGATTATACAGATTTGTTGATAACAAATAATGTACCATAGCTGCCAACATGGATACGGAAAAATCCAGTAGATTTTACGAAAAAGTATAAATTTCTTGACACTTGTTACAAAATGTTTTAAATATTTTACACATAGGGAATTTCAGAGATTTTTAGTCATCAAAATAAAGTGAAAAAACTGCAATATTTTCCAGTTATAAATAACACTAAATGAACTTGAAATGTTATGTATTATGTTTAGTCTTAATTTTGAACAGTAATAAGGATTTAATTCATTAAAGATTGTTAACTGACTTTTATAAATGAGGCTCGCTTCTTTATGCATTATTATGCAAACACTTATTTAAATATTCAAGCAATAATCTGCACAAAAATTCTATTTCAATAGGAATTTTTTAAGAAAACTTTTTTAATTTTACAGAATTTTCTAAAATTCACAAAAACCAGGAGAATTTTTATTAAACCAGTAGACCAGGAGAATCTGGCAAAATCCAGTAAGGTTGGCAGCTATGTAATACCTGATTTCCAATGCACTTCTAGGGTTGTCAAGAATTGAATTTTGATATATTTTATATAAAAAGCCATGGATATTCTGTTTCTCATTCAGTTTCCACGATTATTACAATGCAGTTAAGGGCAAAATGCCTTGGGTGAACCTAAGCAATTTAGTCAATCAATGATAATCTTTTAAAATATGGGGTGAAGGATAAACTTGTACAATGTGTGAAAGTAGTGATGTAAAAATACAAACCATTATTCTGAGAAGTGAGAGACCCAGGTACACAAGAACTAGACACAACAACAGTGTTTGTGTAGGTATCAAAAGACAATGTTGACGTCGTTACCATCGGCGAACATCGCCCCTTATTGCCATCCGACATACCACTCTCCGAGACGAATCCATTAATCTGTGGAATGTGATTGGGGTGAACGGAATCTAAAATTAAAAACAAAAATTCTTTTTAAAACATAAGTCAAACTTGAAATTTTTAATTGGCAACATTTTCTAAAAAAAAAACAATTGTATAAAGACTCCACAAATAACATTCTAGCTTGGGAGTTTAAGAGATTTATAACTTAAATCTTAAATTACTTTTATTAATCTTAATGCATAATTTTTTACGCCCGGCATTTTTTTAATAGCGAATGTTTTAACATGTCGGCTGCGTACGCGAAAGAAAAAAATTACTCTCGATATAAATTAAAACTAAATATAATCAACTAACTACGTCACAAACTTTGAATAAGAGGTTTGTTTATATTATATAATCATTGAAATTTCGTTTGAAAAGGAAAATTAAATTAACAGCTTTAATTGTAGAAATCGTCGATGAATTATCGAAATACGCGCACATCAAGAACGTAACTGATGAGTCATTCATTCATTCATATTACCAAGATACGCGATGTCGATTTCATCCATTTTCTCAAATAAAACGCCGCATCGCGATAACATTCGATGCGTAATGCATTAATCTCTTCAGGTTGTAAGTTGGAAAAAAAATATTAATTACATTAAACACGTAATGTCAGTTAAAGTTCTGCATAAAGCATTTAAAATGACGCGGCAGTATTAGATGTAAAAGCCGATTTAATTTATCTTCTCAGAGAAAACGCTGTATAGCACGTTCGAACATAACACAAAAAATTAAATTGATGCTTTGAAATTTAAAAAAAAAACATGAAAATAACATACATCCAAGGATAAATTTTAGCGAACTAAAAGCATCGTTGAACGTCAGACGACTTTCGCTTAACACATAATTGCGCAATCGGAGTTTATTTCTTTCGGTTTCAGCTAAAATACGTCAAAAGAAGAAAAAAAATCACGATGATCTCAAATGGGAGAGAACAGGGTTCATCAACCCATTAACAGGCATCAAACGTAACAAAGACATATTTCGTCCATAATTGCGAAAATTGGGAAAAAACTTGGAAATCCGAGCAAAGCCTGCACTTCCGGAATTCAATCGGAAAAGAGTCCAAAGAAAGAGTGAAGGGAAGATGCGAATATCTTAAAATAACCCTGAAGAACAGTGGAAAATGAATTTGGCCTCAAATTTAGTCTTGGCGTCACTCACGCCGCATTTTCTTCGAATCTCTCACGAGGATGAGTATCAGAACATAATTCAACAGGTTCATCCATTTTATAAAACCATGAAAACGCGTCATTCAAGTGCAAAAATAAAAAATGCGATTTCACTTTTCCTCAAAAATTCGATATTTATAAGTTAGAGTTAAATTCATTTCAGCAAACAATTAAATCAAGGAAAGAATAAATATTTAAATTCAAACAGTGATGTAACTGTAGATGTAATGTAACTGTAGTCGGTTTAACAAAAAAAAATTCCGATTTTAAAACATTCAACGACTTTCTGGAAAATAGAAATTAATATTTTCTAAGAGGATGAAAATGGTGAGAGAAAAGGGCTTTTTCCTATCAACCGAACTTGACTATTGATGGGGTGGTGGCCGGAAATTAAAATTATAACTATCCTTTAACAGGGTGCGTAGCCAAATCTTTGAATCAAAAATAAGCACTTTTTAAAAACTTTTCAAGCACTTTACAAAAATTTCCAAGCGCTCAAAAAATTCATATTCAATCAATGATATTATTGAAAAACAAAAACTTTTTATAAACAGTTTTAGCGTTAAAAAAAACCCAAAAAGAAACGGGCGTAAATTGAAACAATCAGTACTTTCCCACATCACTGAGTGAATTCAACTTGACCCTGAACTCAGAACAAAAGTACCCTTACCCCCTACGTCAAAAAAAGTGTTAGAAGTAAAATAAAATAAACAAGAACAAAATTAAAATAAATTAAAAAGAAAAACATTTCATAAGGATCTGATATTCTCTATCCGAATTGGAGCACTCGGGTTTCGGTTTCAAGTGTGCGCGCATGCGCAAGTCATAACGTGGGTACGACATGAAGTCCGCGTGAATGATTACGTAGCAAACTCCCCATTTTTCGTGAAATGCATGCGATCCACCAGATATCACTGAAGGGGGAAAAAATTATTTGGAAAAAAAGCACTTTTTAAAAACGCCAACTGAAAAAAGCACCTTTAAAAGCTTTTAAAAACGAAATCCCCAAAAAAGCACCTTAAAGTACTTTTTACAAACGCTACGCACCCTGTTTAAAAAGAATGTTCACAAGTAAACTGATTGTGAATACTTACTCTATTTGGGCAGTTTATTCGAAACATGTAAAATACAAGGCCGACTTCCTTGTATTTCCTTGTATAACCTATCGAACATTTTGAGATCAAAAGTGTAGGATATTTTAGTTTCTCTATTAAATTTTTTCTGTTAAAATTATACCTACGCAATTCTGCAATAAGCATAGTATTAAAGGTAATTTAATAGTAAACATTGGCCGGCTTTTAATTTTTTGACAAATATTTTTGTTTTTGCGTAATTAACGTTAAATAAAAACTTATAGCATCATCCAAAAACGGCCGTAGAATCGTTCATAAAGTGATGTCACACTTGGAGGGGAAGGAGAAAAGTAGTGACAGTTGGGGTATGAGCTGTGACATCACACAATTTAGTTAAAACCTGTTCCCTCCACTCTCTTTTTCTCCCTCTAATTTTTTCATTTCAGTTTCGATATAAAAGTCAATCATAAAAAAAAGTAGAAAAAACTTCAAGCTTGTTTGAAAAAATAAAATTATTAGAAAATAGGTAGTTAAACCTACTAAAATATAATGGCTTCTCCCCAAAATAAGACTGGATACAAAAATAAACCAGAAATGTGATAAGATTTCAGGAAAGTCAGCACAATACTTACCATTTGGTTTACTATCTTGGTCTTTATCCGTACCGTCAGGTAACAGAACGCCTTTTTTAATAAGCTCTTCTTTGGTGGAACGCATAGATATCTTCCTTTCCAGAGCTATAAAATCGAACACGCACTTAATTCTACAAAGAAATGCAGATTCAATCACAATAACACAATTAGAGAAAACAAACATAATAGGGAACAGTAGAGTGAAGCCCGGATGTTGATTCTGATGAAATCAGTTCTGTTTTCAGCACATATAAGCAGAGTATATTTTACTAAGTGAAAACGAGCTGCCATATTGGCGTGTTGTTCTTCTTGAATTCATTGCGTTTATGTAGATAAGTTTGCCTGTGTCAACTCTCTAATGTTCTTCTATAAAAAAAAATAATAATTTAACCCAACTTATTCAGGGTGGCTACTCAAATCAGGTTTCAAATTTCCCTGATTTTTCCAGATCAAAAATGCTTTTTTTTTTCTTCATAAAGTGTAGGATGGGTACAAGAAAAGCGTCAATATAAAGTATTTTACTTAAAATATTGTTTTTTTAATGTTATTTTATCATTTGACTCAGGGGATGGGACCATGGATTCATTCTCTATTCCTTAAGAAACCATGGGAGTTTCATGTGACATTTTAGTTAAACAGGGTTATAATGGACTAAATCTTGATGCAAGCGAAGTATTGCCAAGTTGATGGTATTTCAACTGTTTGGCAATAAATTTCGGTCTAAAAGTAGGTATAACAGATGGTAATATAATTTTAATTAAGAAAATTAGTAAAATTATGAAAAAATTCCAGCTTTTCTTAAAAAATCCCTGATTTCTCCAGGTTTTTTCCAGTATAAAAAAAATCCTCTGATAATTCCAGGTTTTCAAGGTGGGTGGCCATCCTGTTATTATACGTTTACCAAGGATTCATACCTTAACAAACAATGGAGATTTAGTCCGTAGAGGCAAGCTTCTGTTTCGTTTCGATAATATATCTGCTCTCGAGACCGGTTACTACCCTCACCATATATTCATAAAACAGATTTTGAAGATAAAAATATTTATCAAAAATATATACATCAAATAAAAAAATGGATATCAATTATAAAAAACAATATATATATACATAAAACAAAAATATATATCAAGAAAAGGATATTTTACAGGGACTAAAAAGAGGAAAAGCTCAAAGCAAACTTGACTTTAAAAAAAAAAAAAAAGGATGAAGAATGAATATAACATAAGTTTTATCAACAACAAAAAAATCGAAAACCTTGCTTAATATTTCTTGAAAACTATAAAAGCATCAGATGTTTACATTGTTATGTATTTTCGAACTAACTAAAAAGAAGAAATAAAAAAAAAAGTAAAGGAAAGGTGAATCCAATGTAGAAAGTTTCTGCTAAGCTCACGAAAGATGAAGTGGAGTAGAGAAACATTTTAGATGTAAATTTTGTACATAATATTCTTAAATTGTCTCGCAAAATAAAATAAAAAAGTCAGTTATTCTTTCACTGAAATTTTAGTATTTAAAAATTTCCTATAAAGTTTACAAATAGCACCCGGTCTAACCCCACTAGTAAGAAAAGATCAAGTGAGTTCACTTTTTTTTCCCAGAAATAAGTTCTTAAAAAAAAAGCAGGGCAATTATGACTTTTCAGGAATGACATTATTGCACACAACTAAACAATGAACACCTTGATTTAATCTAACAGTTTCTGAAACGAACTGTTCGGCTACAAATTCCTTCGAATCTTAGCAACCTGGCCTTACATATATTAAGTATCCTCCAATGGCGCGCGATCCATCAGGTGTACTTATATTTTAAAATATTTTTATTCACAAAAATATTTTTCTAAAGTTTGCATTGCATTAATTTGATTTTATTTTTAAAAAAAAGTGAGACTAAGTTCAGACGCATGAGAAGCGTCTCCAAGAACTAAAGAAAACTTATTATTCATCTTCAAAGCCAAATGAAATATTTTACTCTATCATTAAAAAAGGAGGCTTTTATCTCTGCGGCACAATCAAAGAATACGCGCTCGATGGAAGCTAAAGCCTATAAAACCTGAAAGCGAACATTTACGATACCCGTTTTTTAAAACTTTAACGTTTTTTTATTAAAATTTTTTTTAGACTACTTCAGAAGTAAGTTTACTGCGAGCACCAGAAAACTAATTTAAACTAATATCACACGAAAGCATTTATAACATTGAGTTTTTATTGTCTACCAGTATAAGAACTAAAATAAATCAATAAAAATAATAATCATGAGACACTTCCGCAATTATACTAGTAATAATAATAGTAATTATTACTTCTGGAAGTCTGTTCGAATCGATCACTTTTTTTCTTCCGTTTCCATTTCCAAGGTTTGAAGAGCCTTCCCAGCATTGCAAACCTACTGTGTTTGCCGTCCACTGGGGATGGGGTTGGGGATCGGGTCGACCCCGCGGAACTTGTTTTCATGGCACCATTAGTTTTTTTACCTGCAAAAATAAGAAGAAACATTGAAATATTGCAGCATAAAATATTTTTACATTTCCAAAACACAGTTATTTAAAAAAATAAATAAATAAATAAATAAAATAAAAAATAATTATATATTTTAAATCAGGGGTTTCCAACTTATATGAGGCCGGGGGCCACAATTAAAAACACCAGTCAAATGGCGGGCAGCAACTTTATCAAAATTTTATATACAGGGGTCTGTTCAGACATTTTGTGAAGGGTCCGTTTTTGTAAAATTGTGAAAAAATTACTCGTAATTTGTGAATATAAAAAATAAACGTTAGGTCACATTCTTTCAACCAGGGTCCGCTTTCGTCAATTTGTGCAAATAGGGTCCGTTTTTGTAAAATTGTGAAAAAATTACTCGTAATTTGTGAATATAAAATAAACGTTAGGTCACATTCTTTCAACCAGGGTCCGCTTTCGTGAATTTGTGCAAATAGAGTCCGTTATTGCAAAAAAAAACTTTTTCAATGAGTTTTTAAATTGTAAAGACATACAAGATTATGCTCAACACTGTAAAAAAATTTAATTTTAAAAAATCAACAGCAATTGCAGCTACTAAATTAGTGATGCAACATATAAATATTTGGTATTTAGCCTATACTGCTGAACACAGAATATTCATTTCGGACGAATAAAGGAAGAAGCGTCTGCCGAAGACAAAATTTAGTTCGTTTACATGTCTTTCTCCCCCCACCCCCATTCCTGGGAAGGGTTTATTCGATTAACAAAACAATAATGAAGATAAACAAATTTGTGAAGGGTCCGATTAAAAGAAAAATCATTTTGTGAAGGGTCCGTTTTTATGAAAAGATATTTTGTGAAGGGTCCGTTAAATTTCTTCTAAACAGATCCCTGATATAGGACTCTTCATGCTTGAAGGAACATTAAATATTACTGTCAGATTTTTATCAAGTTGTTCAAAACAAAAGTATTGAATTAGAAATAATAATAAATATTTTATTGAATAAATATTTTCTTGGATGCAGAACCAGAGAAATAAATTTTTTTGCACCGTTAGTATGTTAAATTTCACAGAAACGAAGAAATTAGTTTCTATTTTAACGCATGAAAAGTATTTTAAACTAATATATTTTTTTTTTCGAAAATTGTCCGCAAAAAAATGAAAACTAATATATTTTAGTTCGCGGGCCGGATGCGGGCCGCCAGTTGGTAACCACTGTTTTAAATGAATAGGGGGAAGACGATTACTCAAAATAAATCATTCTCAACGTTCTATATTGAAATTAATCAACAAAAATAGTCTACAAACAGTTTTAATTAAATTTTCCATTAAGATATATTTATAAATCCTCTAACTTACAGACCACTATTTAAAATTTAAAAAAAAATACTCTTTTTTCAAAAATTGTTCAGCCAGGCTTAGAATGTAAGTACTAATTACTCAAAATTAATTAGACAAATTTCGAGACTTATTTAAAAACTTTCGGGCTACTATTTTGAAACTAAAATTAAGTTGAAAGCAAACATTAATTTTAACTTAAGAAAAAAATTGGCTTTTCAGGGATGCATGTTTGAAAGTTAATATCGAAAAAAAAATTTTTTTTTAAGATTTCAGGAGTATTTTATAATTTATTGCACCAGCATAACTCAAAAAGATAAATCCTTTGCTGAGAAGGAGTAAATTATTCGATATAGAAGCAAAAAAAAAAAAAATGCTGTAAATACACAAGATTACACACTGCCTACAAATTTACTTTTTTTTTAATCACACCTAAACAATAAAAGCTAAGTACTACAGAAATCAACAAAGGTAAAAATAAATTTGAAAGCAGTGAGAAAGAAAAACATAAATGTATATTTCCTTCACAAATATTAAGCATTTGTCGGTAATAGTCATAAAAAGTATACACTCCTGTTTACTTTTTTTCCAGTTTACACAAAGTAAGAAAATCCAAATGAGTATATATACATACACACACAGTCGGACCTCTATTTAACGAAGTCACTAAATCCCGATAATAGGTTCGTTATATGGAAAACTCGTTCAATAGAAAAATCACCTTTTCAAATACTTGAACAACACAAAACAGGCTTTAAATTCATAAACATTAGGCATAATTAAAGTAGCAATTGATGCACCTTTATCTTGTAAGCTAGTATCTACTATTTATTTAATAAATCTTAATCATGAAAGAAATTTTCATGGAAAGCAAGAATAGAGCAAAACATTATCCAGAGTTGCACTATTATGCTACATACATTTTCTACTAAAAAAAGCTAAATTTATGTATAAAATTATAGCTGCATTTATTACAAAAGTAATTTTAAACATACATTATCACATGCATTCTTAAGTTTAATTGCTACTGAAAAAATCCGTTAATTTGGACCGAGTTTTTCGTTTGAAATGCAAACAAAAAGGGAAAGGGATTTTACTGCTTCCTCTAAAATAACTTTTAGAGCAGGCAGTAAAACGTTACATTAAACAGTGGCTTCGAAAATTAATTCAAGGTCACTTCCCCCATAAAATGCGTTTGCAAGTTTGAAATGTTCTGAAATATTTTGGAAAATAGGAAAAGTGGATCTCAATGAGAAGTTCGTTAAATAGAAAATTCTCTTCGCTATTTGGAAGTTATTTTAAATACAACAACTACAATGAATTCTAAATAAGTTAAATGAGTCATACGCTATACAACACACCTGAAGATTTAAATTTATTTTATATCTTGACCACAACTCGAAAATAATTCAAATAATAAAGTTAGATGAATTTTGATTTTTACTTATATCAAAAACACTAACACTAAAAACCTAGATATATAATATAAACATAGTTATAGGTGCGATATAGTAACATCTGGCTCTGAAGCCAATAATTCTAAACCAAAAATCTACGCATCGGACTAAGTCAATTAAAATCAAAAATTCGAAACTTATGAAGTAAAACTGAAAACGTCTATTTATTTCGTTGTCTCTTGAAAAATCACTTTTCGACAAATTCGTCATTCAAACGTCCGATTAAATGCTGCAATTAAAAAATTTTTGAAAGAATATCAGGATATGAAATAAATTCAGACGATTACTTAGACAAATAAAAAATTCAGACGATTACTTAGGCGAATAAAATTGAAAATTAATTAAAATAAATGCAATACCTTGAAAAAACACATGCAAAGTTCAAGCGTATAAAATTCAAGCACGTGTATATTGCAAATTTCACTATCTTAATGTTTTTAAAAAGCTATATACATCGTATAGATAAAATTGACAAATATTTATAAAATAAGCAATTTAGTCATAACTCACTTAGATGGAGGATTTTGCGAAAGGTGATCCGGAACATGATTATTTGGAAAGGACACAAACTCAGTCGTCTAACAACAAAACGGCGATGCACATAACAATTTAAAGTAAGTCAAATGTGCACATGACATAAGCTCGTACTTATTTGCGTGATGTCATTTTACGTCACGTAAGTTCATCCCTATCACGAAACTTAGGTACTCATGACGGGAGTCCGGAAATACAAGTAGCTTTTTTACCTCTCAACTAAGATTAGTCTCGGAAATTATTGAAGAGATGGTTGAATTCTGATTTAGATATTTTAAATCAAAATTAGAAAACTTAACTGCTGAATTTCCTCGAATTTAAGTCCGAAATCAGAAACTTAAGAGTGAAGGAAAAAATAAATTTGGTTTAACTTTATTTTGTGAAAGTGACTAATTCACTATGAATTACAATCTGAATCTCGATGTTCAGATAATTCAAATAAAATAAGCAATTCAAAAAAAAAAATTTTAATAACTATACAGTACAACTTTCCCTGGAATTAAACTTTATATTTAATGTAATTGCGCTCTTGTTACAGAAAATGTCTATAAACCGATTAAATATGAATGCAATTATAAATCAATAATTTTTCGTTTCTTACATCACTTTGGTAAATATGTTTACGACGTAAATTTGATTTTTGAACCCATTATGAACCAATAATAAATTAAATTTGGAGCCAAATATTTAGTTTGGATTATTACTTTTAGCATGCCGTTTACTTATACTGCCGTTCAGCGGAAAAATCAACATAAACGACAAAAAATAATTAAATAAATATATATAAAATTAAGATTTTTGTGCATTTAGCATTTTTGAATTGATTAAGGTACATACTTCAAAAAATTATTTTTAAAAAAAAAATCCAAAATCAATTCTTTTATGAGTTGACATGAAATTCTTTTTTAGAGGAGATCGTATTAGCAAGGAGAATCGGGGTGGCTCAGGGGATAGAGCGTTCGTTTCTCGATAAAGTGACCCAGGTTCAAATCTCAGGGGCGGCTGGTATATAGGAATTCTGTTCCAGGCTCTCTCCGACCACAGAGCCGACGTAGAATATCCTCAGTGGTAGACGGATTATAGGTTTGAATCCCATTGCCGTAGGGCTAACCACGAGAGGTTTTCGTGGTATTCCTCTCCATGTAATGCAAATGAGTATTAGTTCCATCAAAAAGTCCTCCACGAAGACTAGTTTGTCCCAATGATTCACCCAGGAGTTCCCTTGTCATCTGTCTTGGGTTCAATATTACAAGGCCAAGAAGTTGAACAATGATAGATAGAGCGTAAACTCAGAATTGGGTCAGCTGTTTAATGTCGGTTATAAAATAGAAAATAGGATAAGAAATGAAAAGAAAATAGTTCTCAAACAGTAATACTAGCACTCACGTTTTTTTTTCCCCAATTTTACGAGAGTATACAGCTTTGCCCAAATTCTTAAACAACGATTGATAGCGAAACCTGGTAGCTAATAAATTTTTTTTTAATATTAATATGCTGAATTAGAATTATTACCCTTTAAAATTAAAAATTTTTTAACATTATCACATAAGCCTATTTTTGTGAAAAATTGAAATATATTTGTGAAAAAGTCTTAAGTAAAAACCTAATTTTAGCTGTCATTATATTTATTCTCATAAGTATTTAACGTATGTGCAATAATTTTATAAATTAACAGTCTTACTTTATTAACAGTCAATACTTTTATAATCTTTGTTAAAGGGCAGTTTTTACAAATTTAAATTTGTAAAGGGGCAACAAATAAGAATTTCGTGCGGGGACTCCTTTTAAAAATTTAAATCTTAATAATCATGTTTAAAAATTGAATAGAAGAATTTTTTTTAATTCCAATTATATTGTTTTAAAAACCTAACGCCGTTTCCAATCAAAATTATTGTCATGAATACACTTACATTTCAAGCAATGGGGAAAAAGTAAACATCAAATTTAGGGTTGAAGTTCAAAAAGCTCGAATTCCAAAAAGTAACAAACAAACCCGTTCTACTAAACGTGTTTTTCAGGAATCATATATACACAAATGAACTCGTGTTTATTTTATTAGAATGTGGGAAGAAAAAAAAAGGGGGGGAGGACAAACACAACACTTCCGTACACACATTCAAACTTTCACGGAACACGGACAAGCAAAAATAAAACAATTTAAACTCGTTTAGTTTTTTTTCTTCACATTTTTGAAAAAGTTAATTCAATAGTAATTTAAAAGCAGGATTTTAGCCGGAAAAGAACGATGGGAGGAACAAGCCGGTGATCCACGTGACCCACTTTCGTCACAACTACACGAGAGTATAGTAATTAAGTTAAAAACACAAAAAAAAAAAGGAAAATCGTGACAAAATGGCATGAGGAGTGTACCAGTTTCGGTGTTGTAAGATAGATGATCGAGTACTTTTCCATTTAAACTATCTCATTAGTTTTGTGTCAAGCGTAGTAACTGTGCAAATTCAACCGAAGGCGAGCGTTGTTAACCCTTTTTACTTGAATTATTTTGTAAGCGAAATTTATATTTCATAAATACATGTAGGAATCATAACGTAGTCATTTTATCTTAATTGTCAAAGGCCAAATAATGGGAAATCAATACTGAGTTCGCGACCACCTCCCTCGCTGAAACAGAGAAATATATAGGAAAAACAGGAGATATATATTAACATATTTCACTTTTTAAAATATTATTATATGTTCTATACGAAACAGGAGAAATATAAGGCAATGTGTCGCAAAATACGTTAAGACAAATTGGTAAAATATCCATGTTTCAAACATTGAATATGTTTCAAACACTGAATATGTTTCAAACACTGAATATGAACAAGAAATAAGTAAAGGGGGGGAGTGAGAAAAAGACAGAGGGAGAAAAGAAAAATTATCGTCTAAAAAATAATGTTAACAAGGTATTGCTGTAAGAAACCTCTCACTACTTTCAGTTTTTCTGCTAGACATAGAAAACTACGGGTCCTAGAACCCATAATAATACAAATTCACCACTTGAATCCAATGAAATCTGCAAGAGATGAAAAAAGGAAGAAAAAATGATTCGTGATATTAAGCAAACAATAAATTCTCTACCTGTTTATCCATTTCTTAATATATTGTGCTTTTAATATATTGCGTCATTTCTTAATATATTGATAGACAAGAAGAATTTTAAAACAAGAAAAAGAGTTATATTCAAAATTAAAGTTTTTACATGGGACTGATTTTGATGGCTGTATTAGTAAAAAGAAAAAAAAGGACACATTTTCTTAGAAATATTGCTTTTTTTTTATTTATTATTATTTTTTTATTTTATTTTTCTTGATGCATAGAAAATTATGCGCTATAGCAAGTAAGCGAATCATTCTCAACTATCATTTTTTTAGTAATATAGTCGAGTTTAAAATAATAATTGGCTAAAAATTTCAGTAATATTAAATTCGACATCAAAATTAGTCATATTCGGTGCTTCCTGCGTAAGTCGCCACCAATTATTAAAATACCATATCGCTTCGCTTCAATTTGAAGCAGAGTTGGCAAGGTTTAGGACAGAATGGATTAATCCATGGTTGAAACCAGGGTTTAAACCGTCCTGCCTAAAACCCCTTTGTCTGAAACTGTCTTACATTTAAATAAGTTTAAGAGTGATCATGGTAAGCGGATAAAAAATATAACGTGCCTAGACGCTAAATTATTTTGTCACCGAAAATTTCTTCAAAAAAACAAGCTTCAATTACTAAAAAATTAAATTAAGGTATTGAGTTAATCAAATGCATCTAAATTTAAACAACACTAGAATATCTGTAAAACTTTTCATATCAATAAACAAAAACTGAAAGGATCTTTTTGAAGTAGTGAGAACGTTGAAAAATTCCATAACGAGAAAAAGCTACTTTGTCAACAAGAACTACAAATACTTTAACTAATTCATAATTTCATAACTCGATAAAGAAAACTCCGATTTAAACACGGTTGATTTAGTCATTTCCATAATATGACAACATTAAACAACATAATCTTCAACACGCACATGAACTGGACTTCGGAAGAAAAAAAAAATTTTTACCATTTCTCAAACTTTTCAAAAACAAAAAAGAGAAATGAGATATATTAATTAAACGTCTCGAAACGGCTGGAGTTTCTCGAGAACACCTGCCCTGGATAATTTTTTTTCCCTTTTGAGCGGAGGAGGTTAAACTTCAAATAGTTCATTATCAAGTGTTGGCATGATATCAAATATGCAGGAGGGAGAGAAAAAAAAAATGCATCTACTCGAACAGAACATGTTTTCCTCATGTGTCCTTGACCCACGGGGAGAAATAATTCTCTTTTCGCATTAAGCATGATGAAAGAAATTACACAATTCATATGGCAAATCCCATTCATTCTTACTCATTAGACAGAGGTACCAACGGATATTAAGCGGCTAAATTCACTTAACTATCAGCATATACGTAAGGGGAGATACGTAATGGAATCTTTTTATACGACCTATTATTCTCGTATACCTCATGAATTACCTGGAGCAACGTTAAACGATTCGTAGTTATTCAATGAATCGTTAACAGCCATATTTACGAGCAACCCACGGCCCAAGTGTAGGAGAAGTTTTCTAATTCTTGAAATAGCCGTATATACCGTGTTATAATTCGACATCTCAAACCTCCAAAATATTATGAAGATCAGGGGGTCGTCTTTAAACAGAAGTAATTAAGTCGGGCAGTCGTTGATCGCGAAATATCGATGCATTATAAATAATGAGATATGAATTACTCTGTATCAATTTACCCCTTTTAAAAACTATTTTTAATGTATTATATACAAGCTATTATGCAATATATCTCATCATACGTTCTTTATATATAAAGTTTTCTTTTTTTTTTCTTCTTTTTTTTTAATGAAACAATACTTAAAAAAATTTTCAGAAAAAGTCAAAATAACTTATTCAAGGGTATTTCAAAACAGAGAATTTTTTTAAACATGTCATAAAGTTATAAAATTAAAGATTCTAGAACATCATCTGCGTCGGATTCAACAACGTTAGCATAAATCAACAAATTTAAAGATACTAGAACATCATCTGTTTTAGATTCAATAACGTTAGCAGTTTCGTCAAAGGGACTCCACTTTGCAATGAATTGTACTTCATCCTCATCTGCTAAGTCTCACAAAAAAAAAAATCATTTTCACCCCCAATCAAATACATTTCACATTTTTTAGAAGATTTTATAATAATATTTGAATCCACATTTTACCAACCTTCAAGTGACGTCACGTGCGGTAAGATAAACCTGATCAACTGGTCGCATCATAGCATTTTTATTTGAGGGTAAATGAATCATCATATCCGAGAAGAACAAAGTTAAATATTTTTAAGTAATTTTGTACACAATAAATTTTTTTTATTTTATATTTAGAAATTTTCAATTTTGATTTCTTTTTTCTTTTTTTACCGGTCAATCAAAAATAGGCGGGTCGTCATATACACCAATAATACGGAACACAAGAAAACAAAAATTTTTAAAAACTAATTTAATTCAGGAATTGAACTTTTCAGTTATTCATTTTCAGATTTTTAATTGCTTACATTAATAATCATATAAAATGAACAACTACCACAAAAAGCTTAATAAATGAATATAAAATTATGCCATGCAAAAGACTAAAACAGTGTTTTTAACTTAATAAACAGTACATCGAAAAAACTGGTAATTCATTCAGCAATTCGAAGAGAATTAGTGAAATTTTTTAACAAATCTGTATATGTTTTCTATAAATATATATGATTTTTTATATAAGAATTAAAATAAGAAAAAATACATTAAAATAATAGTAATGGAGCTTTCATTTAAAAAAATCCTTATTAAAAAATAAATTTAAGTATTTAGTTAAAGGTTAACAACCACAGAAATAAAAAAATTTCTAATCTGGAAATAATTTACTTTATGGATCATCAATTAACCTGATAATCGTATCTCATAGATATTTATAAAAGATAAAATACAATTTCAATCTTAAATGTTAAGAAATAATGAGATAAATAATAATATTCAAATAATATCATTGAATGTTTGCCATTGAACCAAACGACTTTCACTCATTAGCATTAAAAAGATTAATGACGAAAATACATGTATTATTTAGAAGATTAACAGAAACTATTCCATCTCTTTTTCAAATAACGAGGAGGAAAAAACAACATAAAAAAATACAACTACGCATAAATCTTTTCAACGATGCATAAAGCTTTCGTTGATACAGATGACTAAACAAAACGAACAAACTGCACCCTATAAAACTGAGTTTTACAAAACGCATTTATCTAGAGGGGGGAAATTAGAATTGATTCCAATCCGGGAAACCAGCTAAATAAAATTATTCGCCATTTCCCACCAACATAACAGGAAGTCGCCAACAAATTAATTATTTCCTCAACAGAGATAACCAGAAACAAAAGATTTCAGAGCTGGCAGGAATTCGGACACAGGGATGGGCGTGACAAATGCAAACGATATGATTTTGAATAATTAATGAGGAGAGTTTAGAAGTAACAAATAGAACATATACAGCGATGGAAAAACAATGTTTGAAATATCGCATCTTGGTACTTTTTCATTGGGTATAATTAAGATTGACTTTCCTTACATATCCTTTCACTGTATAGAAATAGTACAGTGCACAGTTACAATTACTGGATATTTCATATACAATGGTAAAACAAGACATTTTTTTACGTTATCAACTGTTTTTTTTCCATTCTTATTTCGAGAAAGCGAAGAACGACAAGTATCAATCCTCCTAAGTTACAATTTCTTTCAGAAAGATTTAAATTATTTTACTGAATATTTCTTATTCAACACAAAGGCAGGCCAGAAGCCATGTAGAACAAAAACTAATTATGCAGAAAAGTTGTCAGGTACATAAAACAAATATATATCACAGCTACAATAAAATACATACACAAATAATAAATCCAATTTAAGTAAAAGACGTAGAAGAGAAATAATTATATTTTTAAACAAATTTGATGTGCGATATGACGTTGTATTTAATTAACTTCACGTTAATTAACACTCTAACGTATGTGCAGAGACTTATCTCGACTTTACCATAGCCACACGCCATCTTGTTTACGATCAGCTTGCGTTGATGCAACAGGTCATAGGTCACGCGCCTGGGTATCAATGATCTTGCACCGAATTGTCCAAATTGAATTTAAATATAAAAAGTACGCATGAAATTACCACTTTTCCTTAACTATTACATAACCTAATGATAGTATTAAATCTCTGTTTTTTGCTCTACAAAAAAATGGCTGGATTTTAATTATAAATGTTTTCGAAACTTAAACACGTGCTATATATAATAGGTGATACATGAGTTTGAAAGAAAAAAATTTCAGCAACAAATGTCCACTATGCGAATCTTGTTACACTAACATATATTCAGCAATAAATTTCGTTTCATACACATTTGGTATTTCCGCACTGTCATTGGTTACTAAGGTTGGACGAATACGTTAAGTTTTGGCCGTGGTGTAACACTACGCTATGTGATTTCTTAAAAAAATACTGTTTATGAAACATCAATGTTGAACTGCAAAAACTTTAATAACGCAATTTTGAATTTAAACTTTAAATTCTTTAAAATAGGTTACATTTATAACTCGATATAAAAAGACTAAACTTTCTTCAATTTCGTCTATCATTTACACTAATGTGTGGGTATCAGCCTCATCTGGTTATTTGTTTGAGTAAGCCCAGTATAAGTACATGACTTTAAAAATGTGGAAGGAGGGGGGAGCTTTGCAGCACAAACGTTCATTGACAAAAATAAATGAATAATCGAATGATTTAAAGGGCATTACTGTTATCATTCTTCCTGGTCAAAAATACTTCGATCGTAGAGAGCATTTTTATAAAATCAAACAAGACATTATCTGCAAATAAATTTTATGAAACTGAAACTTACAACTAATTAACATTAGGTTTTAAAAACGTTTAACTACGAAATAAAAATTAACAAAATCCATCAACCATTACAATTACAAAACAGAGTTCAATTATTCTAACTACGAAACAGAAGAAATACACAAACAAAATATAATCGCAAGTATAAATCACTAATGTAAATTTCAGTAAACAATACAGAAATAAAAATAAAAAAAAGCACTCACATGTCAATAAAGCAGTGACGTCATAAAAACAATACATCCAAATCAAGACAGTCAAAAAGAAAAGCTCTACAGAAGAAACTCTCGATTTCTAACTACTGAACCGTACTCAACGTCTCCTTACGTCTTCTGGAAACTCCCTTCAAATGAGTCAGTGGAATTAAATGACTAATAATTCTTTCAGCGCAAAAGATAAATGACCTTTTTTTTATCACCGCTTTTACGTTAGGTTAAAATGGCAACAACGAGAGAATGCAAATGGAAAAGAAATCAATACTGACCAACAAACGACGCGACAAGTCACGTTTAAAGATTTATAGGAATCGCTCTGAAGGACATGCAATAGTAAAGATAATGAGTAATCACATTACTTAGGAAGAAAATGCTTAGGAAAAACTAGGAAAATCTCTAAATCCAGAAATAAACCATCACAATCATAAAAAGAGAAAAAGGGTCTGTTTAGTAAGAAGATAACCAATACTTTAATTCAACAAAAAGTAAACAGCAAAGTGTGGATATATAATATGTTTACATTAAGTCGGATATCGGATTAAAATAAATAACAGAGTAATAATGATATAATGGACGAAATGAATGAACAATAACAGATAACACCAAACATTTTTTAAATTCCTAAATAAAGAAAATAAACCATATTCATAAGCAATTACAGTTCTGATTAATATATAGTTGATGACTAACAACAAGCTAAGTACAGAGAATTTGCTAAGAATCGTAACGAAATAGCCAGTAACTTTTCACGATTTATGAAAGTTAAAAAGAATATAGGATTCGATGTAGATATTTTATTTTTTAAGCATAAGGGTTCACGTTGGTCATGCAGAAACAAATTCGTGGTATTAAATAAATAAGCCCAAGAAACTGAAGCGGTAAGATATTACTTGACTAAAAAAACTCATTCAGTAACTTCAAAAATACATGGATTGGAAATAAAGTCGACCTATTTCAAGCGCTCAAAAATAGGCGCCCATTTTCAAGACTTGCCAGACGCGAAAGACAAGAAAAAGTGATTTGAAATATAAAACGTAAATGTGCACACAAAAAAGCGAAAAAATAAAAGTGAGAAATAAAACTAAAAAAAAAACATTAGAAACCGAGAGAGAATAAAAATAAATATGAAATAAGCAGTGCCGCACTTCGCATTTTGCGTAAGAAATGTTGAATATTGGAAATAGAGATCATCGAAGAAGTAAAATATTTCAAAGACATGATAATTTGTTTATTATTTTATTTATTTATTTTTATTTTGCAGTAGTAACCATCTTAAGTTTTGGAGAAATTTGGAGCAGCAATTAAGAATTCTGGAGCACTTAAAAGCGCAAATTTAATACTTTTTGGTGCTGTTCTGAACAATCATTTTGTACTATACGGAATTATATTTAAAAATTAATTTTTTAATGCAACACAAATATTTTATTATAAAACAAAATTTACTAAAACTGTATTATAATTTATTAATTCTTGCAACTAATACAGTGGGATTTTATGATATTTGCTTTGAACAAGGCGGGAACAACTTTTGCAAAATTTTGAAGTTATTTAGAGAACTGTAAGAATTAAGAGTGAAACAATTCTAATGTAATTAAGGTTAATTGAAGAAGTTTGGAGCAGAAAGCACATCAAATGTGTTTGTTTACTTGGAGCCTGACCTAATGCTACTTTTAAAAAAAAATAAGCTTACCTCATAATTATTTTACCCGAATAGGTTATGTTATGTTAATATTACTCAAATGTGCTTTTTATGATTATTCATTTAACTCTAATGGATATATTTTAATTTTATTCTCAATAAAATCATGAACATATTTGCAAATATATTTGGAGAAAATACCAAGTTTTAAACTTATTTCTGGCATATGTTACACGTTGTTAAAGATAGAATATCAAACTTAATACAGTCATGTTCATAGATAAAAATTTCAGTGACATCTAACTACGTTTAGACGTTTTGTTTTAAAATTTTCATTGTCTTTATATTAAATAAAGTAAGCAATTACAAGACCAACTGCATGATGGTGGCAATTAGGCAATGGCATTCGTGGACAGAGAAGTCACTATTGAGCACCGACTGCGTTTATTCTTCTAACAAGATGGCACTTATCAATTCTTCTATCTATCTATCATTCGATTTCTGAGTCCGTTCGATCGCTATTCGAGAGTGATCGGTTTCCTTTTTCAGCTGTAATTTCAGATCACAATCGAAGTTAAAAGGTTGTCCGTCAAAGAAACTTATGTCTTACTGCAGCAGGTCAAGTGTGTTGTATTTTTCCTCTGCCAATGAAAAAATTCATATGCGTTTTTTCAATTATGGTCTAGGGCAGTATTTCCCAAACTTATGACTTAAGTGTACCCTTTCTAAATTTTTCGTAATGCTGTGTACCACTAATAAAAATTTATGTATGTCAGTGGTAGTAGTAATGTAGAATGTATTTTTTACTAAAAAAAAAATTGCACAAAAGTTAAAAATCACAACTGGGGACACCACTAATTATTAACTGTTAACTCTGCACAAAATAGCCAATAGAAAAATACGTAATCGTAAATTTTCAAGACTAGCTTTATTTTTAAATAAAATTTTTTTAAAATTTTCGTTTGTTGAAAGATATTTCGCATAAGAACGTGTACCCCCGCTAAACTGTTCTCGTACCCCTGGGGGGTACGCATACCACACTTTGGGAAACACTGGTCATGGGGAGAATTTATCTGCGACTTTCGAATTAGCGTCTGCTCGCCATTTTCGAATCTATCACAGGTTTTTGCGCCTGTAATCATCTGAAATATTTTACTTAAACTATTTAAATATTTCCAAGCATTAACAATATTTTTTTTTTAAAAAATGTTTTTCAAAATATAATTCAATAGTTAGTTTGATTTAGAAAAATTATTCAGAGCAATTTTCATTTTTAAGTTTCTCCTTATTAAACGTTTTAACTGATTACATAACTTCAAATTTTCAAAATATGATAAAAGCACTTTTCACATTTGTCTCAGATAATAATTTGTAATTTCCTATCTTTTTCACAATTTTAAATTACTTATGTATTCAAAAACACATACATCTAACCAGGTCAGAAAACGTAAGCTATAACTGTAACTGAAAGCGAATAATATAACTGTAACTGAATGTCAACAACTGTAATGAGATAATATAATTGCAATAACCTTGTAAAAATTGATAATTAATTAAATATTATCAATTTGTTTTTATCGGTAATAAATAACAAACATGCATTAAAAGCGACTACTGATGAAGATGGAATCTTTGTTTTGGATTTCAATCCCGAAATCTATATATATATATATTTCTTTTATATTCTATATATACGGCGACAAAAAAAAAGCCTCATTACAACTCCCCGAATGGCAAAGCTTGAAAATCGACCAATTATTGCCGCTAAAAATGCGACATGCCAAATCTAACTGAGATGGCTCAACATATAGCGCTTTCAAAAACGGAAACTGAAATAACCAGAGAGAGCATTCTCACCAAATGTGATCTCTTCCGAAATACAATCTATCAGCTGCGGCAATCTCATACTATTAAGCTAGGCAGAAGTGAGTGGTCTTTGTCGATAGATCTCTATTTTAATATTTTGTCGAAAGCGCTTTTTTTCACGAATTTAAATATTACGANTGTTTGTCGATAGATTTCTATTTTAGTGAGTGCTTTATTCACGAATTTATATATTACGAATTTATTTGACGATTTTTGATTTATATCACGAATTTATTTGTTTTATTATTGTTATTAGTTATTCATTGAAAAATGAGTCTCAGTCGTGCTGTTACGCTTTAAGATTTTATACTATAGCACATTTCGAATAGGTTTAACGAATTACATGTCATTTATTTGAATTCAAATTTATTTTAATGATTTAGTATTTACTAAAAAGATATAATTTTTTTTTAAAGAAAGTTGTTATATGGATTTGAATGATTGTTTTGAATTTTTAGAATTTTGTGCATTTGCAATGTACTCTTGGTTTGCGAAGCAAACCATATAAGATTGCGTAGCAATTTTCGGGGGTTGGCGAGTGTTAGCGAGCAGGGGGCGCAGCCCACTAGTTACTTTATAAATGCTAATAAGTAATTCGAAATAATTGCATCTCTTAATTGAAATTAATATACCATTGTTGAATCAGCGTATTATTTACATAAAATTATCAGGGAGTGTTTGTAACATATAACCAAGTTTTTATCTTCCTATCTCCCTGAATTCTCTCCATTACCGTCATTAAACGAAGAGTATCTGCATTGTGATTGGTTAGAAATATTTCCATCGAACTTAGCCTTATAAGTCAAACTATACTGCTGTCACGTGACGAAAAGCGTTCGAAATATTTAGTTGAATCAAGAAATAGGAATTTTTTCCCGAAAAAATCGAGTGGAAACCACTAGTTCGATCGAATTTTGTATCAGTTGTATAATGATGGGATTCAAGCCGACATCGAGGATAGAACCCCGATCTACCTCAGTACTTTAACCACTTAACATCACTCGTGCATAAAATAAATATTTTGTCAATGAAGTTCTCCAAAAAAGATAGTCACACTACTTGTTTCAATAGATCTTAACGAATTTAAAATTGCAAAGAGTTACAACAGTAGTCATCAACTCTTATCTTGTTAGCAGCAAGTCAATCAGCGGAAATTTTAACAATGGGCAACGTAGTATACTACCTCAGGTTAAAACAGTATGGGACAAGAATGTATTTACATATCGTTAAGATAGTGCTAACATTCTTATGTCAAACACCCTCCCCCAGTCTCCTACTTTACATTAAAACCCAAGAAGAAAGCTACCTGAAAGAAAATAATTTCCCAATCGGATATATCTAGGAGGTTAAAGTAATTAATGAGCATTTCTTTTCCAACGCTTTCAAAGGCACGCGAAAAAGGCAACTTCAGAAGAAGATGTTATCTCCAATGTCTTCTCACACAACTTGAGACAATGGTGTCTGGCCATTTAACCTTCAGATAACTTCTTGGCCTCCAAAACGTCCCAATGAATCACAGCCTCGAGCACTTTTTTCTTCTCTAGTTTTCGCCAAATCATCCTCGCTTTCATTAAATGGGAATAAAACAAAAGAGGATTTCTGGTTTATTGGATTCCTGAAGATATCAGAAAACATAACTATTGGGTTGTTGTATGGAGTAGAGTGATATTTATTTACCAAAACACTATACTTTTCTTTGTTGCAACTTCATTTTCAAGGCTAAAAGCGTCTAAAAAGTTGAAAAGCAACCCGCAGTGAAAGGATACATCTTTAAAGAATGAGAGCTGTATTTCTCACGATTTCGAAATCCAAAGTGATATTTAATGGACAAAGGAACAACAAAGTAAATGCCAACGAGATAAATAAAAAGATATGTCATTTACAGATATACCTTATAATAAAGTTTCGACGACAACTTCTTATCCTATTGTCATCATTTATTTTTAAGAATAAATGGTGTAATGATACTCCGTTTATAAATGAAGAAGGTGTAATGATACTCTGTTTATAAATGAAGAATACTTAATAAGAGCAATTAGCATGTAAACTACAGACAGTAAATTCTAATGACTTAGTGCAGAGTCATATTTCATAAACACATTTTTTTAAAAAAATGAAAAGTTTCGACTTAGTTATGCTTTTAGAACAAAATTTCTTCAACTTGATTATCAACATCAGGTTTAACCTTCAGGATCAGAATTTTTTTAAAAACATATTTTTTATACTTCTGAATATGTTTTTTTTATTAATTTAGGCCAAAATAAAATAAAAAGAAAAAATATTTAGTATTTTAATAATTTATGATTATGAAACATAATTTAATTCATAAAAACGTAAATATAAATATAATTTATGAGAATGATACACCTGCCTTTTTTTTCTTTTCTTTTTTTTTTTGCGTTTAAGGTAAAATATTCCAAATACGATTCACTTCCACACCATAATTTTTTTTTAAATTTGCAATTATTTATATCTTAGAAAACCGTTATTCATCATTGAAATTTCTCTAATTTACAAAATCAATTGTTGATAAATTCTTGATTTTGAATGAAAATAAAAAATTTCAAACGTTTCCTTAAGATTTCATATTAACAGATTTTTTTAGCAACTATTAGACAGTTTTTTACAATTAAAAAACACCAAAATATATTTTTGATTGTAATTAGAGAGTTCATTCATTTTTGCGTTCATTCATCGTAATTCATTTTTGTTTCATAGAGAAGAAATATTTTTACTATCAAAATATAGCAAATACGTGGTCGGACGGAACTAAATATGTAATAGCCTGCATAAAATTTTTAATCAATTACTATTGTTATGGCAATTACTTCGTAAAGAGAAGAAAAAAAACGCAAATTAATACATATTTTCACAACGATGTCGCAGAACTTTGTTTGAGCAATATATACAAATATATAAAGTGTTCGTTGCAATCCTTCCTAATTAAATATTTTAAGAAAGATTGATAAACACATATCAATTCTTGCGGCAAAAAAAAAGAGAGACAGAAAATACTCGTGAAAGAGGAAAAAAAAATTTTATCTTAATTCATGGATATGCACGTTTCTATCTAAATAAATTCCTTATATGCATTCATTAAATGTTTTTAAATTTCTTCATAGCATAAGTTAGGTTCAAGAAATTTAAGTTTGCTAAATAAAGGGTGAACTGCAAGATTTATTCTTACTTAATTATTGAAAAATTATGTGTGTTTTTTGGCAAAAAACAGCAATTATCTTGCTGAGTTAAAATATTTTCAAAACCTTACTGTATCTATAAGATTTGAAAAAAAGAAATTAACATACACCTATATTGTTATCAACTCTCTTTTTCCTCCATTTTCCTTTTTTAAAATAAATTTAAAAAAAAATTTTTTTTTAGTTGCCAAGCTTGTGTTATCTTATAATGGACTCTAAAGTTATGAACAGTTTGCTGTTTGCAGATAAGATGCTTTTGACAATTAATGAGGTAATACTAGATGAGCCAATTTCCCTATTTTCAGATTGAATCACTATTTTCAATTTGAATATTTCAAATAAATTTTATACAGAAAAGTGTTATGGTTAAAAGTGTTTTATACGTGTTAGTAAATCATTACTCAAAGAATATACATCACTATATTCTTTGCCCTGGTTAAGTATCCATTGCACTCGTTGCAATATTAAAGATAATTTAAACAATTTAGCACTTTTAATTAAAATAATGTATTCTCAAAATCAAGGAAACGTGAATAATGTGTGATAATGAAAATTTCAGATTAATGCACTGCACAATTAATAAATGGTCAAGTTTTCGCTTTCCTTTTCTTCTTTTCTCGAAATACAATTTAATGAATATGTGAACAAAATCAAGATTAATAACACTGCAAATGAAATTGTTTAATAAATGACTCTTGCACACGCAAGAGGTCATCGTACATTCTTATGTGCCATGTATTTCGCTTGATAAAAAAAAGAATAATAATAATAAATATAATTAACTGACAAAACAAAAATATAAAAAAAATAACACTTGTACAAAAATTAAGATTCTCTACACAATCATTAAGTGTGTACGGAAGTAATTGAATCATGACTTTAACGAAGTCATTCATCTTTAATAAGACATCATCTTGACTTTTTTTTTATAAAGGCTTCATATAGAGACAATATAATAAACAAATGAATCCAAAAGATCGAAGGAATAAAAATAAAAGAAAGAAAGAAAAAAATTTTCAACATCTAATTCATCAGATACGTATATTATAGTGGGAAAAGAATCGATTGTAAAATGTTTGCTAAATTGGTACAGCCCAATATGTTTTGCAATACTATTTTATCAGATAAACCTATGATTTACTTATTTATATATTCGTAGGGGCCGATCAAATATTAAGCACGCACGTAATGGAGGGAGGGGTTTTTTGATTTGCTTATTTTTGCTGAGAGGGAGAATTGGAGGTATGAAGAATGCTAAGTAAGACATTAAAATGCACTTATTTTCAAAATTTTCTTAAAAATCAAAATAAAAACCTTACAAAAATTACACATGAAAACATTTTAATCGGGGATTAAAAGATGAATTTGGGAAGAAGAAAAAAAATTCCTTCAGAAGAAAAGTCATAGACTAAGAATTTGGAACACAAAAGGAAAATAAAGATTCCTAAAGAACATTCGACTCAGAATTTTCGAAAATTGAATTAAAAAGTTAACTTTGTTTAATACTTAGTTACATCTTTTTACTTGAATTTAATCCTAAAACTGTATAGTAACAGTCGAAATTATAGCAAAAATCAGAGGTTTTCTTTCTAACATTCTTACGTAAGCATGGGTGATGGATAGCGGATTGCTTATTTTGCCGACAATTAGAGGGACGTTCAAAATCACTTACGTAATGTTAGATACTTACGCAATATTAGAACGGTCCCTAAATGTCAAAATCAAAATATTATTCCCAAAGTTTGAGATGGCTAATAAAAAGCTATACAAAAAGCTGATGAAAAGCAATTCGAGAATAATCACTAGTTGAAATTCTTCTCTTTAAAGGTCTTAGGGTTAACATATTGATAAGCCACATTTATCAAGTTGTTGAGAAGAGCATTTTTGATCGAAAATAAACACTGCGGTTTTCGTGTAGTTGTAAACAATGAGACGTTTCTATAAATAACGCTATTAAGTGAAAATAACAGAAACTTTTGAAATAATTGAAACAGTACAAAGGGGCAGCTTAATACAAAATATCCCTTAAAGAAAAGGTGTGGAATAGCACTTTCAAATCTTTCACTACCCCCCNCTAATAAAAAGCTATACAAAAAGCTGATGAAAAGCAATTCGAGAATAATCACTAGTTGAAAGAATTTTTTCTTCTCTTTAAAGGTCTTAGGGTTAACATATTGATAAGCCACATTTATCTAACTGTTGAGAAGAGCATTTTTGATCGAAAATAAACACTGCGGTTTTCGTGTAGTTGTAAACAATTAGACGTTTCTATAAATAACGCTGTTTAGAGAAAATAACAGAAACTTTTGAAATACTTGCACTGATACAGTACGAAGGAGCAGTTTAATACAAAATATCCCTTAAAGAAAAGGTGTGGAATAGCACTTTGAAATCTTTCACTAGCCCCCCCCCCACACACACACACGATTGCTCGAGATTTAGTATATAAACCACCACAAATTACCCCAAACGAAAAACAACCTGTAACTGTTGGACCAGGCTTGAAAAATGCTCGTGGTTTTCTCACTTTATAAAAACTCAAACAATCTAGCTTTATTCAAATAATGATTCACAAAAACAAATTTATAGTGAATATTCGACTTCAAAGATCCCTAGAGCAGGGTTCAGTATACGAAGACAGTTTTTTAAGTCATAATTCTACAATTTGAAAGTAGTTTCTCATCTAAAGAGAAAAAATATTCACTTTCGTACCTTTAAAAAAAATTTTAAAAAATGTCCAAAAAATAAATAAACTGCGGCATTAAATAAAAATTTGACTTTTAAGTACACCGATATTAGAAAAGGAAAAATAAATGAATGTTTACGCTTGAAACTATCTTAAAATTCAAATTCGAGTAATACTTATCATTTGTAGTAGATAAATCAAACCTTTTTAAAGAAAACGCATAACATTTCTAAAGGAAAAAAAACTCAGAGGTAAGAGTTATCTTTGTGTTTAAGGACATTAAATAGGTTTTTAATGTCCTCTCCTTTTGATTTATGTGAGAAGTAGCCCCATTTCTCTCACTACAAACTAACCATTAATCACCGAGACAACATTACTTAGGGTCCTTTTTTAACTATATCAGTAGTCCCTTTTCACAGCTTTGAAAACTAGGTCACTATATCAGTTAAAATTGTTTATAAGAAGTTTCGAACCTACTCTTACTCCTATATTTCACTCAGATTTAGAGTGCTCTATTTCAATTTGTTTCGGTTATGGAGTCCCAGCATTTAAAAAAAAAAGTCCATTACCAGCTGCAAATATGCTAACAAAAAAAATATTACAAATTATTTTGAAACTATTTAATACGTAGAATGAAAATTTTAAATCCTTTTTTCCTTTGTGTATTCATATGCTGAAAATGATAAAATAAGCTGCATTATGGTTACCTAGTTAAGTTGATATTTTCATTAATAGCAAAAGGAACACAACATGCAAATCAAAATTCCTTAATAGGTATAGCTATGTATCATAAAAACATAATGGTCTAATAATTAAAGTTATTCATGGTTGTTGGTGCATTTTTACTGGCCAGAAAATCACATGGTAGGATCCAGTTTTTACGCGTTAATTTCCATATTTGTTTGGTTGCCATCAGAAAATATTAATAAGTCATAAAAGTATTGTTTTCCTATAATTACTTTTGTATCCCTAATTTAAAGGTATTTACCTGTAAGGCTATTACTCTTTTTTTAATTTTGATTGCCTTCTAAATTAAGAGTTTAAAACTAAGAAAATTGTTTTACTTTTTTTGCTTTACATCATTGTTATCAGAGGTCTGTCCAGACATTTTGTGAAAGGTCCGTTTTTTGTAAAATTGTGAAAAAATTACTTGTAATTTGTGAATATAAAATAAACGTTAAGTCACATTCTTTCAACCAGGGTCCGCTTTTGTGAATTCGTGCAAATTNTTCTAAATTAAGAGTTTAAAACTAAGAAAATAGTTTTGCTTTTTTTGCTTTACATCATTGTTATTATAATGTAATTTTAAGCTACATTTCAAGATTAAGTTATTTAAAACAGTGTCTAATCTTATTAATCGCTTTACAATTATTCTATTTTGTGCAAATTACATTAAAATACTGTTATAAATTACAGTTAAAGCGATTCGTTAAATGATTTAAAACTTAGCAATGAACAATGTGATGCTAGCACAAATTGTATTGAATATATCAGCCCGTTTGGTAAGCGAAAATATTAAATTACCCGTTGTGAACTGACCAGATTTTTTTATTGGCTGAATTTCAAGTTAGAGGCATTTTTGATGTCCGCCAACAGAATATTTATTATTATGGTGTTAAATAACCTGTTGACTTAGACGATTGTGATTAGCAAAAATACATACGTTTTTACGAATATTACAAGAATTTCCAATATGTAAAATAACTTCAAAACAATTTTTTTTCAGTCAATTCATAATAAATCTAGTGATCGTTGAATTTCTTTCTTTTTTTTTAATTGCCTAGTACAATTGTTTTTAACTATCCAGGAGGTGTCTGATTTGTTAATGTCAGTTCTGTTACCAAAGATTTTTAAAATTACTCTATGAGGATACTAATATTGCTTTCATGATACGTTCATGCTTTCATGACATTTTTCAGGAATTGAAACGTCATTGCTTACTCTAAGCTTGCATGAGCTCACTTTTTCTTTTTTTTTTTAATTAGTTATTGAGGTGAAAGAGAATTTGCCAGGAAAAGTTTCTCTCTTGGTATGCCACCTTTGAAAAGAACGCTTAGGCTCACACATATAAAAAGTATGATGCAAACGTCTAAATAGCCCTAAAACGACAGATCAGGGAGCATAGCCAAATCTTTCAACAAAAAATAAGCACCTTTTATGAACTTTTTAAGCACTCAAAAAATATTTTTAACCACCATATACATTAACAAAATACAAAATAATTTTCAAAGACTTAAGATGATCATGAGAAAGTAACTGGTTTCTGAGAAAGAACTCTTTTCTTGATTACATTAGCCGTTATAAAATGATCGAGATTTTTCGGTTCGAAATCAGAGGGTGGAAAATGAAGTCTGAAATTTATAATATCTGGTAAAATGCAACTAAGTTGCCCATGAGAAGGCAATAATCTCACCGGACCCAGCTCAGTTGACGCACATGCGGACTCGCAAGTATTTCATCAAACATGTAAAATCATTGGCGTTTTCATACGCTATGAACCGACGGTATGCCGCAATGAATTGTGAAAACGTTGAATAGAACAATGTGAAAAGCACGCTTTTGCATAATACGTAACGAAAATTAACATGGTAACAAAATTCATTTTTGAAAAGGGAAAATTAAGCACTTTTTAAAAACACTTAATGAAAAAAGCACCTTTAAAGGCTTTTCAATAACGAAAATTTGAAAATAAGCACTTTTTAAAACGCTACACACCACGCAGATTGTCTTCAAAATTCAGCTGAAATGTCATTAAAAGAGGAGCAAAAAATGAATAACGGGGCAATAGATAACCCTTTCCGTGGCATTCACACCAATGTCAAGAATGGATCATATCTAACCAAGAAATGTTGTGACAAATCAGCAATTCATTCAGTTTCGCACTAGCATCTTATCAAACTCTCCTACATTACGTAAACATTACACAAAGAAAGAAATAAACAAAGCCACATCCTTTACTTGAAGGAGAAAATAAGAGAAACGACTCATCTAAGAAAATATTTTTATGAAAACATGAGACACATGATGAAGTTTATCTCACCATTATCTCTTCGCTATAAATTTCTGGATGAATTGAGAATGGAAAAAATGATAAGGAAATCTAGATAGTTCCATTCACCTTTCAGTACCTTTTAATTTATAACACGAATGTAGAATAAGTTTCATAATTCCAAGATAAGCTCAGGAATTTACATGAAACCACTCCTTGCTTAAGAAGCTAGAGTTTCCAATCTAATAAGAAACCAAATGTTCATCACCTCTTTTTACACCAACGAAAAACAAGGCGTAAGAACGGCGATTTTTTTCTTTTCATAATAAAAATACATTAATTGTACTTTTAAAGAAAAAAATTTTTAAAGTATCCAGAGGTCTGTTTAGAAGAAATTTGGATCCGTTAACGGACCCTTCACAAAATATCTTTTCATAAAAACGGATCCTTCACAAAAAATTTTAACTTAAAAAAAGACCCTTCACAAAATGATTTTTCTTTTAAGACCCTTCACAAATTTGTTTATCTTCATTATCGTTTTGTAAATCGAATAAACCCTTCCCAGGGTAGAAAACAAGAAAGATGGATGTAAACGAATTAAGTTTTGTCTTCGGCAGACGATTCTTCCATTATTCGTCCGAAATGAATATTCTTCGTTCAGCAGTATAGACTAAATACCAAATATTTGTATGTTGCATCTCTAATTTAGAAGCAACAATTGCTGTTTATTTTTGAAATTTTAATTTTTTTAATTATAATTTTACAGTGCCGAGCATAATCTTGTATCTATTTACAATTTAAAAACTCCTTGAAAAAGTTTTTTGCAATAACCG
>NC_092207.1:77710580-77722319 GCF_043381705.1 Parasteatoda tepidariorum | reverse complement strand
TTAACCCCTTGGGGACGGGTGATTCAGAAAAGCATTCGTACAAAATCAGAATCAAGTTGCAATTAAATAAAAAACGGTAACTTAAATGTAGTCGTTACTAATTTGACAGACTTACTTTGCTTTTATTTTAATTATTGTTAGTTTAATCATATATATAATCAATGTTAATTCAAAGTATAACTAAATAGTTTTATTTTGAACAAAGTAATGGTGAATTAAATAAATCAAAAAATTATAACTCCGCCCACAAATTAAATTCCTAAAGAAATACTTTGATTACCAGTTTTATCTTCTTGTCCTGATTGATACGGTTTTTTGCTGTCACGTATTTGTGACAGTCGGCGCGAAAGGGTTAAGGCCGCTGGATTATAAAATAGTCCCCCAGACACTTCGTACCAATGAACCAAATCAATGTTTGTTTATTTGTTTTCAAAGTTCTTAAGACATTCTCAATCATCCACGGTTAAAAACAACTGATAAATGAATTTATATATTTCATTCCAGTCCTCTGTTAAAACAGGAGTCTGTCCAGACATTTTGTGAAAGGTCCGTTTTCGTAAAATTGTGAAAAAATTACTCGTAATTTGTGAATATAAACTAAACGTTTAGTCACATTCTTTCAGCCAGGATCCTGCTGTTGTGAATTTGTGCAAATAGGGTCCTGTTATTGCAAAAAACTTTTTCAAGGAGTTTCTAAATTGTAAAGACATACAAAATTATGCTCAACACTGTCAAATTATAATTTAAAAAAATTACATTTTAAAAGATAAACAGCAATTGTTGCTACTAAATTAGAGATGCAACATACAAATATTTGGTATTTAACCTATACTGCTGAATGCAGAATATTCATTTCGGACCAATAAAGGAAGAAGCATCTGCCGAAGACAAAACTTAGTAGTTCGTTTACATCTGTCTTCCTGCCCCCCCCCCTCCCTGGGAAGTGTTTATTCGATTAACAAAACAATAATGAAGATAAACAAATTTGTGAAGGGTCCGATTAAAAAATAAGTTATTTTGCGAAGGGTCCGTTGTAAAGTTAAAATATTTTGTGAAGGGTTCGTTTTTATGAAAAGATATTTTGTGAAGGGTCCGTTTTTATGAAAAGATAGTTTGTGAAGGGTCCGTTAAAGGACCCAAATTTCTTCTAAACAGACTCCTGGTTAAAAGTACACATCATATCTTTTATGCCGCTTTAATATTAACGTAATAAAAACTCCTCCATATCGGGTTTTATAATAAAAGAAGAAAATTACGAAATTTCACAACTAAGCTGCACCTTAAAAGGTTTTCGATTACAATAAAATAACAACAACGTGAACTTGTTATCGTTTCATTTTATAGTGCAATATAAATATATGACACCTGACAGTCATTCGCCGTTGAAGTTACATAATGGCGAGAAGTTCCGTCAACTTTTATGAAAACAAAATAAGAAATGAACGCATTGGACAAGATTCACGTGTTCATCTCCATAAATAGAAGAGCCTCGGTTTCTCGACATACATAACTGAGTGAAGTAAGCGGAAATGGGATGGATAAGGTAAACATTGAAAATGATAATCATCTGAAAGAGAATTCAACTTGTCAGAAGGTTAGATAGAGAAACAGTGATAGTCAAGCGCCAATTACGAACTGGAGCCGCCAATTTATTTCAAAAATATGACACCTATCTTTCAGTAGGACTATCTTATACGATCTCGAAATACTAATAAAAGTGCTGGCATCTTGAAAATATGTATTTTACTTTTTACTTTTTTATGTTACGAGTTTTTTAAATAAATTTTCCTTTTTCTAAAAATGTAAAAGGTGATATTAGTTTTTAACTTAGTATCTAAACACTAAAGAGGATAGTATGCAATTGACAATCAATTGGTACAGGGTGCGTAGCCAAACTATTCAACAAAAAATCAGCACCTTTTAAGCCCTTTTCAAGCACTAAAAAACATTTTTAAGCACTTAAAAAAATATCATAACTAAGCAGGGTGTGAAAGTTTTTGACAATTTACGGTTTTATCTTGTTTTTACAGTCATGTCAAAAAAAAAACTTTTTGGCATTGTTTTTGACAATTGTCAAAAATCATGAAATTTTGAATCATGTAAAACTAATGGCGTTTTCATACGCTACGGACTGACAATACGCCGAAGTAAATTTGGGTCGAATAAATTGTGAAAACGTTGAATAGAACATTGTGAACTGTGTCTTTTTGCATAATTCGAAGCGAAAATCAACATAGTTAAAGAAAAATCTAATTTTGAAAAAGGAAAAATTAAGTACTTTTGAAAAACACCCAATGAAAAAAGCACCTTCAAGGGCTTTTAGAAAACGAAAATCGAAAATAAGCACATTAAAGCACTTTTTAAAAACGATACGCAACCTGAATATTGTGAGAGAAAGTAAGAAAATCTCAACAAGTATATAAACGAGTTATTATTTTTTTTTTACTATTTTTCTGTTATTGTAGATGAATTTTAAAATCACAGTATTTTCTGTTCTTTCTACGAACTAACTAAATCCAGTAAATTTAAAATGAAATCCATAAAATTCGGTTGTGTTTAAATTAATTTATTTTGTAATCCAAATATATAAAGTATATTAAATAATCAAACAGTTATCACAATAAATAAAGTATATATTAAACAGTCACACAAATGGGTAATTGAAATTAACTTTTCAACACGTTGGACTGAATTTGTCCGAAGTGCCCATTTATAACGGAAAATATCAAGACAATCTTTAATCGAGTTAAAAGTCAGCAACTTAAAAATAAATAGAACTTTACCTAAAACATGTTGTTTCTAATTTATAACCTACAACCAAAAGAATTAGAAAAAAAGAGATGGGTAGGATAGTTGCAATCAAAACAAGAATCAAATGCATTACATTCCCCTGTCAAACTACTGGACTAAGTAGCAAAAACTTACGAAACACTTCTTGAAAAATATTGACTATCTGATAAAATTAAAGAAAATTATACGCTTATATATTTCGAATTATACAAACTGCACTAAAAACAACTGAAAATTGTAAGCCATTTAAACTGGAACAGCAATTAAGATAACTTGACACTGAAAAAAAATAAGGCAACAAACTGTGGAAAAAATCGTAAAAAAATAACACTGCACGCTTGATCTACGTAAGACAATGGCTACGGAGAAGTATTTCACGTTAACTAATTAGCAAAGTTCTGAAGCGAAGATAACTTTTTATACCTATGAAGAAATACCAGGCTAACTGAAACAAGAAACGCCACAACAAGAGTTCAGCAAGATTATAACATACCACGTCATTGAAGAGCGGCATTTTGTTTTTAAATGTTTCATTTGCAAAGACAATAGAAAATATCTTTGCCCCTCATCAACTACAAGCTGTGGCAAAATATCTTTTTAATTATTACATTTGACGATTGACCTGGAAACTAATGTTCTGCTGTGCTTCCTTTAATGGAGCGAGTAACGTTTTTAACTGTAAAAAATAAAGGGCAATACACAGCTTGGCGCGTTTCGGTGTAAAAACAAAGAATGAATTTAACTAATTTCGTTCTAGAGAAATATGCTGTTTACATATTATATGTTGTTTACATACGTCACAACAACGTTAAAAGTTTTCTTTACAAAAGAGTTTAACATAGGAAAAATTAAAACACGAAAAAAAAAAAGAAATAAAAACTGTGCATAAAATACTGCAAGAGATCTTTCTTTGACTACAGCGCTCACTTTCAAACACAAGCGATCTAGGTTCGAATCTCTGCGATGTCAAGTTGATTTGTTTATTGCTTCTGACCAACATTAACTACAGGTGATACAGCGTTCGCTTCCCAATGAGGTGACCCAGGTTAGAATCCCAGCTGTGGCTGACTGATAGAAATTCCGCTTCCGACTCGCTCTGTCTACAGTGCTGACGTATAGACCAGTGTTTCCCAAAATGTGGTAAGCGTACCCCCAGGGGTACGGGAACAGTTTAGCGGGGGTACGCGTTCTTATGCGAAATATCTTGCAACAAAAGAATAATTCAAAAAATTTCATTTAAAAAAAAAACTAACCATGAAAATTTACGATTACTTATTTTACTATTGGCTATTTTATTGCAGAGTTAACAGTTAATAATTAGTGGAGTCAACAGCCAGTTGTGATTTTAAACTTTTGTAAAAAATTTTATAGTAAAAAATACATTTTTTATAGTGGTACACAGCGTTACGAAAAATTTAGAAAGGGTACGCTAAAGTCATAAGTTTGGGAAACACTGTGGTAAACGGATCATTGGTTAGAATCTCCTCCTAACCGTGGTAGGTTAGAAGGGGTTTCCTCTCTTCGTAATTTTCCACTCAATGTAATGCAAAAGCGGATTAGTTTAATCATATAGTCCTCCACTAAGGCTAGTTTGTCCCAATGCTTGATCCAGTTCTCTTGTCTTCTGGGTTGGGTTCAAAATTACAAGGTAACGGAGTTGAACAGTGATAGTCAAACTCAGAATTGTGTCGGCTGTTCAACACCAATATAATACAAATGTAAAGCTAATTCTCGTCAGTTTCACACAAAAGAAAAGAACACCGCGAAGGCAATTCTTTTGATGCTAATAAAATGTCTTCTGGGTTAGGTTGGAAAAAAACACAAGATGACGAAGTTGAAAATTAAGAGCCACATAGCTTATATTTGAGTCAGCTGTCCAATATCGAATTTAATATAAAATCGTGAAAACCATTAAACTAAACATAAAAAACTTCATTTATTGCCACATCAAAAAGCAACACAGCTTTAATATTTGGTGTTATTATACTTAAATGTCAGTTAATTCTCGTTCAAAGAAAATTTTCACTGAATTTTTAAGAATAAAAAAAATTTAAAAATAAAAAAAAAATAATAAAAAAGCTTTGCATTACGTCAATATTTTTCCTCTTGTAATATATTTTTTTAATCAGTAAAGGAAGAAATACACACAAGAATAAACGAAGGAATAAAGGAAGAAACACAAAAAAGAAAGAAATACACATGCCTTGTTACCCTTCTACATACAACATAGATAAGACTATATACAGCGTGCAACGGTTTGTTTACGATTGATAGCATTTTATGAATTAATTCATAAGCGATAATATCCACAAAAAAAGATTTATAGATGATTGATTGAAAACAGAATGAGTAGTAGTAACATTATTAATATCATAAGAAAAGATGCGACAAAGAATTTGACAATAAATCGTCCAAAATACTTAATTCAGTAATATTCGACTCATAGATAACGAATTAAAAACGAGCATATTTTAATATTCTCTTTAGCATTGTAAAATGAATCAGCGTAGCTAAAATTATATAGGACTGCCAAATTAAACGCTTTTTGAAAATAATATATGGAGAGTCAGATAATTAAAATCTAAAGTTTTCAGAATTTTTGGTTATTTCCATGACGACGAGAGAGCAGGAACAAAGTGGAGTTTCAAATGAACTTTTGAATCATTTACATGCAGTGTGATATGGAAAATAACTTTAAATCAAATGAAGAAAACGAAAATTTATACATTAAATTTAAAAATTAGCTACCATAAAAAACAAATTTTAATATAAAGAGGTAGGGGAAGTTAGTAGCCCTGCAAATATATGAATTTTAAAAAAAATTCGTCGGTACTCGTTAAACAATTTGTGATTACTTTTTAAATTTTAAGCACATCCGGCAAAGCTTACGCTGCTTATTGTTTGCTTCACATTTATCTACCCGCATAAGGAATGGACCGAGATAGCCTGGTTGGTAGGACGCTGAACTCACGTTCGTGAGTTCGAATCCATCCGGCCGAAGACTCTCCGTATAGTAAATGGTGACTGGTCAGGGGTCTGTTTAGAAGAAATTTGGGTCCGTTAACGGACCCTTCACAAAATATCTTTTCATAAAAACGGACCCTTCACAAAATGATTTTTCTTTTAATCGGACCCTTCACAAATTTGTTTATCTTCATTATTATTTTTTTAATCGAATGAACCCTTTCCAGGGCAGAAAACAAGAAAGATTGATGTAAACGAATTAAGTTTTGTCTTCGGCAGACGATTCTTCCATTATTCGTTCGAAATTTATATTCTGCGTTCAGCAGTATAGGCAAAATACCAAATATTTGTATGTTGCATCTCTAATTTAGAAGCAGCAATTGTTGTTTATTTTTTAAAATTTAATTTGTTTAATTACAATTTTACAGTGTTGAGCATAATCTTGTATGCCTATACAATTTAAAAACTCCTTGAAAAAAAATTTTTCTTTTTGCAATAACGGACCCTATTTGCACAAATTCATAAAAGCGGACCCTGGTTGAAAGAATGCAGGGGTCTGTCCAGACATTTTGTGAAAGGTCCGTTTTTCGTGAAATTGTGAAAAAATTACTCACATTCTTTCTACCAGGGTCCGCTTTTATGAATTTGTGCAAATAGGGTCCGTTATTGCAAAACAAAAAATTTTTCAAGGAGTTTTTAAATTGTATAGACATACAAGATTATGCTCAACACTGTAAAATTGTAATTAAAAAATTAAATTTAAAAAAAACAACAACAATTGCTCCTTCTAAATTAGAGATGCAACATACAAATATTTGGTATTTAGCCTATACTGCTGAACGCAGAATATTAATTTCGGACGAATAATGGAAGAATCGTCTGCCGAAGACAAAACTTAATTCGTTTACACCCATCTTTCTTGTTTTCTGCCCTGGAAAGGGTTTATTCGATTAACAAAATAATAATGAAGATAAACAAATTTGTGAAGGGTCCGATTAAAAGAAAAATCATTTTGTGAAGGGTCCGTTTTTAAGTTAAAATATTTTGTGAAGGGTCCGTTTTTATGAAAAGATATTTTGTGAAGGGTCCGTTAACGGACCCAAATTTCTTCTAAACAGACCCCTGGAATGTGAGTAATTTTTTCACAATTTCACGAAAAACGGACCTTTCACAAAATGTCCTCACAGACCCCTGCTGGTGCACGTTAAATTTGCCGTGTCACTAAGTTCTCCATGTTCCTATAACAAATTATGCCTCTGGGGGTACAGAATTCGAGATTGATCATTCTCTTGTTCAGGTCAAAACCTGTGGATGAATGAAATGATGTATGAATGGGTCTGACCTATAAAACGGGTGTGGCAGAAGTCGAATTCTTGGCCATAGATAGCGTCCCTGGAAAACATGAACAATCGCACTCCCTCTGTCTTTATGGCCGACGACAACAGCAGCATAAGGAATGCAATTGCTTAAAAATGAGCTCGCAACTTCAATATCTTATAAAACTCTCCCAATGCAATGATTGCTTTATTGGTTTGGGTGAACAACCAAGAACCAAACGTAAATTTCATCAAAATAAAGGTGAATTCTTGTTTCTGACGAATTTTACAAAACCCAATTTTTACAAAATAAGAAATAATTTAATAGGGTTTCTAACAAACGGGTTTTGGACAGAATGACTTTAAAAATAAAAAAAATCACTAAATTTGACCCGGTATCTTGCCAACTTTTTCACAGTTTCATTGGAAAGAAAAATAAGTGCGTATCTTACAATGAGGATATTCTGAGAAAAAAAATTCAATAATACATTAACATTTTATAATTATATACAGAGAAAAAATGAATACCTTCGCAATTTTCAAGCATATGTCGCAATGATGCATCGCAAACAATTCAGAAAACAACAGACCTTTATTACATTGCAAATCACTATTTCGAATCAGATATTCCGTTAAACAATCGACGGAAGAATTCTAATAACAGTCTGTTTTTCCATTTTACACTAATTCCACCAGTGCATAAGCAGAAAGTGACAGTTCATTCAAATATTCGAGGAGAAACGTGGCATTTATAATGAAATGCACAGTGACCAAAACAGCCTCTATGTCACGCACTGGCATAGGTTACAGCAAGTTAGCTCTAAAAAGACGAGTAAAGTATTAGCAGAACGAATTAGTCAGTTTTTCTAACACACGTATCACGTTTGAAAAAATATAAAAAATAAATTTAAAAAAAAGGGTGTGAACCAAATGTAGTATAGAGCGCAAGCCTCGCCTTTCTTACTCTTACACTGTTTTAGTTTTCGTAGAAAAACTGAATGTGTCACGCAGGTCTAGAAGCCAGTACCTTATTTAAAAGTTTTTATTACTATAGGAACTTTTAGCTTCAAGCTCCTGTCAGTAAATTACCGTGCAAGATTTTAAGTCAAAGCGTAGTGATAAAACGAATTTATTTCAAATTCTAATCTCAGTTTGATTTTTTATTAGTGGAAATATATGCGCTTATTTCTCTAACTTATGCTTTTTCCCGCAAGTTCTTTAACTTGTAATGTGAAGATTTCAATAAAATTCTTATTTTTGTAGAACATTTAATAATATTTACAAAAAAAATTCGATTAACAAATCTGTTACACGTGAAAGTTTAAACTAAATAGTTTTTACCTGGCGCAGGCTTGGAAGATATTAAAAATTTTTGCCTAAATATTAAACAAACTAAAAACATCTTAATAGGAAGAGATACCATGAGAGAAACTTTTTGTCGCAAATTCTCTTCCACCTTCATAACTATTTTAAATTTTAAAGTAAAGAAAAAATGATTTCATACAAACCTAGACTATGCCACGAAGTTTTAAATACTGAAAAGAAATTTTTAAAAAATCAAAATGAAAATAAAATATTAAAAGATTACTAAGGATTACACCAATGGAGAAGTTCTTTTCCAATATGTTGTTTACCTTTCGACATTTTGGCGAAAAAAAATTTCAGCAATTGAAACTTCGTGGCATTCTCTACTTTTGTCTAAATTCACTTTTTCTTTACTTTAAATTTTAAATTAGTTATAGAGGTGAAAGAGAATTTGCGGCGAAAATTTTCTCCCGCGGTGATGCGTCCTCTTAAAGAAAGATATGTTTTCACAAAAAAGAAAGAAAAAATTGGAAAATCCAGCACAGACTACCATTTATTACTTTGGCGAAACAAAAACTTACCAGTTTTACCCAACATACATAATTTATGAAATCTACTTCTTGAGGCAATCCTTATATCTTGATCAAACACAATAAGAGTAAAATAAGGCAATAAAAAGTTAAATTTAAAATATGGCAGAATATGTGCACCAAAATTATCGTGATCAAAATCTAGACAGAATAAACGAGATGAAATCCGGGTCAAGCCCAAGCAAAACAAATTTTAACATAGGCGTGAAAGTTTTTGAACACAAGGATGGACGTCATCAAAAAAGAACAGGAAGTGTTTACCATCCCACCACAGCATCAGGCATGCATAATAACACGATGGTTGACATTGATCCTGGATTAAATGAGAGCAATACTAGATGCACATCGGGTGTATGTTTTGCAATAAAAAAACAATACCTGCCACACCTTAAGAAAACTCGCAGTATAATGGTGGAAGGAAGATTAATTTGTAACGTATATTCTGAGAACAAAAAATATGAGGTGGAAACGTAATATGCGATGCAATAAAAAAAAAATGACATTAAGACTGGTGTGGGCAAATGAATCCATATTTTAAAAAAACTAATCGATCATCTTAGTTAATCAAACTGCTACTACTCGTGTGTGGTTGTAGGGATTTAAATTATTCTTCATCTTTCAAGACGTGGTCTACGCATGCACAAAGCTATAACATGTATCAGTAATTCCTTAAGCACTAAATACGCCTAATTCGCCAAAAATCGTAGAGGAGACGCGAAAAATAAGTTTTAACTATGAGCAGAGTTAAAAAAAAATTAGCACTCCAGCAGACTTAAGTAGCCAAAGTTATAACCAACTTTAAATAAAGGGTGTCCCAAAATTAACGCAAGATTTGAATTTGCTGCCATCTTTGCAGTAAATTGGTGGAAACCCTGAAAAAAGAACAATTAGACAGCTGAGATTTTAGGGTTAGTAAAAATGGAGTACATTCAAGACGATGTCACAAGCCATACAGAAAGTGAAACAATTCAATTACTGCATGAGACATTTCCTGGTCGTGTACTCCCTCGTTTCGGTGATCAGAATTAGCCCCTTAGATCGTGTGATTTATCCCTATTAGATTTCTTCGTATGTGGTTATTTGAAGTCAAAGGTATACGTCAACAAGCCCACAACCACTCGTGCATTACAAGAGCAAAAGAGTGCGCATGTACCAGCAAAGCCGTAGAGGCCATTTGTCCGATGTGTTATTCCACAAATAACCCTATCCTATGTACTTTATGTTTCAATGAAAAAATAACTATCTAAAGACTAAAAACTGTGTTTTCTATTTAATTCAAACCTTGCTTTAATTTTGGGACACCCTTTATACATTTTTTTTTCGTCGTTATTAATAGCTAAAGGAGAAAATTAGAATAATTCCGAACACGGACTATGCCAGGAACACGTATTGTAAACACGGACTTGATTTTAGTAAAGGACCCAGAAATAAAAAAATCTCGGGTACTGAAAACCCGACCCGACCTAGTGATCCGTAATTACCAGTAACGAAATCACTGCATGTGTGTTCTTAAATACAATACGTTCAGAAATACAAGAAAGCTGTTAGCAAAACATCTTAATCCATACAAAAACAGATTTATTTAACCGACTTCAGGCATAGTTTTCCAAGTCACCTAAAAACTTGCCCTACAATAAATATTTTACTCAGTCACTCATTTTACGTTTTCTTTTAAATTTGGACAGATATTTTCTCTTCGGACTTGAATCAACAGATTTTCATTCAAGGAAAAGTTTTAAGAACCATTTCGCAGTCTTTTGAGGTTACTAATAATTGGTTTCGTTGTCGACGATATGAAGTACACTAAAATATAGAGGCAACGAGTATCTTCGTTCTGGCCACTATTGAGCATGGAAAGTTTAACGAAGTTCTTCGTCGTTGACTGCTCATCTGCAAGTATGTTCGTTCAAGACTTTAGACGAGTTAAAGACTACAAGCACATAAGAATACGAAACGCTAAACGCTTTTAAAATAACGCTTAACACGTTCTTCCAGTACACTCTCCAAGTATGAACGGACATTCAGGTAGTGGAATAACAGGAGAAGACTAACATTGATTGACAGGATTACAGCAAATTATTTCTAATACAGTCGAACCTCGATTTCACGAATTTTTCGATATCTCGAAGGAAAAAAAATTCCCTTCAAATTTCCTATACACTCAATGTTAAAAAAAACTTGATTTCACGAATTTTTTTTTTTTCTAATCCCTCGATAACTTGAATTTTTTTTTCCATAAATAGTGTAGATATTTTTTCTAAAATTAAAAAAATATTCCAAAAAAATTAAAAAATTTAAGAATGGCTGACAAGGCATCTTCCTCTACGATAATGAATGGTTTCAAGAAGTCTGGATTCATTAAAGATCACAAAAGTAGCCAAACAATCAATATCGTTAATTCTGCTGAAAACTACGCCGAAAATGATTGGAACAGATTGGCCGGACTCATGAAGCTTGATGACGTGGAATTTCATGACTTTGTAAACGTAGATGATGCAGTAACAGTGTGTGGTCAGTGGGATGACAATGATATCACTGCTCAAACGAAAGCTTCTTGTGAACTATCAGAAGAAGAGAATGAGGAAATCGAAGATTTACCGCCCAATGTTACTAACAAACAATCACTTTCTGCAGTGGACACTGTAAGGAGATTTATTGAGAGGCAGCCGAATATGTCAGAGGAGACATTTAAAGCTATAGTCCACTTAGAAAGTGTTATAGACAAACTTTCTAACACATCTCTAAAGCAAACAACAATTGAATCTTTTTTTAAA
>NC_092207.1:77674746-77709528 GCF_043381705.1 Parasteatoda tepidariorum | reverse complement strand
CCTATACTGCTGAACGCAGAATATTAATTTCGGACGAATAATGGAAGAATCGTCTGCCGAAGACAAAACTTAATTCGTTTACATCCATCTTTCTTGTTTTCTGCCCTGGAAAGGGTTTATTCGATTAACAAAATAATAATGAAGATAAACAAATTTGTGAAGGGTCCGATTAAAAGAAAAATCATTTTGTGAAGGGTCCGTTTTTAAGTTAAAATATTTTGTGAAGGGTCCGTTTTTATGAAAAGATATTTTGTGAAGGGTCCGTTAACGGACCCAAATTTCTTCTAAACAGACCCCTGATTATGTAAATAAAAATTAACTTCTGGCAATTTTTAAAATAAAATATTGTAAATTTAAGAATTGTTTAAGTTTACTTAATTGATTAACACATTAAAAGTGATTGTTAAGTTGTGTTATTTAAAATATTTCAATGGAAATTATTAAAAATGTGAGTGATTTTGTTTCCATTATTCGTCCGAAATTAATATTCTGTGTTGAGCAGTATAGGCTAAATACCAAATAACAGGACCCTATTTTCACAAATTCACCAAAGCAGGACCCTGGTTGAAACTTTCAACAAGGGTCCTGCTTTGGACCCTGGTTGTGTTAAGTCACATTCTTTCAACTTGAAAGAATGTGACTGAACGCTTATTTTATATTCCCTAATTATGAATAGTTTTTTCATAATTTTACAAAAACAGGACCTTTCACAAAATGTCTGGACACACCCCGGATAATAAAAGCAATCAAAGGAAATTAAAACTAGCAAAATTTTCTAACTTATTTCTAGCAGTTAATGATTGAAAACGCTTCGAAGATTTGACATCTATCTAAACATTCTTATTAATGAAATATATGGTAGTTGCGAAGGAATTGGTCGTGTTAAAAATTTGAATATTAATCAAATAAATTTCTACTACTATTTTATTCTCTCTTTTTTTGGCGTACGTTCTATCCTTGTAATATACCATTTTTAGAAAATCTTTAAAAATGCACAAGTTCAGCGAAATTTTCGTTAAGCGCTCGCAATTACAAGAATACTTAGAATAAACAGAATTAGGAAATAAACAGAATTTTAGATTTTTGACAGTTTTCCATATTTTGAACTGCGTCCTTTACTTGACATTTAACATTAGAGACATTTAAACTTTTTCAAACTAAAACAAAAAGTATTCAAACTGTGCTTAAAAAAAAAAAAAAAAAAAAATTCATTAGATTTAACGACATATGATATTGGGATTCAAAATTGCAACTTGGACATTAATAGCTCAAAAAAGTAAAAAATGGCATTTTTATATTGTTTTTAAGGGGGAGAGAAAGAGAAAAAGCATTTGTATTCCAACATTCATAATTATAGCAACAAAAATACAATAATTATCTAAATCTTATATTTTTCTTAACTATTTTTGGTGTGGGTAATTACTTGAAAAAAGTGATAACTAAAAAAATTATCATTCACGATTTATTTTTATAATCAGTTTTTACACGTGAATTAAAAATTATTCTGAATTGTATTGCGATTCTACATAATGAACCAAGTCTGAGTTACCATGATATCCTTCTTTGCAATGTGAGATGTGAACTAACACTCAAGTTTAATTGTTTTCTGATATCATTCAGACGTAAAATTCAATTGTTATCTTAATTTTAAATGTTTCTTTGCTCGATAAAGAGTTTCTACTTAAAAGTGACTAAACTATCAAACTTTAGATCAGTCAATCTTCTAAAAGGTCAAACGCAACATTTAATCGTTATCTGAATTTCGGATAAATTTTAATGAAGAATTTTCACTCCTGACTAATTTAACAATCTAACTTTTGATAGTTAGATATAATTTTTAAGTTGTATAAAATAAGAAATCCTAGCTGTGTCAATAATAAAAATTAAGCAGAGAAATTAAATAAATAAAAACTTAGATTTTCGTTTTTCAAAAATAGCAATGAAATGATACCAAGGTATGATAAATTTGCTTATAATGATTTAGCACAAGAGGTCTGTGATTAATCGAAAAACTGCAGGTTTATGACAAAATTGATGAATTAAATATAATTTACGTAAGTTATTTAAAGATTAAGGTATTATGATCCTCAAATTTTCTTATTTTGTCAAAACGCCATAGTTAAAAAGAAAAAAACCTCAAAAACATCTCTTATCTGAAGTAAATGATAGGACTGATTACACAATTTAATAGCACAAAAATTAGATACAGTTTTGCTACGCCAAATTAAAACAAAACCTGGAATGATATATAATTATCGAATAAAATCGAACGGTTCAACAAACTATGAAAGAAGTAAAAATAAAGGGAAATAAATAAAAAAAGAAAATGAAACTCGAGCACTCGGGATTTATATTTTTCTAATTATTATTAGAGATGATGATCTTTATATCTGAGAAGGATACTATAAAATGTATCTAAGTATATTTGCTTTTTATAATCTAGTATATTATGAGTATATTACAAGTAAGCAGGGGTCTGTCCAGACATTTTGTGAAAGGTCCGTTTTTCGTGAAATTGTGAAAAAATTACTCACATTTTTTCAATCAGAGTCCGCTTTTATGAATTTGTGCAAATAGGGTCCATTATTGCAACAAAAAAAAACTTTTTCAAGGAGTTTTTAAATTGTAAAGACATACATGATAATGCTCAACACTGTAAAATTATAATTAAAAAAATTAAATTTTAAAAAATAAACAACAATTGCTGCTTCTAAATTAGAGATGCAACATACAAATATTTGGTATTTAGCCTATACTGCTNAAAATTAAAGGGTCATTTTAGTAGTTTAAAACATTATTGATTGGAAAATTTGTGATTATTCTCTTTTTTTCCAGTGAAATGAACTTATTTTAAAATAACATAACTATAATTTAAAGCATAAAATATGTATCAACATGTGTAGTTAATTATTGTACAAATAATAATTTTTTATAATAAATAATAATATTATACAAATAATAATATTTTTTTATTTGTAAAAAAACATTTATTTAAGGATTCTAAAATGAAAAGAGATCAAAAACTTTCAATCTTTTAAAAATTATTACCCTTATATTAATTATTAATATGTTAAAAATAATTTTTTCATGTAATGTATCAAAATTATTATTCCTTATGATTGATTTAAATTTGTTTCTAGTATTTTATAATAATATTTAATCAGCAATTTAGATAATTTGGTTTTTGCCGGTTTTTACCAGTTTTTGCCGGTTTTTACCAGGTTTTTTCCACTGTCCTGGCAAAAACCTCTTTTTGCCGGCAAAAACTCCAACTCTGGTTTTTATGGAAAGATATTTTGTGAAGGGTCCGTTAACGGACCCAAATTTCTTCTAAACAGACCCCTGGTAAGTTATTAAAAGCAAATATACTAGATATTATCTTATCTAGCTTAGCTTATATATTCTTTCAAAATACACTAATTGGTAAGGTATCAACTCATTTTGAAAACCTACACTTGATATAACTTGATTTAGATACTTTTTATGATTACTACATAATCATCACCAAACCTTTGCAATGCCTAGCCCTTTTTTTCATAAACTTAGTATGAATGTCATGTAATTTTCGGCCGTCAGACGACGTGGACAGAGCCTGAGCTGGCACCTCACTCTCTAGACACAAAACCCCACAACTAACAAGAGGAATTGGAACCACGATAGATTTAACTAGCATCTTGCTGTGCATACACTCCGGTTGTTTTGTCGGCCAACAGGACCGAACTCACGGTCTTCAGCTCTTCAATCAGAGGCGTCATCAACGCTTTAACCAACTGTGTCACCGGAGCGCTTATGGCTACTACATGCATGTCAAACTTAAAAATTCTCTAAAAACCACACTTAAATAAAAACCCACTTTGCAATGTAAAAATAAGTCCAAATTAAAAGTTTTTCGCATTTTGCATTCCTTCCATATTCGCATTTCGAGAATCATTAATATGTATATACTTAAATGCAGAGTTGAATCAATTTATTTTATACTAGGCTGCTATGTTCTGTACCATCCTCTTCTTATTTTTATTAAAACATAAAAAATTTATTACTCCAAATTATAAGAGCATTTCACAAAAAATAGAGAAAAAGTAAATTCATTAAAAGTATTTAATGTCCAACTGCTGACAAGTCAATGATTGACAATGTCGTCGAGAATCTTAATTGCACTTTGAAAATTTATAATTTTTTCACAAATTACGTCTCCTGGTAGTCGACATGTTAAACAATTGAAACTAATCAAAACTTAAAGGCTCATCTTCCCTTGATTTCTAGACAAATTTTCCGCCGGAAGTTCAAAACCATGGATAACGGCTTCAATTTTGGAGGTGAGTACTTTCAAAGCCATCATACAGTAATAAAATCCCATTTAAATTAAATTTAAGAATTAAAAAAAAATGGACATTACTTAGTTAAAACCAAAGAAAGAAAAAAAGGAAAATGTGAATTTAATTTATAATTTAATGTGGCTATTTTCTATATAAGTTATTCGTTAAACCTATTTATATAAATATTCCGCGATTATTATTCCCGTTATTCTTATTTAATAGATATTCTTTTGATATAACCATTTGTTTATCTCGAACCTGACTTAAATACTAATCGCGTGTTCTTTTTTTATTATAATTGTTATTATTTTAAGAGGGGTATATTTGGAAGATATATTTGTTTAGGAAAGAACGTAACGAAATATTCAATCTGTTTCAACAATGTAATTTAAACACGGCATTTTAGAATATGTTAAATTTTTTTCCCAAGATAATTCAAACAATAAAATAAAGCATTAGAGTTTAACACTCAAATCTTTCATATTTGAAAAAATAATAAATAAAAAATAAAACATCGCATATTAAATCCTTTATCCGGGAAAGCAAACTGCATAACTAAACTTTTTGAGGGAAAAAATTAATTAACTACAAAATACTTAAATACTGTAGGTTCCACTAGTCCTATTCTAATTAAAGCAATGTAGTTTGAAATTTTGAAGAGAAATTTTAATTATCCAAACAAATGGAATAGTTGCTTTGGATCCTATGTCATAAAAAAATAACTTTTAACATTCTTTTTTTTTCACACAATGGGAGAAAAAAAAGTTAAGATAAAAATCAAAATAGCAGGACAGTTAAACTCCATTGGGGGAGAAAAATAAAATCCAGACAAGAGTAAGCATGATGCGATGCATGGTTAAGGTAGGAACACACCTGTACACAGGAAACGAATCACCATTCACTTTCCTTCAGGGCCTCAAAAGTAATTGGGAACGCTTCAAATGTCTTTTCTTAGACCCCGTCCACTTAGGCTCACTTTTTTTTCTCGTTTCTTTCATCGAGAAAGAGTTATGTGAAAACCAAAAAGGAATCCTGTGTTATATTGAAATAAACATAAGATAACACTTGAATCGATAATGCAAGAGAGATGAGTTAAAATATCTCATTGCTCTTTTAGATATTTCTTTCTCACTAGATTTTTTTCACAGATATAAATTTTTTATAAATACGTAGAACAAACAGACTGGAAATGTCCTTTAAAATGGTTTGTGCAGAGGATAATATTAAAATTATTTGTAACATTCTTAGTTAATGTTGCATAAATTATCCCGCCATCTAATTAAAAATGGCACTAAATTTACTTAGTACTGCATAATTCCCTTATTGATACTTGCAGTAAAATTCGAATAACTCAAATATTTATTAACTAAGGAGCAGAGCTACCTGGTTTCGATCCCCACCTCTGGCTGTAAGCCATGGTTGCAAAAAACCCACTCTGAAAAACCCAGTAAAACCCACCCTAAAGTGGATTTTACTGGGTTCTTCTAAAATTGATTTCTTTTTTATCCTCTGTTATGTTAAAGATCTATTCTATTGAAATATATATGTAGTCCAACCTAAAAAAATGAACCTATGGTGAAAAAACTGTTTGGAGACAGAAGAGTCACCTTGCTGGCTAGATTTGACTGTATGGCCATTGATTAGACAGTACCTTTGATTTGCTTTCGATGCAAAAAAATCATTCTTCAAACATTTTTTTAAGATATAAAAAGTAATCCTGTGTTAAAATAAGTTTTAAATGTGTGATGTATTTTGTATTGTGATGTCAGAAGAAACTTTTTTCAGACTTTTGCACCAATTTATTTGCATTAATTATTAATTACACTTTAACTACCTAAATGTTAAGTCAATTCATAGAATTAAACTTAATTATTAATATTAAAATAAGCTTTTTTAAAATAAGGTACTTATCCCTGCCCTCTCTTTTGAAAACCCCCCCATGAAAACCCCAGAAAAGCCCAATAAAATCCAGAAAAACCCACCCGGACCAGGGTTGGGCTTTTCTACAAAAACCCTGTTTTTTCGCAACCCTGTCTCAGGAGTGCTTCCCAGACAGTCACCAATAGCCTATTGTGCAGCTCTAGTGCGACGTAAATTAACTACAACAACAACTTTGCGGTTGCCGTACCTCTGATCAACGTCGAAAGCAAAAATAAAACCTAGTTGACGGTGATCGGAGGAGCGTAAATCGCATNTAATGTCAATATCGGCATAATTATGGTTTTTCTAAAATTGATTTCTTTTTTATCCTCTGTTATATTAAAGATCTATTCTATTGAAATATATATGTAGTCTAGCCTAAAAAAATGAACCTATGGTGAAAAAACTGTTTGGAGACAGAAGAGTCACCTTGCTGGCTAGATTTGACTGTATGACCATTGATTAGACAGTACCTTTGATTCGCTTTCTATGCAAAAAAATTATTTCTTCAAATATTTTTTAAGATTAAAATATAAATAAAAAGTAATCCTGTGTTAAAATAAGTTTCAAATGTGCGATGTATTTTGTATTGTGATGTCAGAAGAAACTTTTTTCAGACTTTTGCACCACTTGTATTAATTATTAATTACACTTTAATTACTTAAATGTTAAGTCAATTCATAGGATTAAACTTTATTATTAATATTAAAATAAGCTTTTTTAAAATAAGCTACTTATTCCGGTCTTTTTTTTTTTGACAAAATAACAATATACATTAGCCAGATGAACATTTATAAGGTCATTTTACAATGTAACTTAGAATATTTTGAATAATCGAAAAGCATATGTCTCGATTAATACAGAGCAAAATAAAATGTATGTTTGAGACACCCAATAATTACAAAAAAATTAATTCAGGGCACATCATATACATATTATGCCTATGTAATATGCAACATAATACAGCACAGTAACAATATAGTAAGCATATTTAGTATAAAGTAATTAAACTTTTTTTTTTCTTTTTCAATCGATTTAAAATAACTTTTTGTAGGTAACTAAGAAAAAAGCAAAACTACAATACGTTCATACAAATAAATGTCAATGAAGGTAACACGGGTTGCATCAGGTAATAAGTTAACGATTAAATATATGGAACAAAAAGAGGAAAAAAAGAAAGAAGAAAAACAGGGACTTCCCGGTTCTTTTTCCCAAGACTTGATCACGGAGCAATTCAGATAAAACGCAATAAAAATCGTCATTCAAGAACTATACATGTCTTCCCCATATGCCAGAAATAAAGACCTATATTATAAAAGCGATTGTGACAGAACAAAACTATAAATGAGCTTTATAAGAACCCTTAAAAGCACTCTTCCTGAACTTTTTTGTACAGTTCCGTGATCTTAAGAATTATACCTCCATTGTAAGTCAGAAACACATTTATGGGAATAAATATTCTATTCAATACCATAGTTAAGAAAGAAAAAAAAACATGTCAGTTGACATATTAAATTGCCTTTTATGTGTGTGCAAGGCACACGTAACTTAGGTAGTTAAACAAAAATTTTCTAAATTAATAACTTTTCCTTAACTAAATTAATTTTTTCCTACAAGCTTAAATAACTTTTTGTAAATAATTCGATCACATAATCTGCTAAATAGTATAGTTAAAACTAACATGTCAATGGAAATTTTAAATCGCCTTCTATGAGTGTCTAACTTGAGTTGTTAAACTAGACAAATATTCGCTTCTAGCAAATTTAAATAAATTAAATAATTTTATAAATTTGTAAATTAATTTTGTAAATTTCCCGAACAGGTGGTAAAAACTTTTCCTATTTAAGAAAATTTAAAATTCAGTCAGTTCAGCTTTTTATTTTTTAACGATAATATTTAATAAGTCAGTCAACCTACGGGACTTTTAAGTTCAAATCTAACCTATAAGAAACATTCATATAAAATATCATTCATACAGAATATCATTCATACACAATAACATTCATACAAGTATAAAGATAATTGACATTTATAATGAAATTAAAAGCATATATTTGATTTTAAAAAAATCATCGAATCGCTAAAAAGATGTATCTCATTATCCAACTATAATAAACATGAATAATGTCAATATCGGCATAATTATCATTATATTTTCACTATTCCAGAAATAAAAATAAAAGGAATTAATAGAAATTTTTAAATGAAAGTTATTAAAAGAATCGTGATAATAATTTAGAAAAAAATACGATTGCTTAATAACTTTAAAAGATACTACGACAATTAGTTTTCTTAATTTCAATTCTTAGTTAAAGTAACAGACAATTTAAAGATAATTATGGCTGTCTAATATGGTAATAATTAAAAAGATAAACATAAAGGAAACAGCTGATAGGTACATAGCAAAATTTAAATTTTTTCTTAAAATAATCATTTTCATTATATAAAAAGAATAATGACTTACGAGATGCGAAGAAGTTAGGGACAAAATAATTCCGAACAGGTACCGATGGCACAACAGCCAGTTTTTCATCAGACACAGTGGCCGCAGCCAACGAGCCATTATTTTCTTCAAGTAGCATTGGCTTTCTTTTTACAGCACAAAAACTAAATTCAAACAATGGCACATATCAATCATTACATTCCACTACTTCCACAAATCTGTTTTAAAAGTTTAAAACCTGTTAAAAAGGAATAATTCCATCGCACAAAATCTGAAAGATGCATTGAAAACGATTTTATCCATTAAGAGGCAGACGATTATTTTTAAATAAATAATCTGCATCAAAACTAAGAGAGTCTAATAAACGCACATCACATTTGAAATCCCGCCGTGACGTCATGTTTTCAACAGTTTTTTTTCTACGACATAAATCCTTCTCTCGCAGGTGTCATAAAAGAATTACTTGTCACTGGCTCGATTGAAATGGAATGTTAAACAATGGTAATTTTGTTCATCAAAAAACAGTACACTGTTCTATCTTTTTTCCAATTCAAACACAACAAACGCCTCTCTTCCCCGGAGTCAAACTGTAAACTAATCAAAAAGTCGGATGTCCAATTCAAAGCAACGCTCCCAAAGAGGGTTGTAGGTAACAGGTAAAAAAAAAGTTACGCACTTCATTCAGGATGTTCCGCCAATCGCGCCAAGTGATCGAAGTTAATCCTGTTTCACGATTGTATAAAATTACATAATCTCTGGAGAATAGAAAAAATATATAAATTTGAATTGAAAAATAAATTTTTAAATAAATATAAGCAATAGAAAATAAATTCTCCTTCGAAGCTTTTAACACTCAGAAATGTAAAAAATAATCTTCCTTAGTAAAATTTGAAAGCTGTGAAACAAAATGAAAGTTCTAAAATATTCTGATATTGAACATTTTAGATTGAAGTGATAAATTTAGAAGTTTACAATTGTAAAAAGAACTAATGTTATCATCTGTTAATTCTTAACAATTAAAAAAAAACTCAAATATTATTAGTTTCATCAATTGCTTTCACCAAACGATTCCCTTTTGAATACATCACTCCTAACCGTTTCAGGAAGTATAAGGCAAGTCTATTTACAAGTGTTATGCCGGATCTGTGAATTTTAGTAATATAATAAAATTACTGGTAGTAAAATAACAGCCCACCTTTGTTTCAAGAGAAGTAAATTGTCTGCGATTGATGCTAATTATCAATTAAAACAAATAGATATTTACTCATGAAAGTTCAAATATATATCATAATACTAAAAAAGTTTTTTTTCTTTATATAAAATAGAGGATTGGTAAATAAATGTTAGCTGTTTACTATTTTTAAAAAATAAATAACTTCGCGCAACTTAAAAAACAAAAGTTAACATCTCGAAACATGGACATAAATTTTTAAATTAACAACTTTTAATCATAAATAGTTTTCAAAACATATTACTATTTTATATGGATGTGAGTTTTCCGTGTATATGTATCTAAAAAGAAAATACATAGAAAAAGAAAACAACTTTAATGGACTCCACATCATTTGAAAAATTTCATGATTTTATTTATCAGCAATGCCGAATCACAAAATTATCGTGGGTATTGAACTATTTCACCCTTGCCTAACCTTTAGCAGGGAAGATAAGTATTATCTTCATTTAAGATTAGTTAATAAGACTTATCAAAATACTTATGTCTACTATAGAATCTGTCTTACGTCAGTTAGTTACTTGTTTTATCACCTTCCACTCATTTATAGTAAAAGAGTCGATTAGATCATACATTGAGTATGCGAAATAAGCTTTTAACCAGGATTCGTGATTATCATTTAAGTTTATTACCGTGTAGCTGAGTCGACACTTCAAACCTCCAAAATTTTACCAAAATCAGGGGTCGACTTATATATCGGTAATAAAAGTAGGACCTTCGTTAGGACCATTTATTGATACATTATAAACAATAGGAGAGATGTGAAGAACTCTGAATTAATTTACTTCTACAAAAAAAAAACTATTTTTAATGTGTTATATATTTAAGATACGTTTTCTAAAATCATTTTTTTTAAATAAAAATATTTAACACAAAAAAAACAATTTAAATTACATTCAAATTAAGAACAAAAAAAGTTAATTTAGTAGTTAGTATTTCAAAATACACAACATAATTAAATTTTTTAAAACATATCATAAAGTAACAAATTTAAAAACTCCAGAAAGTCATTTTTGTCAGATTCAGTAAGATTAATAGTGTCATCATAAGTAATGCTACTCGGAAATAAATTCTACGTAATCCTCATCCGTTAATTCAAAAAAAAAATTGTCTTAACTTCCCAAAATAATTAGAAATTCCACCCTATTTAAAAGATTCTACATTAACATTTGAATCCACATTTTGCCACGCTTCTAATATCATTTGATACAACATGGCTATAGGAACAAAACTTATCCACAACGGTCGACTTATACAACTAACATACCAGAAATTTGCTATCTCGTAACATAAAAATAGGGGATAGACTTATACATCGGAATTGCAAGGTAATTAAATTTTATAAATGTAATTAAAAGGAAATATTAGGAAAAATAAATCATATTAACAAAAAATTTCAAACATTACTGCATTAAAAATTATATTATAATTATACATAATACGTGTAAACGAATGATTAAAATTAATTAAAAATGAAATATAAATTTATTATAATTAACAACTGAAAAACAGGCTAATAAACAAATGAAAAAATTAATTTCCCATTTATTTATTCATTATATCTTGGAAGTGACAAAATAAATAGGGTTGCTTCAGTCCTTATCTAAATGGAAAAATATTTTAACATAGAATAACTTAACTAACCCATTTCTAAAAGGAGGGGGGAAAAACATTTTAAAAGAAAACAATCTTTAAGATGTAGATATAAATTTGCAATGTGAAAATAAATTATGGTCCCGAAGATTGTGTTTTAAAACTATGGGTTGGTAGGATTTTCATTACTAACTTCTGAACATTCTTAAACTTCCAACGGACTTATAAGATTTATAAAATGTCATTTCAAAAGTGCTAAAAACTATTTACATACTAAGAATCAATGCATTTTCGAAATCAGTAACTCTTTAACACAGCAATAGATTTTCAACAAATTCTTAAAGTATGAACATCAATAAAACATTTAAAATATCTCAATTATAATCCTTGCTAAATTTTTTAAACGAAGATTTAATTTTTAAAAAAATTTAATTTAAATAAATGATTTTTAAAAATATCAATTAATTTAAATTGTGATTTTAATTGTGATTTATAACGAGATGATTTAAATCAACGAATCCTGCTAAAACTCTTTCAATTCCAAATTGTGATAGTAATTTTTTTTTCTCCTATATGTAAGAAAGCAACAAAATTCAGCACAAAGAATAAAATAGCTGGGGATTTTTTTTCTATCAATTTTTACCAATATTCAACTGATTTCAAAACAGTTATCAAGAAAATCTTAAAAAAGTCAGACAGGCAAACTTTAAACAAGCACTGACTTCGTAGCTAAGGGTTGTTTACAAAAGTTATAATTACGCATGAATTTAAATGAGATTTAAGAAAAATTAAAATAAAGAAAAATAAAGAAGTAAAGAAAATCGCTCATCAAAAAAGGAATTTAATTGTTTCAAAATCATACATTTTAGTTTAAAACACCATTGATTTCATTGAAAAGCAATTTTCAATAATTGATATTTGGCTTGGTTAATGTAAGCAAAACTTTCGTTTCATTTAAGCTGGATAAACAACATATTCACTATGAAATTTATCAAAATAGTAAGAAATTTAATAATGAGATATATTTTAGAGCAAACACGAATAAAATTGCGACTCTTTTTTCACCATAAATAGAAATATATTAAAATAAATCGATAAAAAATTTATAAAAAATTTGAATTTAACTAAATAAAAGATATCTCGCCAATACGGACGCAAAACTTTGCGTGTGGTTGAATTGCATGGCCGAGTGAACTGACGAGTTTCAAAAAAACATCAAGGGCAGTGGAAATCGTGTTCTCCCGATGAAAGAAGAAAAAAAATCTCTCATCATTAACTCATTCGTCAATTTTTGATAAGGAACGACACTCATTAAATATTTGCAATCAATTTCCATTTTTTTTTATTTGCTCAAAGATATATTTTTTTAAATTTAACACGAAGGAAAAAAAAAAAACCAACGTTTTTAAAACTGTGTTACGCATTTAACTAAAATGCAAGGAATATATACAGTAGCGGTGTGATGAATAGTCCGTTGATTTTTGATAATATAATTCATTAAAACTGTAATAATGTATAACTTTTTCAACTAATCAACCATTTTTTTTAATAACCATCGTCAAACAGCCGGCCCAATTCTGGGTTTACAATACAACTATCAATGTTCAACTCTGTATCCTTGTAATTTTGATCCAATCCAGAAGACAAGGGGGTAAAAATATTCTTCCAGCACTTTAATAAAAAAAGGTAAATCCTGGTAGCTAGTAGAAATTTCAATCGTAAAAAAAAGTTACTCTAAAAAAAAAGCTACACGAAATTTTATCATTCAGCAGCAAAAACATTTTATTTAAATGTTGTATTTATTATCAAAACAAATGAAAAAGTTAATTTTCTAATAGGTTGAAAATCGTTGATCGTTGCGCAATTCGGTTACTATTACAGTGAAACCTCTCATGAGAGACCAGTCTCTGCTTCACAGTAAAATGATTGTTAATGGAAGTTGGTCGTGCTTACCTCCATTGAATTCGAAATGTACTTGATCTTGCGCAAACGATTTTCATTTAACTCACTGCCATATAAATGACAGTGCGTTAAAATAAATATATATTATATCTATATTTTCTAAAGAAATTTCTTGGTGCGGAAATGCGACTTGTGTTGGTGTCATGAAAACCATATCAATGAATAATATTTAGCATCAATAAAAATGATACCTACTACCTACTGATATAATTTTGTCAATAAACAAATTTACGATGATCGAACTATTACTAACTGATTGACTAACTGATAAAATGAATGATAGAACTATTTTAAATAAATAAACAATTATGTTTTTTGTTTAAATTTGCATTTAATTTCATGTCATAAAAATTACTTAGCTTTAAAAGATGAGAAGAGATTTGTTTGTTTGAAGTGCTTAGTTTTTCAAAATTAACTTTTTTTTTTTCTAATTTAACTTTGACAGCAACATATATCTTTCAGAGATCGTCAATAAGAGCTCTCTTAGTAAGAGGCTCACACAATTATTTCGAATATAGTACTTTAATCTACTTATTTGTTTTGTTAATCAATAATTGGCTTAATTGTAAGCCAAAAGGGGGGGGGAATGACAGCATTCTCGAATATTTTAATTCGTTTAAAAACGCATAAACTTAAATTTAATTTTATGCAAAACAAATTTTAACATAAACTTAAATTAATTGTGAAATTATGCTTTAATTTAGAATTTGCTTGTTACTTAACATACAGTTTTTATTTTAGATTGACAATAGTCATAAAAACGGAACAACGAATTAGAAAATATAAGGATGTCAACACAGATAAAAAAGAAAAAAGGCCGGGACAGCCTGGTTGGTAGAGCACTAGGCCCATGTTCAAGAGGTCGTGGGTTCGATCCCAGCCTCCTGAAGACTCCCTGTGTTGTAAATGGTGACTGATGCATGTTAAATCTGCCGAGTCGCAAAGTGCTCCATGTTCCCATAACAAATCATACTTCTAGGGGTACTGATCCAGGAGTTTTTTGTCTTCTGTATTGGTTCAAAATTACAAGGCTAGGGAGTTGAACATTAGTAGTCGTAAACCCAAAATTGGGCCAGCTGTTCAACGACGGTTATAAAATAAAATAAAATATAAAAATTTAAAATCATAAAAAATTATCAAATTTTAAATTTTGATAATAATGAAAAAGATAAGCTGAATTAATTAAGTTTAATAAAGAAAAGGATCATTTTACAATCTTTTACATTTACAGATTATTTATCATTTTACTCAAAGAAACTAACTAATCAATTTATATCACAAGCTCATAAAGCATCACACATAATGCCCCTCACCCTCGATCGAAATTAATACAGACTTGCCTACCTCCATTTTGCAAACAGCAAAAGATTCGCAATAAAAATTGCATAATAAATTACTTAAAATACAGAAGATTTTTCAATTTTCCATTTTTCAATTCTATTTCATTTCCATTTTTTAATTTTCATTTCTTCTTCAAAGTGTCAACAACAACATAGTTATTGGAATAAGTTTCTGAACTGGGATATAGGATTTAAATACAATCAACTCAATACAAATAGATCAACAAAAATAGAAAATACAAATAAATCAGAAAGAGAAGAAAATATCATTCTTTTTTTTTTGTACTATCAGATGCATCGCATGTTTTCACTAATCATCGTATATAATATTAATTAATGACCTACACTACACTACATCAATTAATGACCTATACTAATTTATGACCTACAACAATGATCAAGCTAAAACACAACGAAAATTCAAAATGTCATTGTTTGAGCAAGACAGGAGAAGCCATCCTCACACACGTACGTGTATACATAATTCTAAGAAGATACAAAATTCCAATGAGTTAACAGGGTGCGTAGCCAAATTATTCAACAAAAAATAAGCACTTTTCAAGCACTCAAATAATATTTTTAAGCACTTAAAAAATCACAATTAGGTAGGATTGGAAAATTCTTAAAAATTGACGGTTTTATCTAGTAACTGTCATTTCAAAAAAAAAAAAAAAAAAAAACCTTTCGGCATTGTTTTTGACAATTCTTGAATCATGTAAATCGAATGGCGTTTTAATACGCTACGGACTGACAGACGCCTAAATAGATAGGGGTTGAATTAATTGTGAAAACGTTGAATAGAACAATGACTTTCTGCATAATTCGTAGAGAAAATCAACATGGTAAAGGAAAAATCTCATTTTGGAAAAGGGAAAATTAAGCACTTTTTAAAAACACCCAATGAAAAAAGCACCTTTAAGGGCTTTTGAAAAACGAAAATAAGCACCTTTAAGCACTTTTAAAAAACGCTACGCACCCTGGTTAACTCAAACTGCAGAAGATTTCAGGCTCAGTGCAGAAAGAGAGATAAAATACTGCTTAAATGCAGAAGACTTAACAGCTATGTTAACAAATTAAGTGAGATATACATTAAATGACGACTCAACAGCTACTAAACTTTAACTGTAGATCACTTAAGAAAAAATGGATAAAATAAACTCTAAAAATTTATTCAGTGGCTATTCTAATGAGGCGCCCCTGACCCTTATACCCCATTCTCAAAAACCTGACCTCAATTATTAGCAACGGTTCTCGGGAAGAAGGTCTATTCTAAATATACTTATCCTCCTCACCCACTGTCAGCGATTCTCTATAGTGGAGAAGGGAAGGAAAAAAACAATGAAAATGCACACATTTGATTATCCATTCAATTTCATAGAAGCGAACTACCATTGAAGAAATAAAAAATGGCTTCAAAAATAAATAACCACAATTGATGATCGTCGGTCGGCATGGTTGCATTTTCAAAAGAATCTTTTGATTTCATGATAGCCATCGAAATAGATGTGCATCCGAAAATAATGGATGCGTGGAATTCCAAATCTTAAAGATTAGATATGAGAAAAATAGGGGGAAATGTCAAAATTTGGCTTGTTTTGTTGAGAAAAGTAGCAATCAGTTAAGTAAAACTTATTCCTCTGAATTTTTTATGAGATTCGATGCTAAATTCATATTTTTAATTTTAATATAGAAGATGTGCGTAGTTTAGGAGCGATCTATAATTTTATTGAGAAGAATATAGGTTTTAATAACTTTTACGCTAGAGCGAAACAGGTATTCTTAATAATCATAACTTCAAATTTACTCTGTAAAAGCCCCAATTGCGGTGTACAGTGCGCGTAAAATAAAAAATGAACTACCCTGAATAACTTTTGATCTAATGATCAGGTCTTTAAGTTCTAAGAATTGAAATTCGAAGGAGTGACTTCAAATATATTAATTAATTAGTGCAAACGATATTTTAAGTTACGAAATCAGACACAAAAACTTACTTTCTCAGAATAAACATACCTTTTTCTCGACGGATTTTTACATCTGACCCCCGAAACATAGGGGGTAGCCACAGTCAGGGAAATATCATCGTTCGATTAGTAGAGGGATCCAAAGTTTGCACCACAATTGGGGAAATTTGGTCTCAATAGTTTAATCAGGAGAGCGGACCAAAGTTTGAACCTTGTTAATTTTACTTTTTGTATATTTCTCCATATGTCGAGAACTTTTGAAGCGAATCGAAAAATGTTTGCATACAATTATAAAAAGCGTTTATTCAAAGATAATTTCAAGCAAAAAACAGCACTTAGTCAATATTTATTTTTTTTTTTCAATAATAGTCGAAAAGGTCTGAATTATTAAGTATACAATTTTTTACATCTTTCTAAAAATGTAATTTTACATGGCAAAATAAAAAATTTGAGCCAAATTGATCGAATAATTCCTGAGAAATCGAATTTTAAAGAAAACGTACGACCCTATTGACCAGATTGCGGCTACCACTATATTTTGGAGATCAGAAATCAGAATCTTTCAACAAGAAAAAAAGGTGTGTTTATTTAGAGGAAGTAGATTTTTGTGTCTGATTTCGTAACATAAAATTATCGTCAGCACTCACCTAGTTAGCATTTTTGAGATCCCCCCTCGAAACATTCAAATTGAGCCCTAATACGTGAAGATCCAATCACTAGTTCAAAAGTTATTCGGGGTGGTACGTTTATTTTTTGCACACTGTACATTCTATGATATGTAATTCTGCTTCAAGGCCTAACATTTGCTCAAGTTAAGAAGTCTAAATTTTTTGTATTCTGTTGAAAATTAAAATAAAAGAATCAAAGCAATTCATGTTATGTTAAACAAACAAAATATAATTATTCTGATTTAAAATGTAAACAACTATGCTCAAATGTGTTTTTACAATGCTCGATTTCGAGTTCTTTGGTTTTAAATTTAATTATTTGGTTAAAATCACATATAATATTGTGATTTTTCAATATCACAATATATGTGATATTTCCAATATCATAATAACTCTACTATAAACTATAATCGCAGTCATTTTTCAAAATTTCCAAACATTCAATAATACAGAAGATTTTTCAATTTTCCATTTTNCATCATATTTTACAAAATGCATTTTAAAACTAAATTTGGCAAGCAAAGAATTTACTCTGAAGGTGACACACACGCTAGCAATATAATACATAATTCACTTTAACTCATAATTCACTCCTTTAACTCATAAACCATTTTACCTAATACGCGTATTTCTATCCTCAATAAGTTGTAAATACTGCCCCGTAAAATTTCGAAATTCAGCAAATTTTAAGTAAACAAAAAGTTGAGAGTCATTTCTAAAAGAATGGGCACTCTGCAAATCATGGTAAAAACAATTGCAAGCAGTTGTTTAGAAACAATAGCGGCAAAATTAATTTTCGCAATGAACTGTCATTCAGAACTTTTATTAACGAGTAATCGGAATGCGAGTTACTAATGCACATAATTTTAATCTGAGATAATGGGACAATTTAATCAGTTTAAAAAACCAACATGGTTACAGTTAGACTTGCAGATTAAAGTGATAACAATTAGCATTCTCAAGAATCAACAGGAAGGATACTTTATTTCCTTTTTAGACAATTTGTCTAGGTTTGTATGACGTCAAGCAATAAACGATAGAGCTAAATAAAATAAAATAAAATCTCTTTACAACTATTACGCTGAGCTTTAAAATGATTGATAGATCACGACCTCAATTAAAAATTGCAGTAATTCAGAAGCGCCCACATATTTTAGATATTTCTCTCCTCTATTTTAACACTAAAAAGACTGAACATTGCTGAATACCTAGAAACATACCCTGAAAGAACCCAGTTTGACCCTTTTTTCCCAGATTGCTTGCATGTAGATCAATTAGGTATGCAAATTCACAACATATAATCCTAATTAATGAAATAAGAACACATTATAGACTTAACACTAGAAAGATTGAAACTTAGTATATACCTATATTGTCCAAAAGCAGTCAAAAAGACTGGGTTGTGAAGGAATAACTAATGTGTAAAGAAATTTGCTTAAAATGAATTTTTAATATTTTTTTAAATATTATTTACAGTTATATAACAAGTCATTAGTAAATATTAACAATAAAAAAAAATCATATGTTGTACAAAAAGTCACAAAATTCCAAGAAATTATGTCATTATATACATCATTGTTTTTCTAATTGAAATTAAAAAACAGACAAAATGACTTCCTTGCGCAATGTAGTGTTAATCATCGAAATTCAATAGTATTTTATTCGATTTGGTTTACAAAAATATATGATTAAATGGAACACTGGCTCTTCAATTATACGTATACATTAGTTTCTTTGATAATTGAGTTTCCTTTTCTCTACAAATAATAATTATAGATACATTAAAATACTCTTTTTTTAAAAAAGAAAAATACGATCTTGTATCAAAAGGATACCCTATATTCTTTGCCTTATATATACCAAAGTGTACTTTATTCTGAAAACTACTCGGGTTAATGGAATACCTACCAAAATACCTGTCATTGTAGATATAAGGTTCCATAATCTCCAACTTTTCACCTAAGCGATTTTTGACCCATAAGATGATTAATGATGTGTACCTGGGGCACGCGTGTTTTCATAGGATCAATTTCTGAGGGAAGGGGGAGTTATATAGAGGAATTTTATATAGGGGAAAGAATCCTTTTCTCCGGGAAAACAACTTGAAAGATTCAAAACGAATGTTTCTAAAAGGCTAACATATGAATGATTAAATGAGCACTTAAATCGGATCAAAGAATGATAGGTCAGAAATACTCAACACTTTCAGTAAGTTATTTTTCGAATTACATAGCAACAAAAAACGAATGGGGTCAAATTCGTCCCACCCACCTTTCTAGTGTTAAGAAGACACATTTTATTCAAGTACAAAACATCACTGCTTAATATTTATTGCATTGAGTAATGAATAGTGGGAGATCAAAATGTTAGAAGAAAGAAGAAAAAAAAGACTCGAATTTATGAAATTGGAAGCAAAGTTTTTTGTGCCACCCTTTCCCTTCTTATGGAAGTAAGCCTTACCTAATAGGTAACCTTTACAATCTAGAATGACCTCTAATCTAGTTTAAAGAAAATTTAACTCCAGATTCTTCTTTACGAGTATATTTTCCTCGTTACGTAAAATACAACAATGCAACGTACACGTACGACTTGGAATCATACAAAATATAACACCCAGCATAATCAATCACACAACAAACTATTAAATCACTTGAAAACACAGACAAAACAATACCTTTCTACAAAAAATAATAATAATAATAACATTCCTATCGCTCTCCGATTTTAAATAACAATAAAGATAAATAGATTTCAAATTTTAGAGACCTCTCAAACATTTTTTGAAGGAAACAAAGTGAAGGAAAGACAAAAAAGAAAAAAAGAAGGGTTAACAACATAAAAGCACTTCCTTGAGAGGAAGAACTCAATTTAACGTTTCATTTTTTTCTTCAAAGCTCACAAATTTTTCTTTCTTGTTTATAGTCAATTGAAGCAGAAATTCCCATTAAACTAACTCATCTTGTAATACACGAAACCATTAGGCAAATGGGAGAAAATTTCTTTTCTTTAAAGTTAACACATCAGGATGCAGTTTGTGAGATACCAACCACTTAACAAAATCATTTACATCCCGCAGTTTTAAATTACTCAAAAATATGGCACTGTATCGAATAAATAACTATTAACAATTAGCTTAATTAACGTATGTTTAAAGTGCCAAGAATTTTTGGAAAAAAAAGGGGACACCATAAAAATTAGCCATTCTAATGACTGCGCGCTTGCCGGATGTTAAATAAAATTGGATGTAGGTTAAAAGCATTTACAATATTTGATACCATTATTCGTATCATTAATACAAAGCAGCGATCTTGAACTTTTTTTTGTATCACATTACAGAATATTTATTGTTTGAATTAATGTATTAGTTTCTTTTGTTTCCTTTCTTTCATTTTTAACATGCGAATGAACAAAATTCATCAAAAAGAAACATTGAAATCAGGTCGTAATTTTAAGCAACATTTAACCAAATTAGTTTCACACGCTGGACAGAAAAATAAACCAATTTGTAATTAAATTGGGAATTAAAAGAATAGAATAAACGCCCCACCCAAAAAAATATGGATATTCTTTCCTTTTTAGCACTAAATATGAGTAGCAATATCTTACTATGAATTTCGACTAACAAATACGGTACATCATTTCCTTCAATAAAAAAAAATAAATAAATAAAAACTAATGTATATAAATTGTGCATGGAAAAATCTAGAAAAACTATTTCATAGCTGTGTAAAAATCAAGTTAACTATTTCATCACTGCGTAAAAATCTAATTAACTATTTCATAATTGTGTTCAGCAACTCTGAGAACAGCTTAACTGTCTGACAATTATCAAGTGATATTTAAACAAGTTCTCAATCTCACTTGTATCTGAAATAGATTTCAAAAGGGCAACAATTTGTTTAATCGAGAAAGATGATGTTGCATTCAAGTTAACAGCAATGATTGTATGAACTTTCTTTAATAATACATTCATTACATTTCATAATACATAGATTTATTCAAATTTCTTCCAATAAAATCTCAACATAAAATTTAATAATGCAGATTTTGTAATATTAATAGTTATAATGTATAACAAGTTCAAAAGGCACACAAACAACAACTTGATTTTGATATCTAAAATATTGTGCTAAAAGATTTTACCGAAATAGGAACCCTGTGGTGAATTATAACGAAACAATCAGGTTATGTAACTTGTAGCCATTTGTCTAAAAGAAAAGAACTCCCCTAGCCATTCGTCTGGACCCGTGGCGGTCTGAACTATTTTAAGTATAAGTACGGGGTCATTGTTTAGGGCAGGTATTCGCAAGAAAAAGGTATTCTTCTTTTACTTCAATCTATTGTGTTAGCCCTAGAGTGACGATAAGCTACCCTATCTGAAATGCGCTATTCTTGTTTATATAGCAGCAAACGGCCTCAGACTTTGTGGCAAAGGGATTTCTTACCGTAGACAAACTATATATGTCACAATACCCCGATTGTTTCGTTTAAATTCCCCCAACTTGCGTTTTCCAGGTAAAGGTTTCCAAAGGCATTTCTTTAGTGTTTCCCCAACTCAATCCACAATTTTCGCCGCTGAAGCCTTAAATGATCAATCACCCTTCTTTTAGTGGAACCCTAATTTATAAATAAAACTTATTACTAATTATTAACCAGGGTGCGTAGCCAAATTATTCAACAAAAAATAAGCACCTTTTAAGCACTCAAATAATACTTTTAACCACTTCAAAAAATATCATAATTAGGTAGAATTGGAAAGTTTTTGACAATTGACGGTTTTATCTGGTTTTAATCATCATGTCAAAAAAAAAAAAAAACTTTTGACATTGTTATTGACAGTTGTCAAAATTTTTGAATCATGTAAAATCGAATGCCGTTTTCATACGCTACGGACTGACGATGCGCCGAAATAGATTGGGGTTGAATTAATTGTGAAAACGTTGAATTAAACAATGTGAACAGTGTCTTTCTGCATAATTCGTAGCGAAAATCAACAAGGTAAAGGAAAAATCTCATTTTAGAAAAAGGAAAATTAAGTACTTTTTAAAAACACCCAATGAAAAAAGAACCTTTAAGGGCTTTTGAAAAACGCTACACCCCCTGTTAACATATTATCCAATAAAACCTTGCCAGCTCTGATTAGTTGTAAAATAAAAAAGGTGAATTACTGATTGGATGGTGAAAAATCTCAAAGACCAGCGGTCTGTTAAACTTTTTCATAAAAGGTCTTGTTTTTGAGACTTGAAAAATCTATTCCTAAGTTTAAAAATATAGAATTACCGTAGAATAAAGTCTTTTTTTGTCAGGATCTTATTTTATTGAGGGAAAAAACACAGAGACCATGTCTTTCAATAAATGGATTCATTTTTAAGATAAATATTTTGCGAAGAGTCTAAAATGATGCTAGCAAACATAAACAGTTTATGAAGATACATAAAAAAAAAAATGAGTCTTTTCAAATTGTCATGAGCTAGTAAAAATTAAAATAAATAAAATTAATGATATGTTAATGGATCCAGAATTCTCTTAAATGATTCTAGCAGGATCATGAAAATACAGAAGTCACATCAGTTTATATGATTTTTTACGTCAATGAATAGATATAATCTGAAAAATTATTTTTTATATCCCCATCATCTAAGTATAGTGAATGAAAAGTTCAACACCTACACCAACATTTTAAAGCGTTCGGTAAAAAAAAAAATTCCTTGGAAATAAGGTTAATATAGATAATGAATAATGAAAACAATAATGATAAGGACACCCACACGAAAACAGATAAAAGAGATACAGAATGTTCTTTACCCAGAGATGAATGCACCAAGGATAAGTAAACATGGTAGAGGCGCATGCATTCAATTCAATCCATTGTCCAAACACTATATATCCATGCAAACAAAAAGAGCATCGGACAAATCAAGCACTAAACATTACAGCGAAATAATATTAAAAACAAAAATTAATGAACAAAAAATATTGAAACTTGACTTATTAAAAACTTAAAATAAATTCTAATGCATTTTAATTCATTATTAAAAAAAATAAACTAAAATAAGAGAAATCTTAGATATGTCAATAAGGGTGGACATCATGTATTTTAAAATGTTAAAACTATTTTTGCAACAAAAAAAATAATTTAAAATTTAAAGTATATAGCTCTGAGGTTTCGTAGCAATAAATTGCTGGCTCTGTACATAATTTAAAATTTAATACAAAAAAAAATTAAGAAGGGTTCAAAATTAGGATCAATAAATTTTTTTGAGGAATTTAAAAAAAAATTGTCCACGCTAGCCCCCTTTTTTTAAAAAGAATAGAACTAATAGGTTCAACATGAGAAAACAGAAATATCGCTTGCACTTTAAGTGAAGCAACATTATTTTGTTGAATTTTTTATAGTGAGAAAGCGATATTAGAATTCAACATTTTATTGGGGATGCAAAGATCGTTAGGATTTTTCTTTATTCGTTAAAAGAAGAAGAAAAAAGAAATACTCGAAATACACACACTAAATGACACAACAAATGAATCTATTTAATCTGTAAATTTGTGAAAGAGATATTGCAAAAAATTTTGACCAGGATGCAAATATCGCTTGCAGTTTTTATTCAATAAAAAAAAAGAAATGAAGTAGAAAACACACACAAAAAGTGACCCAACAAATAAATCTATTTAATTTGTAAATCTCTGAAAACAATATTAGATTTAAAAGTGTCATCCAGGATACAAATACCGCATACATTTTTTATTCATTAAAAGAAAAGAATAAATGGAAGACGAAAAACACACTAAATGGCCCAACAAATAAATCTATTTCATCTGTAAATCTGTGAAAGCGATATTAGAACTCTAAGTTTAATCCAGTATGCAAATTTCGCTTGCATATTTTTTTTTATTCATTAAAAGAAAAGAAGAAATTAAATAAAAAAACACAGAGTAAATAACCCAACTAGTGAATCTGATTTATGAAAGTAGGAAATGTTGAATTATTTCTTTACCTTTCGGCTCATTTTTCCCACTTTTCTTCCTAACAAGTATCCATGCTTTTTCTCTCATCTCTCTCAAAGGAATTACGAATCTTTCTATAAACACCTCACTGCAATAATGGCATGCATGAGAAAGCAGCAAATCACTTGATTTTTCGATAAGCTTCTGAATGAATGAATAAACATCCCTACGAGCCACGCCGATCGGCACTTAGCCATAATTCCTTCATTTTTCTCACGATAATACCGCCGGCGGATACCCCTCGACTTCGAAACTAACGGTTAGGGTTACCGCCTACTAAAAAGTTTCTTCACGTTTCAACGCCAAAACTTGTGCCAACAAGACAGTTGAAATCGAACAAATGTCATCTTGCTGATATGGAATCCGATGAATTTTTAATGTCAGTTTCTTTATTATTCAATAAATCGATCGTTATTACATGTGATGAATACTTAGTACAACAAAATAAATTATAAGGAATAATAATAGTAATAATAATTATAATATCATTTCAAAGTTTTCCCCACATTACTTTCTTATTCATATTGGCAACGCAATGCATAGTTTAACCCTAAATCATATTTTAAATTAATCATATACTATTAAGTCTCAATAAATTATGCGAAATTTTTAAAATTATGCAAAAATGATAAACACTCTTGTTTCTAAATTATGCGGAAAGATTGCGAATTAAATAAAACAGAAAAAAAAATTTAAAAAATCATTTTAAAAAAATTCTTTCCTGTTTTTCTATTATTAAAGATTCTAACTACATTACCTTATTTACACCACAGCAATTATTAAAATGAAATATATTAAAGTGAAGTGAAGACAGTCCAGTAGTTGAATATTCCTTCAAGCCTTGTCTTAGTTAAATTGTGCTGTAACAGTACACAACTCTTCCACAGACTACTGAATTAAGCAACACAGAGAAATTGAACAAAGGAAAAAAATCAGTAAAGACAAGTTAATGTGGTAAATAAAGACAATTTGCCACGAAAAAAAAAACTTTTTTTCAACTAGGAATTCAGTAATTTTGCGGACTAACATAAATTATATGATTTATCCATCCTTGCACAATTTATGTCCTGCGTATTATTATTTATCCCCACTCAAATAATCATCCTAAATCAGAATTATTTTCTGCTCAACCAATGTAACCAAAGGGTCACAAAACTATTTAACTTTTGTGTTTTTATTTTAACTCGCTGGAATTGCGAAATTAAAATTTCGACCACTTTTCAACTTAAGAACACTACTAGAGTTTCAACTGGAGCTCTGTGCCAGATAGTAGATACAAGTTCCCAATCAAGCAGAAATTTAAACCAAACCATTAAAAATTAGAGAGGTTATTAGAGAGGTTATTCTGTTCTGAAACTCATTGGTTATGACAATATAAGTGGTTATGACAACATATCAATCATTTCCTTACCACTACAAACATAATTAATAGTCATATGAGCGTTATAAGAAGTTAAAGGTCCAAAATTGAGACCACTGTTCTACTATTTAAGATTTTTTTTAAATTTCTACTAGAAATCTGGGCATTATAAAAATACGAAAAACAAGTTTCAGTTTTCTAGCCACTGCAAGCAGGATTAATAACCTTATTCTCACATAATGATATTCCTTCGAACTTTTATTTCTATAATATGAATTTTGATTATATATTTTATTTTTCCTTCGCACGAAAAATTTCAACTATAAAAATTAGGGTTTCTTCCGCGAAGACATATGCCAAGTTTTTTATTTATTTTTTTTTTCCTTTAATCATCTCCGGTCCAATGATAATTCGGTCCTCTAACACAGCGGTTCCCAAAAGGTGTTCCGCGGAACCTTAAGGTTCTGCGAAAGGATCGCAGGGGTTCCGAGAGTAAGGATATATTCAACTATTAATATTTATATCCAATCAATAATCCATAATGTATTTAATATTTGGCTAGTTTATATGATTTTAATGTAAAATACAAATGGAAAAAAAGTTTCAAAATTTAAAATATATATTTTTTTCAATAACTATATATTGATCAAAGTATTGAAAAGAATATGCCTTTATAAAAATTTTAGTAACATTTCTCATAGAGCTTTTCAATTTAAAACAAAATAACTAAGTTCAAGAATAAAAAATTGCGTTTTTCTAATAACTATTCTCATCGTAAGTTATTTTTTAAAAACCATATTTCAACTTATTTTATTCATTTTCAGAATATGCATGCACCAAGAAAAAATTCATAATATTAAATATTTCACTGAACACATTCAACAGCTTTAAAATAACATGCCTTTTTTTTGTGGTTAGTATGATCACAGCTTCTAATGAACTTTTTCTTACAATGCCGGGGGTTCAGCCAAATGAAGTTTGATCACTTAGGGTTCTATAGCCAGAAAAAAATGGGTACCGCTGTTCTAACAATCTCAGGGGTCTGTCCAGACATTTTGTGAAAGGTCCGTTTTTGTAAAATTGTGAAAAAAATTACTCGTAATTTGTGAATATAAAATAAACGTTAAGTCACATTCTTTCAACCAGGGTCCGCTTTTGTGAATTGGTACAAATAGGGTCCGTTATTACAAAAAAAATTTTTTCAAGAAGTTTTTAAATTGTAAAGACATTCAAGATTATGCTCAACACTGTAATATTATAATTAAAAAAATTACATTTTAAAAAATAAACAGCAATTGCTGCTACTAAATTAGAGATGCAACATACAAATATTTGGTATTTAGCCTATACTGCTGAACGCAGAATATTCATTTCGGACGAATAATCAGGGGTCTGTCCAGACATTTTGTGAAAGGTCCGTTTTTGTAAAATTGTGAAAAAATTACTCGTAATTTGTGAATATAAAATAAACGTTAAGTCACATTCTTTCAACCAGGGTCCGCTTTTGTGAATTTGTGCAAATAGGGTCCGTTATTGAAAAAAAAACTTTTTCAAGGAGTTTTTAAATTGTAAAGACATACAAGATTATGCTCAACACTGTAAAATTATAATTAAAAAAATTACATTTTAAAAAATAAACATCAAATACAGCTACTAAATTAGAGATGTAACATACAAATATTTGGTATTTAGCCTATACTGCTGAACGCAGAATATTCATTTCGGATTAATAAAGGAAGAAGCTTCTGTCGGAGACAAAATTTAGTTCGTTGACATCTGTCCTTCTCCCCCCCTTCCTGGGAAGGGTTTATTCGATTAACAAAACAATAATGAAGATAAACAAATTTGTGAAGGGTCCGAATAATAGATAAATTAGTTTGTTAAGGGTCCGTTTTTAAGTTAAAATATTTTGTGAAGGGTCCGTTTTTAAGAAAAGATATTTTGTGAAGGGTCCGCTTTTATGAAAAGATATTTATGAAGGGTCCGTTAACGGACCCTAATTTCTTCTAAACAGACCCCTGAATCTAATGGACTGAAATTTAAAAAAGCAAAATCTATGGCTTCCCGAACTGCTGCTGGTAATGGACGTTACTCACCGAATCTAAGGACTTGACTCACCGAATCTAAATGATTCTCATATCCACACCTATACCACTGTCCTACTGATTTTCGTTCAAAGCAACAACAAAAAAAAGTAGCAAAAATTAACACGAAAGTAATACATAGAGAAGAAAAATAAGACAATATTGCAGTAAAATATGTAACAAGCTACAATAACAACAATGCAAAGTTACAATAATAATTTTGAAAGGTGTTCTTTGTCGGCATCAAGTGCGAAAATCAGTAAACAAAAAAGTAGAACAAACACCAAATTAGATAGCTCAGCACAATAACTAAAATAAAGAGAGTCAGGATGAGATGGGAAAGCTGGAAAATATTTTATAAGTGTCATAAATTTAGACACATTGTGCAACAACTACGACACCTTTAAGCAAACGTCAACAAATGAATCAGCCAAGAGGCATTTAACAGGCATATCACAAAATATCGAGTAAGCATTTCTTAAAATGTTTATTAACTGATCTTTATATTCTATTTTAAATATTTTGCAAGTATGTTCGGAAATATACTGATAAATAGTCCGAATATTCTCTATACATTCGAAGAAAAAAACGACAAAATTATAGCAGATGTATTGATAAGTAAAACTAGCGAAAATTTTAGTGTATTGCAACTAATAATTTTTCTACGGCAAGTAATTTGGAAAGAAAAAAAGTGCACTGATTTAAAGCCAAAGCAAAAAACCGTATAAACAAAAACATGCAATACTTAATTCCAATCTTAGAATTTAATATTGAATTTCAATCTTAGATATTCTAATCTTAGAGTTTTAAGCATAGTAAATTCCCAACGATGTGTGACAATTATGTTTAACGGTTAAAACAGTTAATGCAATAACTCAAATTATTTATAAGCATGTTAAACAAAAACAAAAAAAAGCATTTTTCTTCATTTCGCAAACATTTGTAAAGAAAATCGCCCACTTGAGAGTTTCGCCCCTCCCAGAAAGGATGAATTTCCAGATTTCTCAATTCTGTGACATCATCCTGTTAAATAATTATTTATAACCAAAACATTTAAGGGAAGAAAAAAGAAAATCAACCATTTTATAATTAATTTTACGACAATAATAAATAAGGTCAATCAGGGCTATTATGAAACAAAAAATTACAGCTCATTATGACTTTTGAATGATTTAAATCAAATATTATTATATTAAAATGATTTTAAGCAACCAGAAATATGTCTCAGAAATAAATGACAAAACTGTGTCTCATATTAATGTGATACACTGTATTACTGCGTCCTAAACGCCAGAAACCGTCCTAACTGCGGTTCTTAAACTAAGGGTGAGGCTCAACAATTCTGCTCGAAGTTTTTTGTTATTATTATTTCTACAAAATTGAAGGTTCGCGCAAATAAATAGGTTGGGAACAGCTAAAATAAAGCTTTAGGACAAATTTTTTGAAGTAAAACTAAATTGTTTAGAATAAATTATTTCATTTGTTATAATTTTGGAACATCACATTTAATTACTTAAAAATGGCAATATGTCGGTGCATTTCACATAAGCCCGATCAATTTGAGAGTTTTATAATAGCCCCTGGTTGACACTATTTACTTCACACATTTTTAAGGTTTAGTGGGGGAGGGGAAAAGGAAGAACAAAATAATAAATTGGAAAGAGAGAAGAAAAAAAAAGAAGAAAAACATGCTCAAGATCATAGACTAGTGGTACTCACTAAAATTTCTGTAAGAGCCAAAATCTGGTAGAGAAGTGGTCTTATGGGCCGCACCTACAATTATTTTTTTCGTTTTGCAGTCATGTGTAATATATAATATAGTAATTCAGTACTAGTATACACTAATATGAATCAGTAATTCTTCATAATATATTTAAAGTAATTGATTATAATATTATATCAGGAGTTCCCAACCTTTTTAAACAACAACCCAAAAGACTAACGGCTTTGCGACCTAAAGATACATTCTGAAATAATTATATTATTCATTAAATACTCATTATTACTGAAATTAAACAAAAATTAGTTTTTTTTAAATGAGAAAAAATAAGGGGTTGAGTATGAGGGTTATCTATAAAATAAAACAGCGTGGGTCGTAATAAGAATGATTTGTATCCAATAATATTAGATACGAGTCAAATAATATTAAGATTAATTAACTAAATAAAACTAATAGGGTTAGTAAACTAAATAATAATGGGTTTGGTTGATAAACTAAATAATAATTAGAATAATAAACAGGGTTGATAAATAATGTAATAAAATTTATTCATATCTTTCTGATTTATTAAATGTTTAACACAAAAATAAATATAAGTTTGTTTTTTTTTAAATAGATTTTTATTATTTTTAATATTTTACTCAGATGGAACTCCTGCGACCCAATAATGGGTCGTAGAATAGGAACTCTTGTTCTATATTATAATTTATTACTAAATACACATAAACTAAATATTAACACATTGTCATCTAAGCAGTATAAAGGTTAAAAGCACAAATGTAGTAAGCAACACTACAGAAGGAATAAAAACGATGTAGATGCAAGTGTGCATCATCCATCGTTATTAATTTTAACACATTGCTGATCAGTTTTAATAACACTTAATTTAACACCAACACGTGTACTAAAGCAACTAACAATGTAGAATATGTTTCATTATTGATAAGCAATTTTTACTGAATTATTATGGGTATTAAAAACGGTTATGAGTTTAATAGATAAAATATAAAAAACAAATTCCTTTTCAATGCCTTGTCTGAACCGAAATTAAAAACGAGTAAGTTACATATTTAATAATATTTATAGCTATTGCTATATCAATTATTTTACAAACTATACAAAGACATAGATTAAAAGTAAACATATATGTTTATTTTGTACTCAACTTGAGTGTGGCAGCATAAAATGAACTCGAGTGAGTACCACTGTCAAAAGAAAAACACTTAGAGATCGAGAATTTAGAGATCGCGTAATAGATAGGTAATACGATAGAAATGAATTATATTTATTTTTCCATAAACTAATTTTAAAATAAACTATGAATTAAGAGTGAATAATTTAAGACTTATTTTGAGAGACATCTGAAAACGACAAATCTATAGCGCCAGCAATTTCTATCCGATTTACATAATAAAGTACATTACTATTAATACAGTTTTAATAAAATAAAAAAAATCCCGTCAAACTCAACAAAATATGATTCAAAACTCCGACTTTTACTGAACCAAAAACACAGCGGGAAAAAAAAGAAAGAAGGAAAAGAAATGATATTCAAGTACATGCAGGAGAAATTATGTTAGTTCCATACATGCTGAAAATTTTTTGAATAAATCTGATGAAAATCGGCGAATTATCGAACGCGCAAGTATGAAAAATAGTTTTTTGAGAAATTACCTCCTTCCATAACGCGTGAAAATAAATCTCCCAGCTTTTTTTTTTTTTTTTTTNTTTTTTTTGTAAATTATTGCTATTAAACACAGTTTTAATAGCAGAAAAGATAACAAAATATGATCCAAAACTCCAAGTTTGACATTTACTAAACCAAAAACGCAACAAAAGAAAAGAAAAAAGAACGAAAGAAGGAAAAAAAAGAAAGGAAAAGAAAATATATTCAAGAACATGCAACATAAATAATGTTAGTTCCATACATGCTAAAAAAATTTTTAAATAAATCGGATGAAAATCGGCGAAGTTATCGAGCGTGAAAGTATGAAAAATACTGTTTTAAAAAGTTGTATCTCCTTCTACACTATTTATATATTCATCTATGTGAAAATAAATCTCCTAGATCTTAATTGTTTAATGAGTTCCAACTTATGTATTTTAAAGAATATTTTTGAAATATAAATGTACCCCAATAAGACATAAGCATTATCGTGATAAACACACATTTTAAAAAAAAACTGATTCAGTTACTGAAGAAACAAACGAGTATTTTTGTTTATTTCGCTTAAATCGCTTAATCAAGTATATTTATATCTAAACCTGACATCCCATTCATCCTCAACAACACATCTTAAGAGAAGATATGTTTCCAGACATACATTCATTAAACATACTAACTTCTTTATCATGCATTCACAGTTTTAAAGCGAAAACAGAATGTTTTAAAACTTCAAAAACACTGGCTCAACTCCAGATACGTTGCACTCATAATAAGATTCCGAACATTGCCGCCGCTCAGACATTAAAAAAAAAGGCAATAAAAAATCGATACCTTTACTATTTATTTAATTCTGTAAAAGTAGTGTAAGCTCGAAAAGGCTTCTATGAGTGCAAATTGTAAATGGAATATGCGATTGCGTAGATAAAATTTTTTATTCCAGAATAGATCAATTTAATTTTTATAGTGTGAATTTGTTTTAATAATCATATCTTCGCCTTTTAATTACAGACCACATTAAAAATAACAGTAAATATAATTAGAAAAAAATATGTATACACATAATCAATTTGTAAAATAACAGAAATGCTTTCATGACAGTTTGTTCAAAAATAGATAAATTTAATTTTTGCAATGGGTATTTGAATTTTCTTACATTGAATTAGCCTAATGATTACCACATCAAGAATCACTGTAAATATAATTTGGAACTAGTAATAAACTGGAAATTCAACTAGTAATAAACATTTTCATGATAATTTATTTAAATATCGATTAATTCAATTCATGTATTTAAATCATTTATATTGGCTCATTATTAATTTATTTTATTGTTTTGAAAAATATTTATTTTTGCAGCTGTGGTACTCCGACTTAATTGAGTCGAATTTTAGCAAAGCTATTAATAGGATTAAATTTATTGAATAATTCATTACTATTGAATTTAACTGTTTACGAGAAATGTTAACCCCTATAAAGTCAACTTATAGCCCGAACAAAAAGGTGATTAACTTTATTAACAGTATTTTAATTCTGAAATGTAATTAAAACTATTTTTCTCTGCATCTATTCCTACCCATTGACTGACGACAACCGTAACTATAAATAATTGAAAAATAAAGCATAGCGTATTAAAGTGTCTCAGTTGTAAACTTACATTCAGATTTCTTCATGAAGTCCAGTCTTCAAAGATGCAATCGCTATGTGATGAGAATGGTAGCAGCATTGCTATTAATCATATAAGGCGTTTCCATTTTTCTAAAAAAAAAAAAATAATACTGTAATAAATGTTTANATATTGTTATAACAATATCAGACCAAAAAAAAAAAAAAAACTAGAAACCAGCTAAACACTTCTGTACAATAAACAAATACCATCATCAGTGTAGAGACACTGATGTTTCTTACATTTTAACACTAATAATCGTTCTTGGTTCGGTTTTAATATACCGAAACAGCTTGGTTGTTTTTAACCTTCGAGATTTACAATTACATTATTTTGCATTATTAACTATATTCTTCTTTTAGTTTAGAGAGATAAAGGCTATGTTATAATGCGTTCTTATTTTTATTTTATAATCGTTGATGAACAGACGACCCAATTTTTTGGGTTTACGACTACTAATGCTCGTGCTCAACTCCGAAGCCTTGTAATTTTGAACCCAATACAGAAGATAAGGAAACTGCTGGATCAAGAATTGGGAGAATATTGCCTTCGTGGAGGACTTTTTGATGGAACTAACCCGTATTTGCGTTGCATGGTGAGGAAAACCACGAAAACTTCCCACGGTTAGTCCGACGACAAGGGGACTCTAACCCATGATCCGTCTACCACTGAGAATTTTTTACGTCAGCACTGTGGTCAGAGCAAGCCGAATGCGGAATTCGTAACGACCAGCCATTGCTGATTTGAACCCGGTTTACCTGATTGGAAGGCGAACGCACTATTCCCTGAGCCATCAACGGGTGATTAAAGATTCCGAAAGGTCTTTTTTGGAATTTTGGCATAAATAGTAGGACCTCGACTATGAGAAGTAAATGTACCAGGCACATTTTTTTATTATAGATAATGGTAACATGGCTTTTTTTTATGAATTTTCATCAATAAACTCTGAAAATTGAGTAATTTTAGTACTTTACAGCGTATCACTTTTAAAGTGATCATTTAATGAATGCCTTTCTGCCAAACAGTAGGTATAAAATATTATATTACTAGGGAGCTAAGCTCCCTGTTCGCTACCGCTCACCAACCCCAAATATTGCTTCGCAATTATTGTCGTTTCTTGGAAGAACATAATACATGCACATATGTGCACTTAACATATATGACTAAAAGAAATTCTGTTTATTTACGCTTGTGCCTCTACTTCCCACGTCCAAATATTATTTTCTATTAGTATTATAAATATTTAGATCTACTGGTAAGCAGAAGTAATTTTTCAAAGTAATATTTTTTTAAAATAACAATTATATTGTTATAACAATATATAGTTATAACAATATACTGTTCAAACAAATTTGATGAGTTTACAACCGTAATTTAATATTTTCGCTTACCAAATTGGGGGATATATTAAATCGAAAATTGAATTAAAAGCGCAATAATAGCAGTACAGGAAAATAACTTAAAATTGCGGATACAAAAATATTTATGGAAAAACAATACCTTAACGACTGTTATTTGTTTTATGCCGATGGCAACCAAAATAATATGGAAATGATCCTCATGCGTCCTCAATTTTGCTTGGCTGTTTTGTGCGTTACTAACCCAAAGTTTTCTCTGATTGGTTACGTGTTATCATTTCACTCTCTTCTTATATTATATAAAGATATATCAAATAGCGACTCCTTTCTTTTTTTTTCTTTTTAATAAACCATATAAATCAAGCAGCAATTGAATTGTTAGCCGAGTTCAATGATTTTTTTTTTTTTTTTTTTTTTTTTTTTTTTTTTTTTTTTTTTTTTTTTTTTTTTTTTTTTTTTTTTTTTTTTTTTTTTTTTTTTTTTTTTTTTTTT
>NC_092207.1:77647106-77674361 GCF_043381705.1 Parasteatoda tepidariorum | reverse complement strand
TAGTGGATAACAATTGTAAAAAATGAGTGAAAACAATCCCACGGACAATGCGACGGATTTAAGGTTATGTCAAGGTACGTCTCTTGTGAATATCAATTGATTGTTAGGTTTTCTCTTTTGAAATTACATTATGACGCATTCACATACATTATTAATACAAATACATTCTCCATGGCGAGACGATGAGGCAACCACAAGCACTTCCACTGGTTCCAAAGGTCCACGAGGGAAAAATGCACAATATTACGGTTATTACAGAGCACGGAAGCGAGCGGAGCAGGAAAAAGAGTCGTTGAATAGAATTAGTGATCCTTTTACAACTGCTGATTCTTCTACAATTAACGTCGCAGGTTACGAAGTTTAACTTCTTCCGGGCGGAGGGACTCCACGCAATATTTTTTTTTCCTTTATAAGACTTTCATCTTAAATTTTCACTATAATAATGTTGTGGAAGCCATACATAACTATATAAGTATATATGCATAACTACTAAACTCAAGAACGAATCAAAGAACAAAATGTACTGGTTTTAAATTTCTTTTGCAGCAAAACCATAGCTATCAACTTCATTATAACAAAGCGTTTACCTGTTACTCACATAAAGTGACCAATTCTACGTAATCTCGAAATATAAAGTGAAATCTTCTTTATGAAGGTTTCGCGAATTATAATTTAACCATATTATTAAAATCGGAAAATGAAAACTTTGAAATTAACTTAGGTTAACAAGGGTATTCGAGTATTCGGATGAGAGAGATTTCGAATAATCAAGGTCCACTATAATTTCTTAAAATGGAATTCGGTATAAAAAAAATTCTTTTGAATAATTATTTAAAATGCATACCATGAACCAAAAAAAAAAAAGGTAGTTCAAAACTATTTAAAGCAATGATTTTAAATATAATAAAAAAGTTGAATCGGAATTTTCGCAGTTAGATGCAATATAATTTTAAAAAGTTGGTAATTTCGAAAACGCATTATGCAATAATTTGTATTGAAATTTATAGTAAAGATATCTTTTTTTTTCTTTTTGCAATTTATTACATTCAAATCAAATCTTAAGACAAATTTAAAATTTTATTAAACAGATGAACCTTCCTGAAAATATTTCTATACTCTTATTTGCATTCTTAGATTTTGAATCTTTTTCGAAGTCGAAGCTCGTGAATTAAAAAATGCTAATGAACATTTTTACAATAATTCACGAGAGTCTTTATTATCTTTACAACTAAAAAGTCATTAACTCCATTCGTGTTATTTTTAAACTTTTTTTTTGCGCAAAATTATTCGAAACTATCCACCAGGTGACTTGATACAGTTGAGGAAATGTTAGACGAAAATGGGTTTAACCGTTGAAGAACTGGGGCAGCGGATGATTGCCGATAGAAGAAACGTTTGGAGACAGCCTTGGCCTGCAACAAGCAGTAGAGCTACAGAAGAAGAATTCCAATTCTTCTTAGCCGTGCGTAAGAGTGCTCCAAAATAAACACTTCGAAAAAATTCTTTTCTAAACCAGATATTTTCGGCAAAATTTAACTAGACTTGCCAGATTTTTCTATTTGTTAAGGAGGGGGAAATTGTAATTATGCTTAATTTTGAACTACCAATAATTTACGCTGCATTTAAAAAAGTTAATTTCTTATTTTAGTTCAAAGTAGAATAAAATCTTTGCTCTTAACAATTTCGAAACGTTGAACTGGTATTCCAAAGTGCTCTGCACGTGCTGACTATTCCCTATTTTTTTTTTTATTTATTTTTTTTAATCCTTTCTTTCGTTTCTTTTACTTAAGTTAGTTTTTAAGTGATTCAAACTTCAAAAAACTACGCAAATTTTAAGCCTAGCTAAACTTTGGAAGCCCTAGCCTAGAATCTACTAAAAACTGTCACAAACGTAAACAGCTGGTCATAAGCACAGCGTTAGAATAGAATTGAGGCAGAGCAAGCAGTTTGGCTATGTTGAAAAGATATAGAAACCCCATTTGTTTGCTCTTCAACAAACAATGAAAAATATATAATATCATTTATCAAATTTCCGCTTTCAAGAATCTAATATCCGCAACAACAAAAAAACAAAATTGACGTCAAAGAGATGAATCAAGCAAAAGGAAGGCAATAATGGAAGAAGAAAAAAAAGAGCATTTGTATTATCTTTATAAAATAGGTATGTCAGATATGGGGCTCATGGGTCATAGTTGGCGTTGTCTTACCAAAACGCTAGTGTAATAAAAGTTGATCGCTTTCAATTATTACCTATTATTTATTTTATTTACCCTGCCTACCTTCTATGCAGAAAATGTTAGAAACAATGGTAGAAACAATGTTAATATTTCAATGTCAAAGTTCGATGAAATAAGAGCAAAATCAGTAATAGATTCAATAAAAATCTCGTGGTTTACAACATTGAAAGCGTTAGCAAAATTACATGATATATTTAACATAAACAAATTTTAATAAAAAAAAAATCTAAATTGCAGATATAATTCAAAACTTTACGTCTTGACTAACTTGCATGTTATTTATTAATCTATTATAGGCATATTACCATACCTACTTATTTGTAGTGTAGTTAGCTTTTTAATACAGCAAAAATCTTTTCAAATTCAGAAATACCGTACACAGTAACTGCTGATATGAAAATATCATGAAATTGCTCACATTTTTCAACTAAAGTTTTGCCACATAGTAGAGAACGAGTAAATAAAAGAAGCATAAACAAAAAATACACATTTTTTTTAAACATTCTATGGCATAGAAAATAGCAATCAACATGTAACATATCAAAATAACTAAATATATTTTTTACTTTTATACACACAGTTTTGTAAACCTACATAAAGCAAAACCCTTCTAAACTAGTTTTTAGTTGAAGAAATCATAGAGTTTAAATATTTTGTGTCCTAATATTGACAATAAAATCAGCGTCGAGCAGAAGTGGTATGAATAGGTTATAAACTATCACCAGAAATAGACCCAGTATTTTATAATGACAACTCAATATCTTAATCACTGTACCTATTGTGACGCGTACACAGAACAAATAGTCGTGAAAATGTAGATGATTCAACGAATTAGAAGTGGCCAACCCTGGCCTAAGTGCAACTTTTGACACAAATGAATAAAATTCCACTTTCTATTACCCTAAATGTTACTTTTGACAGCAACTCTAAAAATCAGAATCTTCTCATTTTAACAGAAATCTGAGAATAAAATTTTACCTTATAACTCTGAAAGTGCTCTTTTGCTTATACAATTCTATTTCCTTCAACTTAGATGTTACTTTTTTTAAAATAAATTTCGATAAATATGCTACATATCATTATCAATTTTTAATTCTTATGTTTGGAAATAGAGACAACTATTTAAGTCCTTTACTTTATCTTTAACAGGTAAAACATATAACATAAGACACAGAAAAATTAATGAGTAAAAGCATAGTAACAAAGTTAGGCAAAAATGAAAGTAGTATTCAAGGGTGAAAACAAAAATTTGGAGACACAGCCATGACAAAATTGCAGGTTCTCCCCCTATATAAAACTGACTTTTTTTCCAGCAGATCTCCATTGAGTTATCTTCTCTGCAATTACATTAAAATACCTCGAACTCCATAACAATTAAATTAAGCATCTTAAAAAGTTAAATAGGGTTCTAAAACCAACAGCAGAATTTGTGACGTGAATGCAGCAAATTGGTTTGCGACCTCAACGCACTCAGACAGAGAATATAATTTCAAAAATTCAGCCTTATCTAACAAACATGGTGCAAAAATTTTAGTTACAAGGTTTATAAAATCATATATTATGAAAAAAAATACAAAATCATACAATCTTTGTGATGTTTTCTCAATTTAGCTTTATAATTTTTATAAAAAATAAATTTAGAGATGCCTCAAAAATATATCTCAGCAATTTTCTCTCATTTACTCGCTTTTTAAAAATAAAACTTAAGTAATAAATAATCTTCAGACTGAAATAATCTATAGAGCCCGCTATCATGATGTAGCGTTTCTGATACTGAGACTTTTAATTATAATGTAAATTTTTACTGATATCCCAAACTCAATATTTTATTAAAACGTAAGAGTAACCTCATTACCTCACAACATTAATAAGTTACAGACTCCATTTAGCAAAGGTTTGCCATCTATCCAGATATCCATACAAACCAAATTAAAAAAAGCATCTAGTTGCAAAAAAAGCTCACGCGATTTTAAATGTGTGTTTTGGCAAAGTCCTTAAATAAAATGATGATAAATAAAAAAATTTCTATAATTTCATCACACCTACCTCGAATTATTAAGACACTACTGCACTGTATATTTACAAGCACAAACCAAGAGTTTTCGGAAGATTTTCGAAAACAAAAGTTTAGTGATCGACTGATAATCAGATTCATTAACTTTGATAAATCTCGTTAGGACATCACCAATAGAAATACTTCTCCTTTTGTAGACCATTAGCGATAATCAGTAAATATTAAAAAACACAAACATAAAACAAAATAATAGTTGAAAACAGAATACTTAAATATAAACACATAAAAAGGACAATTTGAAAAAAATATACTATCATTCTTAAATCTTCTAATTACAAATTTGGAAGGTCCAGGCTTTTTTTTACGGACCCACTATGCAACCATCAGAGAGAGTAAATTATGCAAGAGAGAGAGAAATTTTTTACTTCCAAGCATAGCAGGCCTTAAATCTTTTTTTTTTAATGCCAGCTTATATACAAGTTTCAAATTTTTAGTAAATTTTCAAATAAAAAGCATACATTTTGGCTTATGATGGCTCACATGGATGAGTTTATTTTTGGAAATATACAATAAGCTCAGTTTAATGAAATAATATTAAATTCTACTTGGTTGTACTCACAATAATAAATAGGACAGAAGAAACTTTAATAGGAAATTGCATGGATAAAATGATTTACAGTAAAATTAAAAATTGTATTGATCATTTAATTACAATTTTATGACGTTAATTATAATTTAGAATAAAATAATAATCTGAATTTCAATGCTATAATAGAAGGGTCACTATAGAAAAAAACTAGGCTTTTTCATTGACCCTTCGAGAAACTCCTGCTACTAAATAGAGGTCCTCCATAAAAATCCGAACTTTAAAAAAATGACTCCTCAGACTATTCTAACTAATTGGCTTTCGAGCAGCCATACCTAGAAAGTTGCATTTAGATCTGCAGCTAACTCCTCATAGCAAAACTATTTTTTCCCAGGTTATCAAATAGGGATACAGTATACAGTCGCTCTAGTGATCAACAAATTTCCAAAGTAATTTCTGGCAACAGTCTTTGTGAAACTCAGCAACCAAATAAAAATGATGGAGATACTTTGAATTATCTTATTTAAAATACAGCATTTATTTATTTAGTTTTGAGGGGGGGGAATTCAACTGATAGCTAAATTCCTGTAAAATAACATTGACTTTAATTATATCACATTTTTACAAAAATCTTTGACACACAAATTAAATTTTAATTAGTTCATTTTTTATTAACTTTTTATTATTATTTATTTTTTGGTAGAATTATTAACTAATTTAGTTACTAAATTTTCTTACATTATTTTAAATAATTTTCAGAAAACCATAAAATAATGCCTTTTGTATTTAGGATAAATTTTGGTTCCTGGAATAATTAATGGTCAATGATGTTCTCATTATTCATTCAAGGCCAATAAAAAGTTAAATAAACAAGATAATTAAAGACATAAAGTAACAAAAAAAAATTTATATGAAAGCAAACCGTCAGAAATAGAGTTACCACCTAGTACAGTCAGACTTTCATCCTCATTCCTGCATCTTTTGTTTCCTATTCATATCTTATTGTTTTAACAGTCCTATCGCAAATGCTATTTTCGCTTTATCAATCAAAAACTCTACCAACATTTTTTTTAAAAATTAAATCTATTTTGTTTTCAGAAGAAATCAACGGCTGAAACTACTGTTAAAGTAAATGGGAATTTGTCACAGTTAGGAGAAAACACATGAAACTTTAGGTTTGATGTTCATGCATTGTCTGATGAAATCCGTTTGAAATGTTTGCAGAAGCTGAAGAAGTACTAAGTGATATAGCGAAACAGAACCATAGCCAGTAATGACTATTGCAGAATATCCCGATGCCTTTGAAACAATGAGAAATTTTCAGTATTCACACAAACTTACAGATAATGTACAGCAATCGGTTAGAAATGTCAAAAATTTATTATTTGCAATTATAAAAGAATAGTGCGGGCGAACAAAATTTCCCCAACATTTTTCAAAATTAATTATGTTTACCTTCCTACTGCAATGTAATTATTTTTGTATTACGCACATAATTCCTTCAATTAAAATTTTTAGTACTACTGTACTCATTCATACACTGTATTCATTTTTATGTTCAATGTTCAATTCATTTGATACTTTAGTTAATCTACATTTGTTTTCCTACATCTGTCATTTACAATGAATAGTCCCATAAGAAACAATCAATCAAGATACTACTGTAATTTGGGTAGATGCTCTGAAACGCAAACATTATGTGATAATAAAACATTTTATAAGAAAATTCACCAAAATCACAAAAGAGTAAAGTGAATGTAAAAAGGAGCAAGAAATTTACATTGAATAAAACGAGATAAAACAGTGACAATTTTTTTTATGGGCCAACTCATTGAAAAGATATAGATCCAATCACAGTAGATATGGAATCCATGGATAATACATATAAATTGTACAAAAAAATACTTCGTTGTTGAATTTACTATATATTTTTTAAGGTTTGTTGAACCTACTATATATTTTTCACAATGAATAAATTTAACTCTGAAATATTACCAAAAATCCTATAATAATACAAAAAGAAATTAATTATTTAAAAATATTACCTATTTGTACCAAATATGTCAACGACCAGTAATTGTCTCAAAAACATTGAATTATTAACAATAATTAGTTAAATTATGAGTAAATAAATATTTCATCAGGATATCAAAAATTCCCTACTCCATGCCAAAACTGGTAACTCTGAGATTGATTGTAAAAATTGAGAGTTGTTGTTTTTTGATCAGGAATTAGAGCGACACTCCACAGAATGAATATTTTTATATACCTCATATATATTTATGAAACTTTCTGAAGGTTAAATAAATCTTTGGGTCAGGAATCCACCCTTTCAGAGAATTCCATTTTTTTTTAATGTTAATTTAAAAAAAGATAAAAAATTTGCTTAAATCCTTACAATTAAAAAGAAAAGTTACATAACAGTAAAAAAAAAATATTTTTGCGAATTTTAGGCCTATATAACATTATTCCTATTTAACAGCTTCAAAACATTACAGATAAATAAACTAGCCTGTTATTGAGGTAAAATTAATGCACAGAATTTGCTTATAAGCCCTGACACTGGCATCAACAAAACAAGTTAATAAGTGATATAATCTAATTACCAAATGGCGAATCCAATACTAGATTTTTTATAAACAACAAAAAAATCTTACATATAGAATTTAATTAAGAATGATCAGATTAAATGATTAATGACTGAATGATCTGATGATTAAAATCTGTAATTTTAAGATTAATCAAAAAAACTCTTCATTTAAGAAATTTTTAAAAAATTTTTAATTAATAGAAATAATAAAGAAAAGGAAATGCATATAAATTTTAGATTTCTTTAAATACTTATTGTAGACATCATTAAAGGATGAACTTCATTAATCTTTACATTAAAAATAAACAAAGAATCTTAAGTTAAACACATAAAAAATAGTGTAAAGTATATTTAATTGCAAAAAGAACAATGTGCATCAACAATATTTCCATAACTTACCATTAAAAATTTAAAATTATCAGGTTATAAATCATTTTCTCACCTCACAATTCATAAAAATTAAGTTAAAAAATAGTTTACACTTAGCACGATAAAGTTTTTATCTATATGATAAAGTTTGATTTGTTTTCTTGATGAAATCAGAAAAAAATGTCAGCACATACTATCTGATTTTGATGTCCACTGTTAAAACAACCGTTAAAATAATAAAATTAACTTCCGACGGCAGCCATAACAATGTAAACAGTTGCCAAAAAAAAGTTTAATAAAGTAATCGAGTTATAGAAAACTTGATGCCATAATTTTCCACATAAACATGAAAACTATCTTCGTTTCTCTACCTTATTTCTTTAACAGAAAGAACTATTCCATAAATAAATTTAAACTTACAGCAATTCAGATTTAAACTTCAAAATTCATACAAATCACAAAATCAAGTAATAACTCATATCTATTCATTTAACCAACCAAAGAAGAATTTCGTTACTGCGACACTCTTGAACAGCAGTTGAAATGTCGATCGCAACTCTCGAATACGCCATCTGGGGAGAAGACCGGTTCCATGTCTTGAACCTCTCTCTTTCCCTCTCCTTCTCTTTTCAGTTGCAGAAGAATGCACTACGACGTGTCTCCTCTTCTTAATATTTTTCATATTTAATTGTTAAAAACAATTTTTTTAATTCCCATGATGTTTTCCTTTAGAACTATGTTTAATGTAGTTTTCAGTTCCATATAGTTTCCCAACTTAGGATTTTAATCTAGGCAAAAATCAAGACAGAAACGTCCGCTGTTCCTCCTCCTATGGCTCTCCACATGCTAATGGTGACAGCATATGAAGTGTTGCCGTAGGTAAAGAGTTTTGCTCTACGCCACCTACAGCCCATTTCGATCGCCAATAAGGTGATTTGGTAATGCAAATTTGGGCTTTTGGATGCAAGTAAAATTAGTTAGACAAAATTAGCTTAGAGATTTCTGGCCTGCTTTTTTAACAGTTTCACTCTTGCGCTCTGCATCGATAAGGCTGCAGTGTGTTAATTGGTGTTCGAAAGCGTGTGGAGAGTCATAGGAAAAGAAAGTACGTTAGTTTCTCTCTTGATTTTTAAGTAGATTAATAACTTTTGAGTAGGGAAACTATTTGGAACTGAAAACTATATTGAACATAGTTCTAAAAAAGACGTCGTGAAAATATAAAAAAAAGTAGTTTTAACATTTAAATACGAGAAATATTTTTTAAAAAAAAAAGAAGAAAATATCGTAGTACATTCTTATACAACTAAGAAGAGGTGGAAGGGTCAAGACACGGGACCGTTGCTCTTCTCAGATGGCGTATTCGAGCTTTGTGATTGCAAATGTAAATATCTAATTTTATAAATCTCGAAGTTATGGGCTTCCTTTAAATGGAAAACATTATTTACACAAAGAAAGGTTACTTCATCCCAATCACTCCCGGCAAGAAAACCGTACTACTTGTAACAAGTGTGTTACAACGGCACTCTGAGAAATGGCATCAAGTGGCATGAAATTTTGTAGTCAAATAAAATTTTTCCTTTATCGATTTTAATTCTTTCCGAACTTTCCGTCAAACGCTCTGACGCCTGACGGTAGCGGGTTTGAATCGACCTGCACGCGAAGTCGAGCACTTAACAGTAGAACAGTTTAACGAGGACCAATACCCCACACCCTCGGTCCTTACGCAGACTAATCTAAGTGGGCACCCACCCGCACACTGATCGTAGCCAGTGATGCTTGACTTTGGTGATCTGCTGGGAACCGTGTCTTAACGATCAGTCCACTGCGGAACAGCAAAGTTTATGCAATCCCACATTAAGATCACGGCTCTTAAAATACAGATCTTAAGACTCGATTCCCAGTAGATCACCGAAGTTGAGCATTCCTGGCAGTAGTCAGTGAGTGGTCCATTTTGATCAGATTACAAAGAGACCAAAGGATGCGCGGTACCGGCCTTCGTTAAACAGTTTTACTGCAAAGTATTAGACTTCACGCTCAGGTCATCGAGCTACCAAAGTGGGGAAGTCATCTGCTTTGCACAGAATCAAAATTGTGATGGAATGTCTTCGGATCATCAGGCATGTTTCCCAGAACTTCGCCAATAGCCATTTGAATTTTCTCCGTTGAGACGTAAAAAAAGTTACTACTACTAATACAACTTATATACAGGTAGCAGGGATATAAATTTCGTTTAGTCTTTTATGTTTTTTCTTTTCTGTGTGTGTGTGTGTGCTTGTAGAGTATTAATACATTGTAATTTGAAAAATCACCGCTTTTATATTTCGTTTGAAAAAAATTTCCCTGATTTTTTTTTCTAAAAAAGTACTTTATTATTTTAATTTTTTTAATATAGCATCAATAAATTTATCAGCTGATAATGGCCAGTTAATAAGTTCTTAGAAAACAAATTCGGTAAATGTTTTAATACACAATATTTGTAAAAATTGCCTGTTTAGAACATTGATAGAACTTAAGAGGGCACCATACCTTGGGAGAAACTTTTCATGGCTAATTCTCATTCACTTCCATATGTTATTCAAAATTTACAGTCTAGAAAAAGGGAGTTCAAACAAACCTAGAGTAAATCGTGAGGTTTCGAATACTGAAAAAAAAAATTTCTAAATATCCAAATGAAAATAAATTATGAGAAGATAACTCAGGATTATGCAATGGGGGAGTTCTCTTTCAATAATTTGTTTGCATTTTGATATTTTAAAAACAAAACAAAATTTTTTTTTCAGCATTTGAAACTTTATGGCTCACTCTAGGCTTTTCTGAATTCACTTTTTCTATACTTTAATTTTTTAAATAATTATGGAGATAAAATAAATTTGCGATGAAAGGCTTCTCCCGTGGCCTCCTTTTAAGTAAATTTTAAAATTTAAATGAATGATGGAATTGAGATGTATCGGGATGAAAAAAAAGAAGGGCTTTTGTTGGAGGGGGGATAAACCAGGTTGTCCGGTACGAAAATTTTGAAAATTGCTGGTTTCTTATGTCCAGGATTTTAAAGTGGAGTTTAAATCAATCCATTCGCCTTTTCCCGCATAAGTCGTAAATTTATCGAACATATATTTCAACCATTTGCAGTTGGACTTTTTGTAGTCTTTTGTAGTTTGCTTAGTCTTTTAGTTCATTTTGTAAAATAACATTGTGCTTTTTGGTCTTGTTTTTAAAAAAATATTTAGCTTAATCAATTAGGAAAAAAATATTGAATTTATCTTGAAAACTACTTTTTTCGAATTATTTTTTTTTTCTATATAAGTGCTACTACTTATTCATGTTAAACAGCAAAACAGATTGAGAGTTTGTATTATATGCTTTTTCCTAGTTAATTTCAAATGTGTTTGCTCAAAAACCTATAAAAAATTATTCTGTCCCGAATGTTCTTAAAAAGTAAAACTACCTGAGTTGCGGTGACCAAATTAAAAATTATGTTGCAATTATTGCTCCAGATATATAAAATAAAAAAATAGAAGCTATAAAATATAATTAAGCATAGTGAATATATTTTTCTTTTTTTAGTTTTTAACTGCTATTCTCTTAAACCTCAAACATTTGCTTGAATTAACCCTCACCATCTTGTATTTTTGGTTAAATTTTCAATTCGTGTTTTCTTGATATTTTTTTGTAGTTGGTGATAACTTTTGATGATATAGCACTATTAGACAGCATTATACCTTTCAAAAATACATTTTTCCTTTTTTTCCCCCTTGCATTTTACATGTATCGAAAGACACTGCCAAATAAAGTAAGAATCCATCATTTGTGAAAATTAAATAAAGATGATTAAAAGCATATTAGGAAATTTCTCATCCCGTCTCACCCGGGTTCGACAGTTGAGTTCTGTTGGGAGAGGAAGAACCTCTTAACAGTTAATTTCAAATATACTCAATTTATATATTATGTAGCATTGCTCACTTTATTCCATGGATCGAGGCCTAGTAAATTTTTCAGAATTTTGTAAAAATTCTTATTTGATTGTTTTGTGAAACATTCGGGCTCGAAAATTATATTGTCGGACATGGAAGCAGCGCCAATTTACAATTTTCAGTGGCTTTTAACCGCTCGCTCTCTTTATGTCGACTTTCCTCTTGGATGTCAATTATAATGCAAGCTTTTACTTATCTTAAGATTTGTAACCTGAACTAAAAAGGTCAAGAATTACTTTTTTTCTTAAGAAAATACCAAACAGGCTGGAAAAATCGCTACCTGGGCAAGTAAAAATTCCAACCTGCAGGGAAGTATTTTCTATATTAACGTGCTCTGCAGGTCAATTAAATATTTAAACATAAATACCATAAAATACCGGATATAGATTGCTTTAAAATTTTCCTACTCATTTATCACCCTTTCTAAAATCACTAACGTGTCGTGCTTTTTAGGGTAAGCATAAGGACGCACATGTTCACCCTAATAATTTTGCAAAATTCCAGAACTCTTTTAACGTCTTCTATTTCTGATTTTTTTTAAATTCCCAAAAGATCTATTCTTTATTTAGATCATACATTTAGATCATAGATTTATTTAGATCATTTAAGAAAATAATTTCATGATTTTAAAGTAAAATAATGGTAATTTACGTAATTTTTAAAGGAAAAAATATAATATGAAAATTTTATTTTTTCCAGTGATAGTTTGAATACCATTGAGTGATTTTCTTAAAAATTGTTACAATTGAAGAATAGAAACATTTTAATGAAACGGAAATTACGTAATAACTCTACTAGCTTAAAATTACATTTAGTTGTTCATAAACAAGGTAACATTTTAAAATTTTAATGCTTTTTTTTTAAACATAATTTAATAATTTTTATGAGAACTTTTTTTTCAAATAGCACATGGACAAAAAATTTCTAATTGAAAAAAAATTAAAATGTTTTTTTTTTTTTTTTTTTTTTTTTGATTTGTAAGATGGAATTTCTGTAATAGAAATATCCATTTGAATAGTAATATCCTCTTTTATTACTAATTCATAGTAAATGTAGCTAGCAATTTCTTTTCATATATGTGTTTGAATACAATGTGTTCTAAAGTATAATATTAGATTGTTACAGCCTAGAGACAAAGCAGATTCAAATCACAAGAGAGAAGAATCATTCATCCGTTATAGGTAGTCAATGATTGTTTTTGAAATTCACTTCAATTTTAAAATGTCAAGATAAGAGGATTAAAAACCGTGCAGTAATTATTATGCCATATATACAGAATAATAAAATAGTAATGATAAAATACAGTCGGACCTCTATTTAACGAAGTCGCTAAATCCCAATAATAAATTCGTTATATGGAAAGATATAACGTATTCTTGCAAGATATATATATTCGATATATACAAGATATATATATTCGATATATACAAGATATATATATNATAGCACTATTAGACAGCATTATACCTTTCAAAAATACATTTTTCCTTTTTTTCCCCCTTGCATTTTACATGTATCGAAAGACACTGCCAAATAAAGTAAGAATCCATCATTTGTGAAAATTAAATAAAGATGATTAAAAGCATATTAGGAAATTTCTCATCCCGTCTCACCCGGGTTCGACAGTTGAGTTCTGTTGGGAGAGGAAGAACCTCTTAACAGTTAATTTTAAATATACTCAATTTATATATTATGTAGCATTGCTCACTTTATTCCATGGATCGAGGCCTAGTAAATGTTTCAAAATTTTGCAAAAATTCTTATTTGATTGTTTTTGAAACATTCGGGCTCGAAAATTACATTGTCGGACAAGGAAGCAGCGCCAATTTACAATCCAGTGGCCTTTTACCACTCGCTCTCCTTGTTAGAGACTTTCCTCTTGGATGTCAATTATAATGCAAGCTTTTATTTATCTTAAGATTTGTAACCTGAACTAAAAAAGTCAAGAATTATTTTTTTTTTCTTGAGAAAATACCAAACAGGAGAGCGGATTGTCAAGGGCTGCTGAATTGGAAAAATCGCTAACGGGGCAAGTGAAAATTCCATCCTGTAGGGAAGTATTTTCTATCTTGCGTTGCTTTGTATTTAATTGACGTGCTCGGCAGGTCAATTAAATATTTAAGCATAAATACCGTAAAATACCGTAATTCATTTTTTTTTAAATCCTAAAAGATCTATTCTTTATTTAGATCATACATAATTTAGTAAAATAATTTCATGATTTTCAAGTAAAATAATGGTAATTTCTATAACTTTTAAGGGAAGAAATATAGTAGGAAAATTTCATTTTTTCTGTGATAATTTGAATACAATTGAGAGATTTTTTTTTAAAATTGAATACAAACATTTTAATGAAACGGAAATAATGTAATAACTCTTCTAACTTAAACTTACATTAAGTTGTTATTCAGTGCAGTTCGTAAACGAGGTAACATTTCAAAATTTTAATGTTTTTTTTAACACAATTTAATAATTTTTAGGAGCACTTTTTTTTCAAATAGCACACCAACAAAAAATTACCAATTGAAAAAAAATCTAATTTTTTTTATTTATTTACTTGATGGAACTTCTGTAATAGAAATATCCATTTGAATAGAAATATCCTTTTTTATTACTAATTCATAGTAAATGTAGCCAACAATTTTTTTCTTCATATATGTATTTGAATACGATGTGTTCTAAAATATTTTATTAAATTGTTACACCCTAGAGACAAAACAGATTCAAATCACAAGAGAGAAGTATCATTCATCCGTTATGGTTAGTCTATGATTGTTTTTGAAATTCACTTCAATTTTAAAATGCCAAGATAAAAGGATTAAAAATCGTGTAGAAAATTATTATGCCATATATATAGAATAATAAAATAGCAATAATAAAAAATTATTAAACTTAGTAAAAATTTTATTCTTTTAGTTTTTGATAGCGTTTCTCTTTAACTAAACTATAAAAATATAAGTTAAAAACGAATAAGTTAACACGAAAAAAATTTATTTGCGTATAATAACCTTTTTTTTTATAGGTATTAGGCACTTTGAGGAAAGTGATCATATCATTTTATACATCGTGACATTTTCCAAAAATTGATAACGAATGAAGGCATTTTTCTTTAAAAATTAGATTTGTCATTGATCCATAATGTTTTCTTAAAATCCTATTGTCCAATACATTGGGCAGCATTTAATATGATTTTATCATTAAAAAAATAATATTTTAAAATTTTTTTTATCTTTTAAATACGCTTACCTAGTGATTGTTCTTGTAAAATAAAAATGTAATTGAATTTACCTTCGTCTATCAAAGATTTTAATTACTATAAAAAATCAGTAGAAAGGAAAAAAATTCTATTTAAATACTATTTTAGAAAGTTTTATGGTAAAATGATATCTTATTATTTTAATCTAGTTTTAATCTTTAGCAAAACGAGCGAAAGTTAAAATTTATCAGTTTTTTATTTAATAATTAAAAAAGTTAATTAAATTTAATCAATGATTTATTAGCATACTTTTTTATTCATATTTCTAAAAAAAACACATTTCCTGCCACCATCCTTTAATAATTCATTATAAATTAATATTACTTTACAGAAATATTAAGGTATTAAATTTGGTTTAACATTAAATTCAGAATTTGAAAAATTTCTCAAGCAATTTTTTTGTTTTTGCGCATAAATATTTTTATTGAGGATACAGCTGAAACACCAAATTCGATGGATATTAGATTATTCTTTTCCTTTAATTATTCTTTATTTAGGAATTAGAAATATTAAGTTAAAAGTACATTAAATTCATAATTTTAAAAATTTCTCAAACTGGGATTTTTTTTTTCGAACAATATTCTGTTCTTTAAATTGTTCAGTATTTCTACATTTCGCACGATTAAATTGTTATTCCGAACTTGTATTAGCGATTTGGTTAGATTAACGATTACATATTTGCAAGCTGTTGATGCAGAAGATAAGGAGGGAATAGATTGATTCATTCCATTTATTTAAGAAACAATTACCTCTACGCATGCGCCAAGGTGGCGAGCTGGATCCTATAATTGACTGGTTCTCACTCCCTCATCTTTCCCCTTATTTCTTGTTTGTTTTGAAAGCAATAATAGTGATGATGTGTGTGAAATGGCAAAAAAGTTGTTAAACGCAAATCTGTCAAACATGAAATCCAATACAAATTTTATAAATTTGGATCTTATATGTTTAAATCGATGTTCATCCAAGATTTGTTTTGAAGAATACCAAAGCTTTTAGTTTTATTTCTACTCAGTTTTTGAGTAGAACTTTTCTGATTTTTAACAATACAAAATGATAGGTATTTCTTTATAGAGGATAACGATTAATTTTTTTTCTGTGCCATAAAACGATAATTTAACTGACAATTCTCAAATTTTTTTCATACGATCAAGTTATTATTTTTTCGTTCATTCTTTTAATTATGCCATGACCAAATATGGAGGCTATTCAGCGTTTGAGATCTGCGTGTTGCACAGCTAATGCTGCCACCCCGTGGTATAAGAACAAACTATATGTATCTTTTGGAGTAAGTATTAAGTCTTACATAATTTACAGATTATGAGATGAAGTTTCAAAAAGTATTAAAGGCATTATAATTTTAAAAAATAAATTTTCTGTAAATAAAAAAGAAAACGATTTTTAATAATTTTTTTTGTTTTAAATATGTTCTTTATTAATATGTTCGTATATTTTATGTTCTAATTAGTATGTTTTTCTTTACTGCTCTTTATATAATTACTGGAGAAATTACGTGCTCTATTATCATAATAAACTCTATGCAAAAACGTTTATTTTTATTGAATAAAAAATGTAATTTAATTGAAATATTTAAAAAGATAAATGTTTATTAAAACACTGAAAAATAAAAACTGAATCTAAATAGAAATAGCATACTTGAAATATTCATTAAAAAAAAAAACTTATCAATATAAATAGACGAGTAGGTTTATTTAGTTTATTCAGAAATCTAATACTACTTTTTAAAAATATTTAAACCTTTATTTTCTTTTACTTAGTCACAAAATAGTTTTTTTTTTATTCTTCCATCAACACCACCATAAAAATAGGACGCATATTTTAATAATACTTTTATGCAGATCATTTAATTCTTCATAGTACAAGTCAGGGAGATCAAAACAGAAAAATTTTCTCAGGTGGATCAAAAAAGGAAAAATATTCATTAAAATGTTTAAAAAATTGCGTATATATACGCAATTAATTATATAATTTTTTTTATTCTTTTGAAAAAATAATTTTTCATTAAAGCACTTTTTGGGTATGAAAAATTCCCACTAACACTTTCAATAATTTAATTAAAATGTATAAGACTATAAATTTTGACAAAAAATTTCTGTTTTTACAACGCTAAAATTTTTATCACAAAATATAGAAACACACTCCTTTTAAATACGTTATTATACTAATTACTAAATTAAATTAATTAAAAATTTTCAAAACCAATAAATTTTGACAAAATTTTACATTTTTTACAACATTTAAATTTTATTACAAAAAATAAAAACATGCTCTATTTAAATATATTATTAAATGAATAAAATATCTTATGCGTATAAAATAAGAATCAATGAGTTCTATGATTTTTTTAGCATTAAGTTTTTCTATTTTATCTTCGAATTAACAAAAGAATATTAATTTATTATAGCATTAAATTTTAAAAAAATAATTTTTTTTCTTCCTATTTTAAGAGTAGCAATGGATTCAGTATGGCATGTGGTCAACATTATTTATAATTAAAGTTAAAAATAATTACTAGATAACAGTAACAGCGAACTATTATATTTTATTTATTGGATTTACTCCCTGTAGCTTCTTGCTAGTTCCGAAATTAAAATTTCGCCCTTTACGATTCCCTGCGTCCTTGAGGATCGAACATTTTCACCTCCAGGAATTCCAATAAATGAAAAACTATGTTTCGTTTTTAATTTTAAATAATTATAATTAATACTTGTCAAGTATCATATTCAATTTACGCAGAAACTATTAAAGAAAATTTTGAAAAAATGATTGAGACTCACTGCTTTTTTTTTCCTTTTGTGGTTGTTTCATATTAAATTTTAATAATTTAATAATAATGAGATCCTGAGATTTATTGAAGTCCCTTACGCTGCAGCAATTGGAGATGACATCCTGTCAATGGACGACAATTGCTGGCCACATCGTGCTAACTAGGTGAATGATTTCCTTTTGGAGGAAGGAGTCATACGAATGGATTGGGCAACGTGTTCGCCGGACATGAACCCAATCGAGCATGTTTAACCCCTTAACGATCGTTTAATTTTCAAGAAAACGGTCATAAAAGTGCCTATTTTTTTGGCTTTTGTATTTGTATTACGTATTTGATTAGTGCTGCAACTAGTTTAAAATAAACTATCTATTAAAAATATCCTGTTACTGCCATCAGGAATTGCTGTACGCCTACCTCCCACACAAGCTCTCCAAGAACTGGAAAGAGCTCTTCGGGAGGAGTGGGGCAGAATACTACAGCTCCTCATTGACAACCTCATTGACTCGATGCCTCAAAGGTGTTCAACGTTGCTGGCCGTCCGGCGAACAATTTTCATTTAAGGAAATCCTTTTTTTTAAGTTTTCTCATATGCGCAAATTGTGTTTTTTACCTTTTGTACCCAAATGCTCAATAAAACGCATTTTTTTCCTACCAAACAAATGTCATTTTTATCTCATATAGCCCATACAGCGTCTGCCGATAGTGTATCAATCATTCAAACAATTCTCCAGGTGCAAGATCAACCCACAAACTCAATATCCTTTCATTGTTATGTGCAGCGCAGTAATTGAAATATATGTGATGTAATAAGGGGAAAATTCTTAAATTATAACAGAAATTAAATGTTATCCAGAGATGTTGCTCATTGAAACTGATTTTATTATTTAATATTGTGATTTTTAAAATTTTGTTTAAAATGACACTGCCTCAAAAGTTTAAGCGCTTAAGAAATTTCTTAGCTACTGCGGCTATTGGCTGGATGAAGTGACGTGTTCCATGCTAACAGACAGACAGATTATTTTTAACAGACAGACAGATGCTAACAGACAGACAGATTATTTTTAATTAAGAGGTCCCTACACACACCCACTCTGTTGAAAGTTGCAAAATTCATAAAAAAACTAAATTTTTAAAATTTTTCAAAATTTGAAAGAAAGAGTGTTTGTGAAATTTCTAGCACTTTAAATAGAATAAAGTGTGGTGTTTATCAAGTGTTTAATAAAGAAGATGTAAAAACATTCATTATAGTCAGAGATATTTCAATAAAATAAAATAAAAATTTCCGGGTCAAGATCATTAACGGTGAAACCAAATTATTTTTCGTTTGAAAAAGTGAGGTGATCCCATCAAATTCTACTGGTTAAAACAATTAACCCTTTGGCGGTCGTATGTCTACTCTCAGTCATAATAGTAAAAAAAACATACTAATCTTATAGCATTTTTATTTTATAACCGTCGTTAAACAGCCGACCCGATTTTATGTTTATGACTATCAATGTTCAACTCAGTAGCTCTGTAATTTTGAACCCAATTCAGAAGACAAGGGAACTCTTGGATCAAGTATTGAGAGAAATTTGCCTTCGTGGAAGACCTTTTGATGGAACTAACCCGTATTTGTTTTACATGGAGTGGAAAACCACGAAGACTTCCCACAGAAGCCTGATAGCAAGGGGACTCTAACCCATGATCCGTCTACTACTGAGAATATTTTACTTCAACACTGTGATCGGTGCGAGCCGAGTGCGGAATTCGTACTCTCCTTGGCTGGGATTCGAACTCTGTTCACCTCATTGGAAGGCGAACGCTCTATCCCCTGAGCCACCACGACTTCAATCTTATAGTATTGAACAATACTATTCACTAATGAGGACGTTACACCATTTCATCTTTATTCTTCATTAGTATTTTAAAATTTAAAGTGTAGTTAAATGCTGAAAAAATTCTTTTTAAAATATTCAAATTTTTAAGAGAGAGAGTTAATTTTAATATTTATATCGAAATTTTTAAAAATATAAGAGACTCCAAAGAGATCATTGTAAAATCGTTTCCGATTTGAAGTGTTACTTAATATAAGGTTATCGTTAAAGATTGTTAGCAAGTTTTGAGGTTTTCTAACTCGCCTTCCTCCATAATGATTCGTTAGCTTTCGATTGTGTTTCTGGGTTTAATATCGATTTGCGGCACTTAAGGTGTATGCAATTTACTCCATTTTTGTCAAGGAACTTAATAGCATGTATTAAGATGAATGATAACGGGACACCCCGTATTTTGAACTTTTACCATAAACGTTTTCAATAAATGAGTTATGACAATCCTCTTCCTATCTTTTACTATATTCATATTACTTTTCATTCACAATTTCAATCTTTTTAAATTTTACCTGTCGAATTAACGTTTACACTAATATAATGTTGCTTTTAAATATTTTGTTATTTCAACTAAAGAACAGTTTGTTACACGCAGCTTAATTTCTCATGGATTTTTTTACTTTTATATTTATTACATCTGGAATTTTTTTTCTTAAAACTTATCGTTAGTAAAAGTTGAAGTGTGATCGGTTGTTTTCAAAAATAAGCTCGCGAATAGCTTATCAGGTCCCGACTGATAATAAATGCCGTAGATTCTATTAAATTAGAAATGCGTTTATTATTTAGTCTAGTGTCTTTAATTTCATTAAACTACTAGAACACGATGTTCAGCGTACAGGTAAATTTTTAATTAATTTCCTCAATTTTTATATTGTTTGCGGTATAGTTGATAATTAATGGCTTCAATAATAAATAAATAGATTCTATTAAATTAAAAATGCTTTTATTATTTAGTCGAGTATCTTTAATTTCATTAAACTACTAGAACACGATGTTTAGCTAACAGGTAAAATTTTTAATTAATTTCCTCAATTTTTATATTTTTTGCGGTATAGTTGATAATTAATGGCATCAATAATAAATAAATATATTCTATTAAATTAGAAATGCTTTTAATATTCAGTCTAGTGTCTTTAATTTCATTAAACTACTAGAACACGATGTTTAGCAGACAGGTAAAATTTTTAATTTATTTCCTCAATTTTTATATTGTTTGCGGTATAGTTGGTAATAAATGGCTTCAATAATAAATAAATAGACTCTATTAAAATAGAAATGCTTTTATTATTTAGTCGAGTGTCTTTAATTTCTTTAAACTACTAGAACACGATGCTCAGCAAACAGATAAATTTTTAATTAATTTCCTCAATTTTTATATTGTTTGCGGTATAGTTGATAATAAATGGCATCAATAATAAATAAATAGATTCTATTAAATTAGAAATGCTTTTAATATTTAGTCGAGTGTCTGTAATTTCTCTAAACTACTAGAACACGATGCTCAGCAAACAGGTAAATTTTTAATTAATTTCCTCAATTTTTATATTGTTTGCGGTATAGTTGAAATAAATGGCTTCAATAATAAATGAATAGTCGGCTCCGATAAAAAAATATCTTCTTATTTGTGTTTTTAAAAATATTAATTAATAAAAAAGTGATTTTTTTTTAATTTTATAGCATATCAGTTATTTTTTTTAATGAATTATCATAGTACATTCTTATCAGTGATCGTAATAGGAATAGGATTAAGCTGTTTTAAAGAAATGAAGTGTTTTGCTCATTTTAAAACCTTAGACAAAATGTATTTCGCTGCATTTCGCTGTATGTATGTATGTTGCAGCGCATGTATTTCGCTGCAAAAGGGAAAGAAAGAAAAAGTTAATGTTGTTTTTGATTAATGGAACAAAATTGTATCCTCAGTGGTAGACGGATCATGGGTTAGAGTCCCCTTGCCGCCAGGCTAACCGCGTGAGTTTTTCGAGTTTTTCCTCTCCATGAAACGCAAATGCGAGTTAGTTCCATCAAAAAGTCCTCCCCGAAGGCAAATTTCTCCCAATACTTGATCCAGAAGTTCCCTTGTCTTCTGGATTGGGTTCAAAATTACAAGGCTACGGAATGGAACATAAGTAATCGTAAACCCCAAATTTGGGTCAGCTGTTCAACGACGGTTATAAAATAAAATAAAATAGGAAAAACTAGATTTTTATCAGTTTTGTTATTAATTGAGAAATGAATCTTATTTTAAAAATTTAAAAACTAAACTGGAGATTTTAAACCAACGATTTACACCTTATACAAAACACTTAAACATTTTCATTAATTTTTTATTTTATTTTTTTACTTTTTCTTCTTGTTATTGTTTACATAAAATACGAGAAAACGAAATTTGTTCTTGGAAAAGCGGTAAATTTTCAATATGCTAAAAAATTTGATGTATTTTCGAAGATTTATAAAATTAACGAACAAATTTTGAGTGTGAGAAGAACGTTTCCCTTCATAAAAGGTGCCGATTTAGATGTGATAAGAAATTTCACATCTTTTCATTGATTCACAAAAAGAACAACTTTAGAATGAAATAAGATTTTTTTTAAACAGTCCATTTTGATGATCTAAGACAGGGATGGGCAAACGTTTTTGGTCGAGGGCAAAAAATCGAGAAAAAAAAGTTTAGTGGGCCAAGAAAAAATTTCTTAAAAAAAAAAAAAAAAAAAAAAAAAAAAAAAAAAACGATTACAAGTTTTAATTGAAACATTTAATAAGATGTGCGATTTCATTTTTAAAAGTTCTTTATATTGAGGTTCGAAGTGAGATTTAATTATTTTGAGGAACGAGGCTAAATGCTTGTCTATTAGTCAACTCCTGAAATGATTTTTTCTAAGGTTCATACGAAATCACTTATTCAATATATAATAATTTTTTTTTTAAATTTTAATTTTATTTTACTTTGTATGTCTTTTTTTCTCTTCATTTTCATGCATTGTCATCCAGTTCTGAACTATGTACCAAATTTGAAGTTTGTAGCTAGTCGGGAAGTTAGTTTAAAATCGATTACAAAATTCCACCCGGACAGACATACACGAAGGCAAGTTTATATAAACGTGGTAATAAAATGAAGCAAACATAGCACTGATTATCTGGCATGAGATATTAAATTTGGGGAACTAGCTTTTGGTAATGATTTGTAAAACTCAAACTTTGGCATATTTCAAAACAACCACTTCAGATGATTGTTAGATTGCAACTCAATTAATTCAAGCTGCAAATCCGACCTCACTGTTTCACAATTCACTTTGAAAGGCACGGTAAAAATATCTAATTCTGTTTGAAGGGCACTGAAATCGTGAAATCTGCGTTCAAACCCAAAATGGAGTTTTTCAAGCCATCTTCATAACTCTTAAATTTTTATCGATGACTTTGATTCTAGAAGTCACCATTTTTCGAGATAAGGTTACAGCCTCAAAATTATTTTTCATGTCTGGATATAAAACATCTAAAACTTGGAGCATACATTGTTTAACAAACTCCACATCACCAAGAGATTTATTATTTTTAGCAATATTGTATACTACAATGTAACTTGCATGCGTAGCTGCTCCTTGAACACTGTTTATCTTCTTAAAAAAATTTTTGTCGGTCTGATCATTCTTTAAAAAAACTTTCTGCATTTTGTCTTCTTTCACATTCAGACATTGCTACGTAGTTGGCATTCTTGCGCTTGGTTGTAAAATGTCGGTTAATGTTGTATTCTTTGAAAACTGCTGCAGCCTCATTGCAGATAATACATACTGGCTTATCTTTAACAACTGTAAAAAAATATTTCCAAGTCCATTCATCATTGAACGCACTGTACTCTGAATCAACTTTGCGTTTTTCAGTAACCATTTTGGGGTTAAAAATTTTTACAAATAACTCAAACAAGCACTAGCTATTCTATACATTTAATAATTTCACCATTATTTACAATAACGTTATATGTGCGTAATCTTTCCATACGCAATAATTCGCACCGGTCGTTGGAGCTTAAAATGGCAGCCTGCCACATGTGAAATACAATTTACCTGTATTAGATTCCGTATGTCAGCTAGCTCATCGAGAAAAACAAACGCGCGTTGGCTACAATCTACGGCTATTCTATAAAGAACTTCTGCTTTCAACATTTCACCAATTGAAGCTTTCTGAAGCTATTTCGATCAATTTATGTTTTGTAGAGCAAAAATAGAGAAAGTAAAAAGGTCATCAGTACTTTGTTAAAGAAGGAAAAAAAATTAGATTTAAACAAAGTAGACCGTGGATAATAGTAGAAAATTGATGTATAATGTATATTGTCTATATTCGCCACGGATTGGCAAGTTAAAATTCTTTCCGCGGTCGGATAAAACCTTCCGGCGGGCCACAGTTGGCCCGCTGGCCGTAGTTTGCCCATCCCTGATCTAAGAAATTTTCTACAACCTTTACAATGATTATCAAAGTTTATATACGAAATTCAAAAGTGTTATTTTAATTGTTCGCGTAATTTGAATAAATGTATGCAGCAGCTCTCAAAATTGCATCAGTATATTATTGTTAACTCAGTAATTGTTAGTATTCAGTACATTATATCTGCATCCTTTATTACTCCTTTTATAATGACCTTTTTTTAAAAAAAAAAAAAATAATGTTCTAAAAAAATTTTTTTTTTTTGTAAAAAAAAAAGTGATTTTAGTCGAGCACTTAACGGTAAAATAACAGTTTAATGAGGATCGATACTAAGATATTAAATATTAGATTTTTTGATATTTAAAAAAAAAAAAAGATTTTTGCTCTTAAACTCTTTTCTATAACATTACTTAGACGACTGCCTTGCATGCCTTTTCCCAGGGCCGGCCCTGTTACTGTGAGAGGGCGTAATTAACCGTATATAGCTTCCCAAAATTTATTCTTACATTCTTTTCCAGCTCTTCCAATCAATCGCTCTGCTTGTTGGCGTCTATTTTCTAGGCAAATCTCATGGTTTCATTGATCCAAAAGAACCTGAAGAAATCATCGTTTCTTCAAATTCTGACCTTATAGGTATTGATATGATTTATGTAATCGTAATTGCAAAGATAAGTGGAAGAACATGTTAAGAAACATCACCTAAGTATCCTATTTTGAGAACTAATTATAGACGATTGTACAGAGTTGAGCATTATTTTACTTCCAAGTCCATCAATGAAATTGATTTTCCCAAATTCACTAAAATCTCCTATAGCATGCTCTTCCACTAAGTTTTTCTTGTATTTGAAATATTGTATTTTATAAGGAATTAGTAAAAATTAATTCCAACTGTTCTATAGAAATGTAACTCAACTGTTCTAGTTTAAGAACAAATAATGAATTACTGTAATTGAAAAACATTGTTCTGCTAAGTCAATAAATAAGGAGGATTTTTCATGTGTAAAAGACGTTCTTATACTTAAATATTAAAACCGATTTTCCAAAATTCCCTAAAATCTCCTTGCAAATGCTCTCTTCCATTATTTTTTTTCTTGGCCTTCGTAATATTGTACCTAATTTAATTCATTTCTTAAAGATTAATTACAATATTTCTGGTTCCTTGAATTCAAACAAATTTCATTCAAACGTTGGCTTATAAAAATCGAAAAACTATTAATAACTAAAAGCTATTTATTTTAATTTTTTCAAGAACAAGTATTGTGTGTATCCTTCATTGTTCGCACATAACGTGACTCACAACTTCCGGTCAGACAAAAACTTGGACTGGAATTTTTCACTAATGACTTTATCTAAAACAAGGCAGCAACTTTTTTTTTTCTTTATTTCATTCTTCAACAGATTAACTCTGACACGTGAATTGTTTCTTTTACTTTTTAAAAACTAACACGTTCATCCGCAGTTAACAAAAGGATTGATTGCTGAAGCAACGGGTTTGTTTTAGTAGAAGGTTGAAAAAATATGTATTTTTTGTTGTTTGCTTTGTTTGTTTGTTGTGTTAATGGTGGTTCAAGATTCAGTGCACCTAGAAGAAGTAAGTTCTAACTTTTTTCTTTTTCGCCATCATTATAACAGTTTTTAATTACTGATTTTTCATTTATTTATAATGATGGCGGCTGAAAACAGCAGCAACAGGAGATTAGTAATTTTTCATTAAGTACATTAAATTTGATATAGTTAAAAATCGAATATTATATCAACATTTTGATGCGTTTATACAAATATGTACTAGTATTATTTAAACAGTGAAGTATCTACACGTAATATACTCTTTAAAAAAATTGTAATAAAGTGTAGGTCAATAAAGTTTACTAATAATTTTAAATACGATCTTCATTTTTTTAAAAAAAATAGGATTTTAAAGAATAGGATTTATTTTTAAGTGGGAGATGTAATCTTGAATTTATACTAATCCATGATGTTTTAACAGATCATCACGAAATTTGGTGTACGCATCGAGGTCAGCATTAGCTTTTTCCAAAGTTCCTCAAACTACTTGTTCATTTAAACAAATAATCCCAAGAAACTGAAACGGGAAGATATTACCTGATAGAAATTTTCGTACGTTTCAAAAATATACAAAATTGAAAGACAGTTGACATGTTTAAAGCGCACCAAAAATTGGCGCCCATTTTCAAGACTTGACAGTCGCAAATACAGTTAGACAAAAATGATTTGGAAAAAAAAACCATGAAGTTGTTAACGAAAAGTCCCGCAGTGGACTGATCGTTAAGACACGGTTCCCAGCAGATCACCGAAGTCAAGCATCACTGGCTACGGTCAGTGTGCGGGTGGGTGACCACTTGTATCAGCCTGCGTAGGGACCGAGGCTGTGCGGTATTGGTCCTTGTTAAACTGTTCTACCGCAAAGTGCTCGACTTCGCGTGCAGGTCGTCGGGCTACCGAAGCGGGGGTGCCATCCCCTCTGCAGAGGATCAAAATTGTGATGGCATGTCTTCGGATCATCCTCAGAGATGTTTCCCAGACCGTCGCCAATAGCCCATTGTGCAGCTCTAGTGTGACGTAAATGAACAAGAACAACAACAATGTTAACGAAAAATGGACAAATAAAGGTAAGAAAGAAAAACCACAGAAGCCGAGAGAGAAAATATAGATGAAAAACGGAACAAGAAAAAACACAATGGCCGAGAGGTAAATCAGTGTAAAATGTATTTCTACACGTTATGGAGAGGTAGTGTGGGGCAGGGCTAAAGAGAATACAAGGGCTAGTTCACTCCGCTCTTAGAGCTGAAGCTACGATTTCCCTCCTCATGACGTCACTGTATCTACAGATCTCGGAGACCGCAAGCAAAGATATGATAACTTTGCATCTTTCTCTTGTAAAAATAAGTTAGACTTTTTCTGGTTATTAGCCTTCAAACTTTACGTAATTAACACATTATTTCCGTTCATAAACATAGTTCAAAAAAAACTTTCTTGGTTATTATATTAAAAAAATACCATTTTAAACTTATAAAAATGTTTTGCTAGTTGGTGAAAATGACACGATAAATACTTTATTTTAAAAAGTTCAGTTTTAACTTTAACTATTAAGAAAAATGAAGGCATATATCGACACTTTTTTTATCTACATATTCTTTTATAA
>NC_092207.1:77639929-77646543 GCF_043381705.1 Parasteatoda tepidariorum | reverse complement strand
ATGGAGGTGCTCTACGTGTTCTATTTCAGACCGCGGCAAGAGATACTTCAAAGGAGTGAACCAGCCCTTCTATTCTCTTTAGCCCTGGTGTGGGGGAACTAATTTCGTTAACAAGGGAATCAGCATTCAAATGAATAAAATAAGATTCCAGGGTATCAAGATGAGCAGACGTGTCTGGGGTGGAAATAATTCCAGCATTGTCGAAAATGATCGTTTCTGTAAAAATTGGTTTCAAGAAAGTTTGAAGGTAAGAATGTTCGGATTCTAGATGTAGATCTAGGAGTCAATAATCTAGGATAAAATTATATAAATCCGCGATGTGGATGATTTTGTTTTTAATTTTTTTAGAAACGATAATAGCAGGATAATGATTCGCAGCTTTTGTGAAATTTGGTAACTTACAGCTCTAATAAAACCAAATTCATCTCCTTACTCGTTTTTAATAATTATCTAGAGTCGCCTTGTATGTACGGTAAATATACCAATGTTGATAATTTTCCTGACGTTAGCCAATCAAGGTGAAATCACGAGTAAATATTACGAATGCTACATGAAGCCACGCTGGTTTATTAATTATTTTTAATGTAATAGTTGTTGGTCATTGCTCTATTTAAAACATGCTTATTTCTGCGCTGTAAAGGAAGGACACTTTAATTACTGAGATAAATTTCCCCATTATTTAGCTGTTCATTAACGGCAGTTTTGGGAATTCTATTATTCATTCGATAAAGCAAAAACTGGTATAGCTGAGAAATTATGACTATGGTAAATTTTGATCAATGAGGTAACCTCTATGTTTATTTTATAAAATAATTCTAATTGAATATGCAACAAAAATCTAAAGGAGATGGAAAGTGCTGTTATGTAAATTTGGAGTTGCTGAATGCCTTGAGAAAAAAAAACTTGGAGGTGGATATGAGTAACCTGTAAAATGAGTGAGGAAAAAAAATATCCATTTCCTTTAGCAAAACGCAGCAAATCGTACAATTCTATATTTTTCAATTTGTTTTTATTGATTTTTCAAATCGTAGACCATTTTTGAACTCCTGACATGCAAAACAATGGGTTTTTAACTGTTATTTTCAAAATAAAAACGTGACTTTTTTTTCCTTCTAGAAAATTCTCCATCGCAATTAGCACCTGCTGGAGGATGTCCAAGGCAGCAAGGAAAATGCCCGTCGAGGTAAAATTATACAAACTATTTAAATTGAATGACTTATTTCAATTTTAAATTTATTTTCGAGTGAAAAAAATGAATGTGTGTTGTTATCTGTTGCAAGACAAGTGATTGGGACCTTATATGTACAGTGACTTATATGTAAAGTTTGAATATTTTTGGGTATGATGTTCGAATCTTAATCACTCAATCTTAATGGTTTGGGAGGGTGACCTCAAATTTGCTAATTAATTAGTGCAGGCGATTTTTTGATAACAAAATCAGGCCCAAAACGTACTTTCTCTGAATAAACATACTTTTTTCCCTATGTATTCGGATTTCTGACTCCTCAAATATACGGGGTAGCCGTAATCTGGGAAACATGGTCCGCACAGTTTGATCAGGAGAGTGATCCAAAGTTTGGAGCCCTTAATGTTAATTTTACTTTTTGCGTATTTAGCTTTATCTCGGGAACTTTATATGTGAATTGAAAAGTTTTTGCTCACAATTTTAAAATTCGTTTATCCTAAGATAATTCCCTGCAAAATATGAATTCCAGAAAATATTTATTATTTTATCAAATAGCAGTAGAAAACATTTTGAATTGTAAGGTATACAGTTTCTTACATCATTTTACAGCAAGTAATTTTGCATGGCCAAATACAACATTTGAGCGAAATCGGTTGAATAGTTCATGAGAAATCGAATTTTTTAAAGGGTCGTATATTTAAAACTCAGGAACTATTTAACCGTTTTCGATAGAATGTTGTATTTTTTCATGTAAAATTACGTACTTTAAAATGGGGTAAGAAATTATATACCTTACAATTTAACATTTTTTCAAATATTACTAAATAAAATAATAAAAAAAAAACTTAATATTTACTAAAATTTATTTTTTGCATGCAAATATCTTTGGATAAACGAATTTTATAATTGCGTGCAAAATTTTTCAATTCGCTTTAAAAGTTCTTGATACATGGCGAAATGCTCAAGAAGAAAAATTAACAATAAGTAATTCAACTTTGGATAGCTCTCCTGACCCAACTATGGGGACCATATTTTTCAGATTGCTGCGACCCCGTATATTAACGGGGGATATCTGAATCCGCTAAAAAAATGTATGTTTATTTAGAGTACGTTTTTGTGTCTGATTTCGTAACTTGAAATATCGTCTGTACTAAATAGTTAGAATATATGAGGTCACCCTCTCGAAAAATTACGAATGAGTCCTAGAACATGATGATCCGATTATTAGATCAAAAGTTATTTTGGATGGTTCGTTTTTTCTTTGTTTTTTTAGCGCTCTCTGCAGTACAAATGTGTCCGTAAAAGATTAATAGATTTCATTAGAAACGAATTTTGTGCATTCTTATTTGCAAACCCACTGCTATGAAAAATAATGACATGGAATATCTTTTTAATTTTTTTTAATTCCATTTTAAACAAACTAACGTCAACTTGTTATATTAGAATTAGATTCAATCAAATCTTGAAGATTGGTGGTTCGAATTAAAGAATTTTTATAAAGCAACAATGGAGGTCCAACCTACGAGACTGGACTAGACTCAATTGCTCTTCAGCTCTCCATCACTTTTTTACATCTTGTGAATCTCTGAAATACGCATTTAAGCTTAAAAAAATACAAAAAGGACAAAGTTTGTAAAAATGCTAAAAGCTTTACAGATCCTACTCTTGTTGAGAAATGCTACCCTTAGAGAACCAGAATTAGTTTGGTTTTGTAAATTATTGGACTAATGTTGTTCTTTGTCTGCGCTGCTAACTCATTAACAGCATATTCATAATAATTTTCATTCTTTTAGTTTTCAAGGCACTCCACCTCTACTCTTGATATCTTTGGATGGATTCCGCCCTGATTATTTAAAGAGGGGTATATCTCCCACTCTCAACAAAATAGCTCAGTGCGGCTCAAGTGCAGATTTTATGTATCCAGTTTTTCCTTCGAAAACATTTCCCAACCACTACAGTATCGTTACCGTAAGTTACAATAGTCTCTTACTTTTTTAATTCTCTTTACCACGTTGACTGCCGCGTCACCCATATTCGGGTGACATCAAAGTTTCTGATCGGGCATCGTCACCCATATTCAGGTGACAGCAAAGTTTCTGATCAGGCATCGTCACACATATTCGGGTGACAGCCAAGTTTCTGATCAGACATCGTCACCTATATTCGGATATTCGGGTGACAGCAAAGTTTCTGATCAGGCATCGTCACCCATATTCGGGTGACATCAAAGTTTCTGATCAGGCATCGTCACCCATATTAGGGTGACAGCAAAGTTTCTAATTGGACCCGTATTCGGGTGACGCTTATTGGCTACTTGCGAAGGATATCCATATGTATTTGAAAAGATATTTCACAGGGAGAAACAAAACTATTGAATTGTTATAAAAGTAATACAAAAATGATTTATGAGAAAATTATTGTGAGCCTCGTAAAAGCTTTCTTGTTCATTGCTGTTTGACTCATAAGTTTTCCATTTTTCTTTTCGAAATTTCAACGAATTAGGGTAATTATTTTCAGCTATACTCCTCAGCAAACATTTAAACTGATCGTGTAAAGTGGCGAGATGAGACGCAGATGCGATGCAACGGACACAAATAAACAGACATGACACCATGGAAGCAAACGGAGCGAGATATTATTCTTGTGACCATCAGCGACTCGTATTATTAAAATATCAATCGGAATAATTAGCAGAATACGCTTCGCACAGCGATACTCGTGGCCTGAAGGAGATTTCACTGTTTTCAAAAAATTTAATTTTTCATCTTCCTGAGATATATGACCTTTATATTTTAGCATTGCGTTGTGCAAATTACAAAGAACAATTCAGATAACAAATATCACTGACTAAGTTTGACACAAAAAGGCAAAAGTATGGTTTTTAAATACTGATAGGAATCCAGATGAAAATATTTATGTTAATGATTTAATTATGATGCCTTTACTACTTTAGATATTAATATTCGGCCATCAATAAATTAAATGTTATTTAAATTTAAAATTAACTGAAGTTTTCATACCTAAACTAACAGTCAATTTTTAAATACAAGGTTCGCCATTTATTTTATTCGTATAATGTATGTCCATAACTCTCGAATTGGCGTTTCGTACTGCTAAGCAGGGTCGTTATCAATCTGTGTGACAACCTCACCCAATGTTGCATCAAGGCATCCCTGAACTCATCTATAGTCGTTGGAGCTGGACTTTGAGTTGCAATTAAGCGTCTAAATGCGTCCTCTGCGTGTCAGATGGGATTAAGGTTATGGGACATCGCAGGCCACTCTAATCGGAGAACATAACGGAGATTGGCAATATTCATCTACCAACTGAAACCTGTGTGGACGGGCGTTATCGTCCATAAAGATGAAATTTGGTCAGCGGGAAGGTCTCACCTAGGGTGCAAGCAAGGATCTCGTTCCTGTTCCGCTGACTTATTAAAGTACTTCCATTGAACACATGACGGTCAGTATGCCTTGCCCAGACCATCTCTATGCCTCGATGCTTGCCCAGACCATCATAATGGTCTTTTCACGCAATGTGATCTATTCCCCGGTTCTCTCTAGATAAGAACACGTTTCGAATCGCTTATTCAGACTGAATCGTGCCTTTTCTCTGAAGAGAATTCGTCACAATCATCCTCTTTCCAAGACAGGTGTTCTCTGCACCATGCTAGGCCGTCGTTTTTGTGGTTCACAATCAAAGGAATGGCGCCTGGCTTACAGGCCACCTGCATCAAGTCTCATGGTGACTGTTGTCAGCAAAATGGATGTTCCTTTTGCATTATACACTTTGTGAAACAGTTGTTTTGTTGTCATGGACTTATATCTTTTTGCTAAAATCTCAAATAATGGTCTTGAGTCGCTGGTGTTGCCCTATTTTGCGGCTTTGACTAATTCGTGGGACCACTGTTCCTATCTTCTCTGAACTGTTTCCACCACAGTTTTTGAAACCCGAGGTTCTTACAACATGCAGCCTGTGACTGGTTCGCCTTGAGTCTTATATATATATATAATAAATAAATACAAGAAAACACTAAGAAAGTTAAGAAAAACAATAAGTATCATTTATTGCGCTTAAGCTGCAAGTAAACAGCACTCATCAATATATATATATATATATATATACATCAAGGCATATATATATATATATTGTATCTGATTGATAAATATTGACTTCACTGTGGAATTTTTTTTAATAAATTAAATTAATTAACTTTAAGCAAGAATCATTTTATTGAATTTTAAATTGATTTGAGTATTTTTTTAAATTTAATTTAAAACATAGCTTCAAAATTTTTTTCAATAAATATATATATTTTTTTTATTTAATTTATCGAGAAACTTGTAAAATATTTTTTAAAAAAAATTCAATTTAAAAAACTTGTTTTCTATTATCAATGTTGCGATGAATAAATGTTAAGATGGAATTACATATAATTATTGTAACTAATGTGATAGTTAAGTTAGAAATATGCATGCAGGATGTTTCGGAATTACAGATTTTAGAAAATTTTTCTTTAGAAACATACTAAAATAATAAATTTTAAAAACTATGTATTTTATCAGTCACAAATTATTAAAGTAAACAATTTCATCCTAGTTCCTCTAGACAAATAAACTGGTTTTTGATAAGTTTAATCCCTTATTTGCTTTTGCTGATCTCCCCATTTGCCCTCAACTTGTTAGAGTTTGTAAATATTTTTGCTATTTGCTCTCTTAAATATAATAACTACTAATAGGCATAGTTTTCCAAAATCATTTTATCAAGCAATCTAAAAAATTTACACAAGTCAGTTATTTAGAAACCCGCAGTACGTGCTATTATTTAAACCATCATTTTGAATGTTTTAAGTAAAATATTTTTTAATTATTTCCTAATAGGGGTTAAATCCTGAATCTCACGGCATTGTGGATAACAATATGTACGATCCAAAGACCCGAAAAATATTTAAAATGAATATCCCAGAGGCTTTGAATCCCTTCTGGTACCTGAAAGATCCGGTAAGTTCATATATATATATATATACACTGAAGAGCCGTTACATTATGACCACCCTCCATCTATAACAATGGGCTCGCCCAGGTTTTCATGGTTTCTCGCCCAGGAACAATGTTTTCATGGGGCACATTAGGACCCATAATCCTCATGGAACAATCTCTGACATCTGTAAGCTACTTGAACATAGTTGCAGACCAGGTTCTCCCATTCATGGCAACAGTTTTTCCTGCGGGGGATGGTGTGTAGCAACAGGATAATGCACCATGTCATAAGGCTCGAATCGTCATGGATTGGTTCAAGGAACATTCCAGTGACTTTCAAGTCATGTCTTGGCCCCCAAATTCACCTGACCTTAATCCAATAGAGCATTTGTGCTCCTACTTGGAAAACCAAATTCGTGCTGCCACGCTACCCCCTCGCAATGTGAGGG
>NC_092207.1:77632604-77638075 GCF_043381705.1 Parasteatoda tepidariorum | reverse complement strand
AGGGACATCAAAAAAATTTTCGTCCAAATCTTGTAAAAACTGCCTGAACTGTCGGTGATTTAGTCCTCTGCTCCTTATAGAATTTACTATTTTAATTATAGGTTGCATGACATGGTCCATTTTTAAATGTTTGGATGCCAATGATTCCTGATGAATTATACAGGGAAATCCCACAAAATTCCCTGATGCTTTCTGTTTTAAATTAGTTACTACTCCCGAATGTTTGCCAGCCATGTCAGGAGCGCCATCCGTAGTTGTGCTGCTAAGTATATTCCAGTCGAAGATTCCGCCTGTTGCTAAGAAATGGCGTTACTGTCTATCTCTCTCGCTTGTCTAGGCACGCGCTGCCCTTGAAATTACTTATAAATGTAGTGTGCACATTTTAAAACTTCCGTAGAGGAATCGAGTGAAGTCTAAAAGCTCTAAAAAACACGATTCTTTTTTCTGTGACACATCGCGATCACGGGCCGTATTGATACGAACCGGGGGCCGGATGTGGCCCTCGGGCCGTATCTTTGACATGACTGTCATAATGTAATGGCTCTTGGGTGTATATATTTCTCTCATGATACTACCTTCTAGTGTGTGTTGGCTGGTTGCCAAAGGTAGCTAGCATCAAAATTAATGCTTACAATTTTCAGAAAATTCATAGATTTTTTAAATTTCTCTATCTTGCAGATATGGGTAACTGCTCTAAAGCAAGGTAAGAAAACTGCCTCATTCTACTGGCCAGGATCAGATGTAAAAATTAATAACGTGTTACCCACTTACAGTAGAAAATATGTTGCGTAAGTATATTTCATTTCACATATGGCATTCCTGCAAAATTGGTGTACGAGCCATTCCTATTTAAAACGTATCCAGTAGATATTGTTTTAAGTTTCTATTAAAAAAACAGAAAAAAAAACTTGTTTAAAACAAAAAAGTTTAAAAAAAATATAGAAATCGGACTCTAATCGATTGTTGTTACTATTGGTTACAAATTAAAGAATTTAATAATTTTGATGTTTGTAAAGGTGTCATAAAACTACTGATGATTTGCATTTTGAGGTTTTTGTTATTAAACTTTTTCTCTAAAATATGAGGGAAAAGGGTCCCAATAATTGAGTTAAATGAGCATCGAAAATCGAACATCCGAGATTTAATTTTACTTTTAGTTTATTTTCGTTTCTCTCTGGAACTATTTTAGGGATTCAAAAAACATTTTGCTCACTATAATCGAATACTTGTAAGTGACGTCATTGTAGGTAAGTTGTTGTTGATTCAGAAATCAATCAGATTCGACTTACACGCGTGACGTAGATTGCGGGTATACAATGGAATACCTGCAAATGACGTAGTAGGGATATCTCGATCCCGATTGGTTGTTGAAACGTGGCATTTGTTTAAGTTCGCAACTGTTCTTTTCACTCTATTTCGAGCAAGACAAGCTCGTCAAGCATCAATTCTCTAAGTGACACATTCTTTATTCTTTCTCAAAGATTTCAATTATTTTACTATATATTTCTTACTTAACACAAAGACAGGCACGAAAGCCATGTGGAACATAAATAAACCAACTGTGCATCGAAGTTGTTAAGTACACTAAGCAAAAATATATTACGGTTACAATAAATGCATAAACAAATAATAAATATAAGTTAAGTAAAAGACGCAGACGAGAAAGAATTATATTTCAACAAATTGGATGTGCTATGCGGCGCAGTATTTAATTAACTTCACGTTAATTAACATTTTGAAGATTGAAATATTCGTTGCATGAGTGTTTAAAGTGGCATAATAAGTGAGTATTTTTTAAAAATTGGTTCTTAATGTTTTACAGCTGAACTAAATCACTTTTTTTTCTCATTAAATAACTAGTAATTCATTGAGGTCCCTTGGCTGTTCGCTGTCATTTGTAAATGCTTCGGGATGGACAGGGCATCCCTAAAGGGAAGAAGTATCGTAAGGAGTTTAAAATCTCAACCTTATCAAATAACAACAAAACTCAACAATTTAAAATCTAAATCCTATAGAGTAGTAACAAAGTTAGGCATTTAATTTACTGGAAAAAGAGAACGGCTCCTGAATTGAATAAAAAAGTGATATAAATTCTCACATGATGCGATATCTTGAGAAGAAGACTGGTGTTGTATGGTATTCAGAAAATCAAAAAATTAAAATTCAAAAAATCATCCTTCATGACCCAGATCGCTGATGATTTTACTGGCATGATGGAGAGGCATTGTTGAAAAGACAAAGTCAGTGGTGCTGTAATGGTATGGAACGAAATCAGATCAATACCTCCTAGAAAAGAGAAGGCCTCAGTACAGGTTACCATAAACAAGAAATTTGATCCTTTAGTAGTCCAAACGTAATGACATCTTTCGTATATACCACCACTGCGCAGCTTAGTAGCCCGAACTTAGTGACATCTTTCTTATTTTTCATCCACTGCGCAGTTTATGTTCGTTACGTCGTACTACTAAATTGATTCATGCTGAGGCCTTCTTTCCTCTAGAAGGTGTTGACTCTACTCGTTGCTCTACCACAGCGGGAAAGCTACTCCCTCTGCAGACTATCAAAATTGTGATGGAATTTCCGATCATTCACAGGAATGTTTCCTAGACCGTAGCCAATTGCCCAGTGTGAGTAGCTCCAGTACGACGTTAATCAAGTCTAGTCTAAAGTTTAATAAATTCTAAGACGTCTAGTACTTACCTTACCCAGATGCTTAAATCTTTGAACAGAAAAGACTTCACACTCACAAGGAATATGTCGTGAAAATCTCCTCCATAAGACCACGACGAAGAAAATCGAATGCAATATCCATAATGTAGAGGTTTCTCCTGAGGGTGCAGTGACTAGTAAGAAGACCAATGATCTTGCTCCAACTGTTCCTGTTAAGCTTAAGAAGCTCTTTTTGATGCACACCGAGCAGTCACGATTTAACTCCTTTTTTAGTATCTTAGTATTCGTTCTCATTAATCTGTTCTTGATCGACTTCGCGCCCTAGCAATACCTCCTAGAAAATAGAAGGCCTCAGCACGGTTTACCATAAACAAGAAATGTGATCCCTAAGTAGTCCAAACGTATTCGTATTTACCACCACTGCGCAGCTTAGTAGCCTGAACATAGTGACATCTTTCTTATTTTTCATCCACTGCGCAGTTTATGTTCATTACGTCCGACTACTAAATTGATCCATGCTGAGGCTTTCATTTTTCTAGGAGGAGTTGATGAGACGTGCATGAAGAACCGATATAGGATTTGTTTTATTTATTTCCACAACCAGAGCATAGTGATAGCTCCGTTCTTCATATACCACCCACATTATATGTGGCTTGCTCGCGTGAACAGTGTATGTTAGAGGAGAGCAGTGCAACTGTTCTACACAATTGACAAAAACTATTTCCAACAAACTTTTGCTAATATCAAAACAAAATGTTTACAAAAACTCATCTAAGTCTGTAATAAGGTAGGCAAAAAAGGCATTAATTGAACATGGTTTGTTGGTTCTAATGCCCCTTGCCACACGGGCAAGCCTGCTTGGTGAAACCGAGCAAATTTAAGGCAGAGTGTGCGATTCTTGTTTTTCAGTGGCGCCATCTATGGCCAAGAATTCGACTTCGCCTCACCATACGTCACACCTGTTTATAAGGCGGACCCATTCATTCATCCACAGACCTGATTCACATTTTGACCTGAATCAGAGAACGATCGATCTTCAATTCAGTACCCCCAGAGGTTTTGATTTGTTATGGGAACATGGAGGACTTTGCGACTCGACAGAATTTTATCTTGCATCAGTCACCAACTATACAGGGAATCTTTAACAGGCGGGGTTTGAACCCACGAACTCTCGGACATGGGCCCAGCGCTCTACAGACCAGGCTATCCCGGCACAGTGCAACTGTTCTACACAATTGACAAAAACTATTTCCGACAAATTTGCTAAGATCAAAACAAAATGTTTACAAAAACTTGAGCAAACATTGCCAAATAGAACTCATCTAAGTCTGTAATAAGGTGGGAAAATAATGCATTAATTGAACATTAATTTGATGATTAGTTCAGTGGAACCATCTTTTTTGAAACAGCTGTTTCATATGGTTTTTGCATTCCTTTGATTTGTATATTATTTATGCATAATTTTTTGTGGTATGAAGAGAAGTTAATTTATATTTAAAGATTGAAGGCCGACTTCTGAAGTATCAAACACAGTTTTATTAATGTATATGAGATTCAATATAACGAAATATTGTTAACACATATTTTTACTGCTCTGAAAATTAAATTCATAACATGATTTATATGATTTGTCACAACATGACAAACGTTTCGTAAAAAATAATTAATTGAGCGCAATGCTCGTTACTTTCATTAAAATTTAAGAGCTGATTGTGAATTATTTATTTGCAATTTCAATATACATGAATTAATAGTTGGACTTGTCTCAACATAATAAACGCTTTGTAAAAAAAAATGTTTTAGTGCAATGCTTGTTACTTTCTGTGAAATTCAAGAACTCAATAGTTTTTATTAGTATTTTTTTAGTAACCATTAAAACATTTTGTAGTATCTTATTCACTTAAATTTTAAACGGGATTTTTCTCCAAAGGTTGAAGGGACCCATTCGTATTGGGATCTGCGTCTGGGGTCAGGACACCTTCCTGCATCACGAACCCTTTGCAATATAGTGCGGCGTAACTACCACTACGAATAATAAACATCAATTCACTAGTATATAAGACGTTCTAACTTGAATCAATCTTGAGGCACCTTTTGGTACATGAAGGTTGGCATTGTCGATAACAACTTTTCCCCACATTGGTGACCCGGACGTGATATGATCACGCCTATCTTAACAGTAGCGCCCACTTCGATCTGGTAACGCCTACTTCAATGGATGGTCCACATTGAGCAGTTGACTTGCTATTTGTGACAGCGACATTATCCTCCTCCTCACGCTGTTGCTGCTCAGTTTCGTCTCGATCATACACAACGTCAGCCTGCATACACTCGACTGCTAAATGCAACACAGGCGCGACTACGACCGTGAAGTTAATACACCTCTCACATTCAGCACTCAGAAACACGGTGACCTTAATCCAGCTCTCCCGGTCTTTCACAAGTACATCAACTAGTGGTATTCGTTCATCGAATTCTATCCCTGATAAAATTCTGGTGGGGGAGTATTGTGGTGTAACTACCACTACGAAAATTAAGCATCAATTCACTAGTATGCTAACTGTATTCATTCACGAGGTACCTTTTGGAAAATGAAGGCTGGCATTGTCGATAACTCCTCCCCTCACAATAGCAATATAATTTCTTTAAAAATTGTTGAGATAATTTATAATAATAAAAGAAAATAAATAAAAGTTACGAACTATCTTATGATTTAGTTGATCATAAACTGCTGTTTGTAGAAAATGCAACACCATGAAGGAATCATCAGAATCAAATGAAATATTATTTTAATAATGGAT
>NC_092207.1:77609229-77631664 GCF_043381705.1 Parasteatoda tepidariorum | reverse complement strand
CGCCCACATGTTGCGCGGACTGTTAGAGACTTCTGTTCAGCACAACGCATGCAACTTCTTCCTTGGCCTGCTTATTCGCCGGATATGTCGCCTATTGAGCACGTGTGGGATATGGTTGGTCGGCGTCTCACTCGTGATCCGCGTCCTGCAGTTTCCAAAGACGAACTTTGGTTGCGCATACAAGCGATATGGAATTCTCTTCCTCAAGCAGATATTCAACATCTGTTTGACTCCATGCCACGTCGTATAGCAGCACTTATTGCAGCGCGTGGTGGCTGCACCAAATACTGATTTCGGACGCTTAATTTGTTTCTTTTGTTTTGAAAATTTCATCATTTATTTGTATCAGTACAAGTCGTTTCTGCATTAAATTTCATTTGATTCTGATGATTCTTTCATGGTGTTGCATTTTCTACAAACAGCAGTTTATGTGCGCAGACTTGCAATGTAATGAAAATGTTAGATAGATAATAAGTTATAAGATGAGTTACTGAGGAAAATAAGTTCTTAATATTTGAACGAAAAATACTAAGAAAAATTTTTGGCGCTATGAAGGAAAATAACGTCTGGAGAATCCGTTATGACAACGAACTTTACTTCAAATTCAGAGAACCAGATATAGTGAAAACTGTAAAGGTATATCAATTTAGTTGGATTGGGCACAACTACAGATACAATAAATTTAAACTTAACAAATAAAAAATGATATTTAAAAAATGTGAAAGAAAAAAGTTGCCAAAAAGTTCGATACAGTTGAGAAAACGTAACCTGAAATTAGGGTCAACGGCTGGAGAACTGTAGCAGCGGATAATTCCAGATGGTTAGAAAATTTTTAAGACAGCGTTGGCCTGAAGCTGGCTGTGGAACTACAGAAGAAGTTCGATTTTGATACAAATATTCTTTTATTTTATACATTTTACCAGCAGATTATTATTTGACTTTTTTTAAAAAAATACTCACTCATTACATAGTAGTATCTGTTTCAGAAAAACGAGTTATAATGCTAGGGTTGATCAGATTCTTCAATGGTTGGAACTCCCTCCTGCTAATCGACCTAGTTTCTTGACGCTTTATGTAAATCAGCCTGATAATGCTGGACACCGCAATGGGCCGGATTCAAAAGAAGTGAGAAGCCACAGTTAATATTTACTTTTTAATTCAGTTTTGTAATTAAAACAAATTAGAATTCTTCATCAATGTTTCCAATACAATTTTCTTTATTAACATTATATATTGAACTTATTTAATAAAATTTTTTCTACAGTTTTGCAAATAATACATACATTCAACGCAATAGGTAGTTACAATTACTTCGAGTTAGAATTTTGTATGCAAAATGCTGTTTATTTCAATCATGGTAAAGTTAAATTTACACTAGTAAACATAACTCAAATGTGGGTTAGTTCCATCAAAAAGGCCTCCACAAAAGCTAGTTTGTCCCAATGCTTGAGCCCGGAGTTTTCTTATCTTATGCTTTGGATTCAAAATTACAAGATTACGGAGTTGAAAATTAATAGTCTTGTAAATTTAGAATGAGGTTAACTGTTTAACGCCGTTATTAAAAATAAATACTTGATCTTGCCTAATTTGGGTGCGGGGATTTCAAATCTAAAATTAGTTTTTCTCCTAAAGCTACCTATACATTTTTAGTCTATTAATAAGGGGGGGGGGCATAAATGAAGTGACAAACTTCCAGGGTACATCATCAGGGTTAAAACTGCATGATAGGAACCCATGTCCAGAAATGTCGTCGTATGCGAATAGGGGTGTAATTTTTTTATCTGTAGCAAGTTCGAAATTGGTTGTAAATTTAAATTTGTCCACTCTGCGTACTTGAAAACCTAAGACCACATCTAGTTTTGAAGTAATTGGATTATATTAATGACTTATGAAGCGTAACACTCTTATTGAAAAATAAAATTTTAGTAAAATTCGTTATAATTTTGTAATATAATCTAGTTCATGTTACCGGTTTCAAAACGTTCAGTTAGTAAAATGAACAAAACATGTTTAAAAATGTCGTCGTACGCGACTAGGAGTGATATTATTTATTACGAAACCAGTTGTAAATTTAAATTTGTCCACACTGTGGACTTGAATATGATTATAAAAATCTACAATCAATTCTAGTTTTGAAGTAAGTGGATTATATTAACGTATAATCTTGTTTATAGTACCCGTTTCAAAAAGCTCAGTAGGCAAAACGATCAAAAAATGCTTTTAAGTGATATATTAGTAATATTGATAGATTCATCATCGCTAAAACATGAATATAAATCACAACTTCAAAAAAAAAAAAAGTAAATAAATAAATTTCACAGCAGTATATTTGTGCATGACATTGTTAAGGGTCTTTTATTGGTGTTTAATCTAGTGAAATTGCATTAAACTATAAATGATCCTAGATCTACATGGTTGTTTCAATGATCTGTGTAATCTATTTCGTTCAGATAAAATTTTCACTTTTTCCTGGAAAGGACACTTTTATTATTGGAAAAAAAATACAACAACTTACACTTTATCCTACCCAATAGAAGAAACTGTATTGAATGTGTAATATCTGAACACTATAGAATAAATATGGTGTTTCGTAATCACCACCCTTAATGTACGTTTTAAGTATCCTTGTTTAAAATTTAAACAAAAGCATTTACACATTAGAAGTCGTTAATTAATATTTAAGCGAAGGAAATAAAAAAGTTAATTGAAACGTGAATTATTCACTTGGAAGCCTTGATTAAAAACACCGAAACCAGTTTGAAGACAGGTTTTAGTGCTTTTAACTACGTCTATCACCCTAAGCATAACATCAAGTTTACTATAATATAATAATATATATTTTTACTTTCCTTATCAGAAGAATGTACACAAATTAAATGTACCGAATATATAGTTAAGTGTAGACCAGAAAATCGTCATCAACACCTGATGAATCATTAACGAATTAGGTGGGATTAAGGAAACCAAGACTTGGAACAGAAGGAAACTGAGCGGTGGTGAAAGTAATTATTGGAAACACCTTTAAGGTTCATTCGGCAATCAAATTGGTTTTCACTTTTTTTTATTTTATTCTGCCTTCTACGTTAATGATTCCTCAAATTTCGATAACGTTTTTAATTCCCGCTTGCCTAAATAATAATTGTAAAGAATGTACATTAAGGGCTGTAATTAAACTGCTGTTTGTAGAAAATGCAACACCATGAAGGAATCATCAGAATCAAATGAAATATTATTTTAATAATGGATATAGGATATTATGCAAATTAATAAAGTTTCAGAGCCATCGCGCGTGCGTGGCGCGCGCAGCGCCCTCTGAATTGATGCTGAAAGCGTATAAATAAAGTGCTGTAGCGGGACGTTGAAAATAGTCTATGATTATTTGTTAGTGGCAAACGTTTAGTGAGACCTGAGTATGCCTCCACGACGGAAGAATAAGAAATTCAAGCAACTTACGGAGTTTGAACGAGGGAGGATAATCGGCCTTCGAGAAGGAGGATTTTCCTATCGCGCAATAGCAGCTCGTATGCAGCGGAACAGTTCCACAGTGATGCGAGTTTGGAAGCAGTGGACCGACGAGCACCGAACAACTCGAAAAACAGGCACTGGACGACAGAAGGTGACGTCAGAGCGCGATGATCGACACCTGCTCCGCATGGCGGTGAATGATCGCACAGCTTCCTCCAGGCAGCTGGCAGCACATTGGTCTACTGCTACAGGTGTACAATTGTCGGCTTCGTCAATTCGTCGTCGTCTGCTGCGCCGTGGATTGCGTGCAAGGGTGCCATTATACAGGATTCCCCTCACGGCGGATCATCGACGGCTGCGTCGGCAGTGGGCTCTTGAGCACAGAGACTGGCGAGCTGATTGGCACCAAGTTGTCTTTTCAGATGAATCACGCTTCAATTTGTGGACCCATGATGGCCGTGTTCGTGTTAGACGTTATGCCGGTCAACGCTGCCTTCCTGAGTGTATTATTGAACGACATAGTGGTCGAACACCCGGAGTTATGGTCTGGGGTGCGATTTCGTATCATGGACGATCCAATTTGATACGAATTGAGGGTAATCTCAATAGCAACAGATACGTCCGTGAAGTGCTACAGCCCGAAGTCGTTCCTTTCCTTCAAGGCATCCCTGGAGCTATCTTTCAGCAGGATAATGCACGCCCACATGTTGCGCGGACTGTTAGAGACTTCTGTTCAGCACAACGCATGCAACTTCTTCCTTGGCCTGCTTATTCGCCGGATATGTCGCCTATTGAGCACGTGTGGGATATGGTTGGTCGGCGTCTCACTCGTGATCCGCGTCCTGCAGTTTCCAAAGACGAACTTTGGTTGCGCATACAAGCGATATGGAATTCTCTTCCTCAAGCAGATATTCAACATCTGTTTGACTCCATGCCACGTCGTATAGCAGCACTTATTGCAGCGCGTGGTGGCTGCACCAAATACTGATTTCGGACGCTTAATTTGTTTCTTTTGTTTTGAAAATTTCATCATTTATTTGTATCAGTACAAGTCGTTTCTGCATTAAATTTCATTTGATTCTGATGATTCTTTCATGGTGTTGCATTTTCTACAAACAGCAGTTTATGAAACATCGTGTATTTACTAATTGAATACTTATTTTTTTACCCCTTTTATATACAGGTAAATCAAGCAGTGAGAGGTGTTGATCAAATGATTGAAAGGCTCTTTGCTGGTTTGCAGTCCAAAAACCTGTTGAATTGTGTCAATGTCATCATTTTGTCTGATCACGGTATATGAGAAAGAACAGATATTTTTCGCTGCTTTTTTGTTTGATTTTTTTTTACTTAATCTTAATTTTTTTTTTTATCTAGGTATGTCTAGCACTGACTGTAAGCTCGTTGTTAACGTTGAAAATTATGTTAATGTTTCGAATATCTTTTCAACTATGGGTCCTTTTGGCAGAGTGCGTCCCAAAGGCAGAAGAGATGCAAGTAAATACTTTTTCAGATTTTCATTGCATTACTTATTTTTTTTTATTATATTGATGATACATAATACAAATTAGGTTGACTTTAAGCAGTAACATATGAATGTATAAAATGAAAATATACTCATATTTTTATTTAATTAGTAATATGTGATACCTAGACTTAAAATGCGGCAACGAGCGTTTCGTCATGTGGTTTTTCAAATACAAATAAACGTTTAAGAATTAAAAAAATACATAAGTCAATGCACTGGTCCTTGTTGGAAATGTTTTTTTTTTATTGAAAACAGTATGATTACCAGCTAAAGCCTTTAAGCGATCCTAATAGTCGCTTTACACCTCCTGTTAATTTTCTTCGGCAACCGAACAGGCTTCGATGTTTTGTTCTTTTCTTTCCTTGTTAATGAATCATCATGTAAACCCCCTACTTCCGGAGTTTTACCTTTTTCTACAGGAGATAAGCACCCCGGTTCAGATCAACACCTCCTAGAAAAGAGTAGGCCTCTGCACGGGTTACCATAAATATCCTTTAGTAGTCCAAACGTAATGACATATTTCGTATTTTCAACCACTGCGCAGCTTAGTACCCCGAACGTAATGACATCTTTCTTATTTTTCATCAACTGCGCAGTTAACTTCGTCACATCGGACTACTAATTTGATCCGTGCTGAGGCCTTCATTATTCTAGGAGGTGTTGTTCAGATGCCCCGAAAAACAATGCAGTTCCAGTTTTTAATGATTTGTCAGGTTTTAATAACTCTACTGCATTAAACTTTGTAAACATACTTATAATTATTAGAAAAGTATATTGAATCCCAATTTCCTAGAGAATTTCTAGTTTTTAAACTCTAGAGATAGATTTTATATTTATCGCTTTTAGATAGATCGTCATGATTGTGTGCGTTTGATTAAAAATTCGCTTCTAAGCCCTTTCTAGTTTAAAAATATCGCAAATGATATTAAGCACCCCAAATAAGGAAATTAAAAACATCCTTGATTCGAACAAGCTTTTTCTTAGACTATAAAGTAATTGGTGACCATGGAGTTTAACATAATATTTTATTTATTTTATTTTAAAAAGTTTGAATTTCTAATGATTGAAGATGTAGCGTATCTACCACTACAAAATTACAACTACAATTCACTAGTATATAAGACATGTTAACTCGATTCAATGATGGGGTACCTTTTCATAGATGAAGGTTGACATGGTCGATATCTACTATTCCCACATTGGTGACCTTCGGACGTGATGTGAACACGCCTACCTAGACAGTAACGCCTACTTCGATGGATGATCCACATTAAAAAACAGTTGACTTGCTACTTGTGTCTGCGACTTTATCCATCTCCTCGCACTGTTGCTATTCAGTCTCTTCTCAAACACCCACAACGCCGGCTTGCATACACTCGACTGCTAAAGGCAACACAGGAGCGACTACGACCGTGAAGTTAATACACCTCTCACATTCAGCACTCATAAAGTACGGTGATCTTAATACAGCTCTCCCGGTTTCGCACAAAAACAGCAATGATTCAACTAGTGGTATCCATTCATCGAATTCTATCACAGATATAATTCTGGTGGGGGAGTACTGTAGCGTATCTACCACTACAAAATTACAACTACAATTCACTAGTATATAAGACATGTTAACTCGACTCTATGTTTGGGTACCTTTTCGTAGATGACGGTTGACATGGTCTGTAACACCGCCCCCCACAGAAGATTGAAACTTATGATGTTTAATCATGTTCATACCCTAATCATATGTTTTAAAGTTTCACAAGGCATGTTGAACTTTTAACTATTTCAGATGTGTTAAATAGTTTGATAAAGAAAATGCAGTGCCAGAGTCAGCATATGAGAGTTTATCCCAAAGAGCAACTCCCAGTCAGATGGCACTATGCAGACAGTGACAGAATCGAACCCATCTTCTTGGATATGGACTCCCGCTGGACTGTTGTCAGGTGAATGTCTTTAATTATAGCTCTGACCATTTTTTATTAGCAGCTGCATGTTTTGAAAGAAAGGTACTAATCGTAGTATCCCTCTAAAAATATATTTATTTTGCTTTGCCTCTCTTTTTACTCATAAAGATGCAACAGATATTTGTCCCGCAGTGAACTGATCGGGCTGGGATAGCCTGGTCGATAGGACGCTGGACCCATGTCCGAGAGTTCGTGGGTTCGAACTCCGCCGGCCGAAGACTCCCCGTGTAGTAAAGTGACTTATGCACGTTAAATCTGTCGAGTCGCAAAAGTCCTCCATGTTCCCATAACAAATCAATACCTCTGGGGGTACTAGATTGGAGATCGATCGTTCTGTGATTCAGGTCAAAATTACGATCTATGGATGAATGAATGGGTCCGCCCTATAAACGGGTGTGACGTATGATGCGGCAGAAGTCGAATTCTTGACCATAGAGGGCGCCACTGGAAAAACAAGAACAATCGCATCCCCTCTGCCTAAACAGGCATACGTCAACAACAACACAACAGTGGACTGACCGTAAAGACACGGTTCCCAGTGGAACACCGAAATCAAGCATCACTGGCTGCCGTCAGTAAGAGAGTAGGTGACCACTTTGCCTGCGTAGGGACTGAGGGTGCGTGGTATCGGTCCTCGTTAAACTGTTCTACCGTAAAGTGCTCGACTTCGCACGCAGGTCGTCGGGCTACCAAAGCAGAAGAGCCATCCCCTCTTCAGTGGATCAAATTGCGATAGCATGTCTTCGGATCATCCTCTGGGATGTTTCCCAGACCGTCACCAATAGCCCATTGTGCAGCTCTAGTGCAACGCAATGAAAGTACCTACCTACCTGGAAATCATCAGATTAATTTACATGAAAAGAAAACGCATAAAAATATTGTGATAAGGATAAATAAAATTTGAGGATTTTTTTTTACTTACAGTCGATAGTGTACAATATTAGACTATATCTGATAGGGCTAAGAGGCATAGTAGGCCACTGTGCACTGTTTGCATTTCTGTACTCTGATTTAAATTTTTAAGAAAATTTTACTCTTTATTTACAATTTTTTTATTCTTTTTATAAATATAAAAAATATAAAAAATTTTTATAAATGTAAAAAAATATTAAAAGAAATAAAAATTGTTATTAAATATTCCTGAACAATATGTACACATCTAAAAAGTATTTGATAATAAAATTAAATCCTCTATAAAGTTATCTAAATATTTTTGCCAACGTCTTACTTTAAATGTGTAGCACATTAAAACTTCTAGGTCTTAAAAAATCTTAAATTTAAATTTTTTTAAAAATATAATATCTTTGGACTATGCCTTACATTCGATGTGTATATTTGGCCACATTTTTATGTCCGCAATTTTAATATTCAAACACAATTAAAATTTATGTTTTGAAAAATTCATGAGTTAATTTAAATGATTGAAACATATTTGTGAATATTGGACTGAATTGTTAATGATTTATAAAGTGTGCTGTCTCTGTGTTTGCAAAATTGCTTTTTATATTGCAATAATATTTGTTAATAGTTTATTATTTATTCTGTTATTTTCTTTGTTTTTATATGGATTAAAAATTCAAAACAGTATTTTAATTTGCCTAAACTCCCTGTGTTTGATAGCTTTCTTACATTGGTTTGCAATATTTTGTCAACATTTATTATGTTATCATAACAGTGTGTATTATTTTTATTTATAGTCGGAGCGCAAAATCTGGAGATGACATTTGTAGCGGTGGTGCTCATGGATACGATAATTATTATACTGATATGAGAGTAAGATTATTATTTGGCAGCTGTTTTTTGTGTCTGATAGCATGTGGTGCACATGCTTAATTTAAATTGTGATAACACACCAACTGAGATTTAAATAATTATAGTAAATCTACACAACACAATTCTAAGGTTTGCATTCGAACTTTGTATCCAGTTCTGCGCATGCGCATTGTTCAGAGTTGATTTAAGTATTCTTTACCCAACAAGCAATGTCGATAGATTAGGAAAAAAAATCAGCTTAGAATATAGCTAGCAATGGTCAGCACGCATCCTAAACGAGTTATTATAATCTGGTTATTATATATACATTATATATGCATATACAATGTATGTCGTATGCATATACATTGTATATGCATATACATATACCAATGTCGCTGACCAGCCCTCGAAACTACTTGCAGCAATACATTAAACCCGTTTCATCTGCTCTCAAAATATATATTTAAGTATTCAAAATAAAATTGAAACTTCATATATAAATATTTAGAAACCGAAAATGGAGATTAAGATCGAAAGAGAATTATTTCGATTTCTTTTAAAATAATTTATTCTTTTTATTCCCCGCATTAAATCGGTTTAAATTATTAAGAACAATTTGAAAGAAAATAAAATTGAAAAATATATAAGTTATGAATTAAAAATGAAAATTCCATTCGAAATCTGTTAAATTTGATGTTTTAATTTTATCCCTACCGTAAGTGCGTTTAAATTATCAATTTCAACCAGTAATAAATGACGCATGTATGTTTAAGAATTCAAATTTAAAAATAATTTCTTGCAAATAAATATAAACACCTACAAAATCGTAAGATACAATAGAGCCCGAAGTTACACATTCGTTAATTCGACGAGAGGGTAAAAAAAATGCGGTTGCAATTTAGAATTTTAGAAATCTCTTTATATTAGTTTATACAAATATTAACATGAAGTTCTCTAATTAAAACATTTCAAATATTTTTTTTTATAATTGAAGGCAGATTGCTTGATTCTTAACTTATAAAAAATTAGAAAATTACAACTTTTTGTTAGAATTTCAGACTTTTATAAAAAACAAAAAATTTTTAAGTTTTCTGCTTGAATAATTTTAACTACAAAAATTACTTGTCTTATTGAAAAATAAATTCTTTAATTAACTCTTAATTAATATCTTTACTTAAAAAATTCGCAATGATAACATTTTTTGCTTTGATTTATTTGTGTGGAATCATTGTTATTCAAAAAGAAAATATAGGCTTATTCTCTGGCCAAGTCAAAAAAATATTTTCCCTTTGCGGGTAAAGAAAAAATATCAATCACTTTTAAGGTTGTAAATATATTTATAGTTTTAAACAAAACGGTATCTAAGGAAAAAAATTAAATTGTACAACTTATTTTTATATAAAATTTAAAATAAATTCCTAACTATGGAATTTGCAGATTATGATCTCATTTATTTGTATAATATTTATATACTTTGTATTACATTACACTATACAGTTTTTATTTTATTTTAGTAACAAACTTTCTCTTTTTTTATATTATAACAAAACGGTATAATTTTTAAAAAATAAAATATAATATAAACTTACAATTTTTTATGGACTCAGCAGGTAAAGATAATCGACATTTCTTATATTCGTATGGGATAAGCATGCTATATCTTATAAGACATTCTTTACTTTTTTTTGCTTCTATAATAAGCAATCTTTTTACTTCTGTAACATTTTTAAAAAAATCAAAACTTTCTAAAACATTTTTTCAGTCTATTTTCATGGCTCATGGTCCATCGATAAAATCTAGCACCAAGATCAAGCCTTTCATCAATACCGAGTTGTATGAATTAATGACTGGTAAATATGATTGCAAACAAAATATTCATGATATTATCTGAAATTCTTTCGATATTGATTATTGGACATTCTATTTATTAGAACTGATCAACATCCAACCAGAACCTAACAATGGTACAAGGGGAAGTTTACACCAAATTCTGAAATCTCCAAAAAAGTTGCCAATTCAGCTGGAACAGGACCCACCTGCTACTGGGCTTGTTCCAAGAGATAATCAAGATTATAAATTCCGAGTCGATGCGGCAGAGTGTTCTTGTAAACAGGTATTTTTTTTATTTTTTTTTGTAAGGCGTTAACCGAAACTTAAAGGAAGGTTGCTACCAGTGGATCAACAAAACGTTTTTTAATCATAAAATTCATAATATAAATATTGCTTTAATATTTATATTCATGTCTTTAAATAGGGGATGTAGCTATGAAATGTTAAATAAATATTTATTAAAGGAAATTCATTGTCCTTTTGCAATGGTAGAAGCTTTTCACCTTTATTAACCCCTTAACGATCGGTTAATTTCAAGAAAACGGTCATAAAAGTGCCTATTTTTTTTAATCTCTGAAAATTGATTGGTGCTGACATCTAGTTTAAAATAAACTAACTATCTACATTTATCCTGGTACTGCCATCTGGTGTGTAAATTGAGAAATGAAATGTTTTCCGGGCAAAAGAAATGAATTAGTTTTATTCTTATTGGCGCATTACTACTGAACACTCCAGCCCGGAAATATCACGGGAGTTAGAAATAGAGGGCGAAACCTCACCCCGTCATTTTCACGGGAGCGAGAAGGAATTAAGGTAGGGAATTTCTATAAATTTGTTGGAAGTTCATTTAATTTTTTACTAGAGTGTCACTTTAACACTATCCAGTAATATGTTTAAAAAATTATGAGTGTAATTCATCAAAGTAAAAGGAGTATAGAAAGCAACACAAATGGTAAAAAATGCATTGAAACATATTAATGGATGGAATGAATGGATGGGTCCGCCCTATGGGTATGAATGGGTCCGCCCTATAAACGGGTGCGACGTATGGTGTGGTAGAAGTCGAATTCTTGGTCATAGATGGCGCCACTGGAAAACAAGAACATTCGCACCCCATCTGCCTAAACAGGCATACGTCAACAACAGCAACAACAAACGTATTAATGATAGTTTGCATTATTCTCTGAATTATTCTCTAAATGCTACCCTGAAATCTGAAAGAGGAATTTTATTTAAACCGTAAAATAATCCACGAATCTACAAAATAACTTTGAATTTCGTTTATTAAAGGCAATTAAATGGTTTCTATGGTCGAGTCATCTGTCCATTCCTATAAACTCAGACTAGCTCATTCAAAGCAACTAGCAGTTGGTACGTAATAATTACGATAATTCGGTAATAATAAAGTAAACGGTGTAGCAAAAAGCGCATATTTTAGACTATACTTTAATTATTCTCCTTAGCAATTAAGACACTTAACGTAATATTGTTATCTATGATTTGTTTACATTGAAAAATGCGATAAAAAAGTACAAAATGTACTGGAACTTTTTTTAAACGTAAATGATAAGCAGAAACTCTTTGTCAAGATTTCGGTTTCTTAAAGTTCGAAAACTATAGCAAATAGTGCTAAGTTAGAGCCTGGTATCAAAAACAACGACAACAAAAAATGGTCATAACCTTAGGAAGGAACCAGAAGCTCTATTCTATTTCTGCATTTTAAGCGTTTACTGAAAATTATACATGAATATAGATATGTTTGTGTTTCACAACTATTAAAATTTGATCATTTGTAAACAGTTTTTCCTTGTGTATAACATAATTAGTGAGTTTATAATGTTTAATTAGGCTCGTAAACAAGTGGAGATTACTGATAAAGATTCCAAACGAGATCTTCATCTACCATTTGGTGTTCCATACAGCGCACAAGACAACAGAACGCTACTCATGATGTATAATGAAGAAAACATAATTGCATTTGATCTGAAATATAGATTACCTTCGTGGACATCATTCAATCTCGAGAAGAAGGTAACAACAATGTTCTGAGAGATGATAAATTTATATTATTGTACAGCTTTTCATAATTTAATTTTTAGAATTCGGAGATAAATTATAATCATTTAAAGTTACGATAAAAGCAAAAATGAATTTTTTAAAAATTAATTTCTAAAATAAAAATAGTGTGTAAATTTTGGATGAATGCAAATGCTTTAATATATTACTTTCCTAATATTTAAAATTTTTTTTAAATATTAAATAATACCTATTCTATTCCCTTAAAAAAGCTTTTAATCATGCTTTCGTTGAAGAGAAATAAATAAATAAAAACACCAAAGTCCTGCTGTACACGTCCGCAAGCAATACAGCACAGAAATAAAAAAAAATTTCCTTGTTCGTTTTACCCCAGAAATGAAAGAAACGTTCCTTATTCGTTTTACCCTATAAGTAAGAGAAACATTCGTTGTTCGTTTTACCCCAGAAATAAAAGAAGCGTTCCTTGATCGTTTTACCCCAGAAATAAAAGAAACGTTCCTCGTTCGTTTTACCCCAGAAATAAGAAAAACGTTCTTCGTTTGTTTTTCCCCAGAAATTGTCCCGTTCGTTGTTCGTCATATCACAGAAATGGCAAAGATAACTTTGTTTTCTGTAAGGCACGGAACACTAAAATAAAGAAATATGTGGAGCATTCTAAAAAACTTCAAATTATACTCATATTATTTAATTTAAAAAAATGATAATGTTAAATAGTGCATATTCTATTCAATTAACAAAAGTTTCAACCACTTGCGCTTGAAAGAAATCCTACGTACGTACAAAAAATACTTTTGTGTAAATGAAAAAAAACATTGACGTGCTATACACGTCGACAGGCAATTATCACCGGATTGAAATAGACGTTTGTAGTTCGTATTAGAGAAAGCGAATATGCTTTCAATATTAATAAGAATCAATATTAATAGAATCAATATTCAATATTAATCGAACAATAAACACCTTCCCGTGAGCTACAGTTGACTGTTTTTGTAAGCGCATCTGCAAATTTCTTGATTGCGCATTAATTATACTATAAATTAAATTATAAAGAATTAATTAATAAATTAATTAAATTAATTAAATTAATTAAATTAATTAAATTAAATTAATTAAATTAAATTAATTAAATTAATTAAATTATGAATTATATAGGAATTAAATTATAAAAAGAATTTCAGAGTATTCTATAAATTTTGCAGCAGTCCAAACAATTCTTTTGCGATTTGCTTACTTTATTTCCTAACCATGCAAACATCAGGTATCGTACCTGAATTTGTATCCTGTTTGAGAAGGATACCTTAATTAAAAAAAAATTTATCCATTAATTTAATTTATTTTAGGAGGAAGTTTCTAAGGTGGGTGATGTTTGCTTCACGGCTGATGCCAGAATACCAAATGCTGATACTGCAAAATGTAGTGATTATGACAACACAGTTGTGAAAAGGAAGTCAATTGTACAACGTCCTCTTTATCCCATCAGTTAGTATTCTAAAAACTTATCAGCTATACCACAAAGGATTAAAATATTTATAAGCCAAAAATATTAATCAAAAAGTTTTGTCAGTTAGAAAATGAATGAGATAAGAAAAAATTATCAACTTAAATGGTAGGATTTTCAGTCCTGCTAAAAGGATTAATTTTTTTCTAGCATTGCATAACTGCAAATGAAATGTTCCTATCCAGTTCGATATTTACCCCGACCCGACTATGTAGAGATCAGGAAACTGGCCTTGAATATGCAAGGTTCTGGGTTCGAATCCCGGGTAAGGCATGGATGTTCTTTCATTCTCTGTACTATCTCTCCCTGCTGTGGGAGTACCGTTTGCCCACAAAATATGGTGCCCCCGAGAGAGTGGCCAACAAATCTGCCCTGCAAAATGCCTGAGTTGACGAAATGTTAACACAGGTGGACATTGGAACATGGTGCGTAGCGTTTTTAAAAAGTGCTGAAAAGTGCGTATTTTCGATTTCCGTTTTTAAAAGCCCTTAAAAATGCTTTTTTAATGGACGTTTTTAAGAAGTGCTTAATTTTCCTTTTTCGAAAATGAGATTTATGAAAGTTAATATCTATTTTCGCCACGTATTATGTAAAAACGTGCTTTTCATATTTTTCTATTCAACGTTTTCAGAATTCATTCAACCTCGACCAATTTCAGCATACCGTCAGTCCTTAGCGCACGAAAGCGCCAATCATTTTACAGGTTTGGTGAAATACTTGCGAGTCCGCTTGTGCGTCTAGTGAGCTGGGTTCGGTAAGATTCTTGCACTCTCATGTGCAACTCTGCTGCATTTTGCAAGATATTCTCCATTTCAAGCTTCATTTTCCACCCTCTGAAATCGAACCGAAAAATCTCTTGATCATTTTTTAATGACTAATATAATCAAGAAAAGAGTTCTTTGTCAAATTCTAGTTATTTATCATGATCATGTAAAGTCTTTGAAAATTATTTTGCATTTTGTCAATTTACATTGTGCTTAAAAATATTTTTTGAGTGCTTAAAAAAATACTTAAAAGGTGCTTAATTTTTGTTAAAAGATTTGGCTACGCACCCTGTGACAGTAAAAAATGAAAAAAGTTCGATATTTAGAAATTAGATATTATTTGAAAGTTTCTACGGTTACTATTGTTAACTGCTGTTTTTAAAAGCACTGTACGCAGCATTATACTCAGAAAATAAGAAACCATGTATAAAAAATTGGATAATAGTTGAAGTTTCCTAAATGGTAAACTATATTTTAAAAGTTGTTGCTGATGCCGAAAAAGAAACAGTATGAAAGAAGCTAAGACTGAATAACTTTTAGTCACTGATAGTTTATACTTAAGATTATTGCTTAAGACAGCTAGAAAGAAAAAGATCAAAAGCAATTTTGTTGTAGAGCGATAAAAGAAATTTTTCGATAAAAGAGCATAGTGACAATATTTAAGTTTACCATTTACGTAAATAAGTTATTCAAGTACTATAATGAAATACCGAGTTTTATCTTTCTTCTCTTTATAGCATAGCATACTTCATACTATGATATTTGAAGAATCGTTCTCTAGTTTTCGAAGTAAAACTCATTCTTTATGTGTTCAGGAGTTGAGAAGTAGATTATGAGCAGACTTTGCTCCAAGGAACTTCAACAAGGAAACTTTCAGTTAACAATTTTCTCCAGAACTGCCTGACCGAGTAGCTTTTTTAATTTTTAAACAAAAAGTGATACATTTATTTCTGTAGTTTATATCAGTATTGTGTAAAAGTTTTTATTTATAAATATTATTTTACATGTCCTGAAGTGATTTTTCCCCAGGGTGTCTGCAACTGCCTAGAGAATTTTATTATCTTTTAAAATGTAACATAAAAATTGGTTTTGGATGACTGCTGACAAGAAAACACGCCGTTTACCTGTAGCTTTGACAATTTTTTTTTTTGTGTTGCTAGAGTTAAATAAAATTTCTTTGATTTTCCTCATGGATACCAAATTTTTCTCATTTTTGCCAAGTAACAAATTTCTCTGAAAAGAAAGTGTTCCTAAGTACCGATGAGTGTCTCCTTATAATTGCTAAGTATTTTTTTTCTTTTTTTTTTGACCAAAGGATGTCCACAACTGGCACATTCACATAATTTTAACGATTTTTATAACAATCATTACGTAAAATTATCAATAAATTCTAAAAAAAAAAAAGAATCTTTTATACCTATAATATACAATACATATATGACTAAAGATTGTAATTCATCCCATAAACTTTTATTGATTATTATTTTAGTTTCCCAAAAAAATGGAAGCAATACTAACTAATTTTAATATTTACATTTTACAGGTTTTTCAAAATCTGCAACAAAGGAACAAGCTTTATATGTTTCGAATTCTATTCCAAAGTCAATGAATCACACAAATTCTCTGGAAACAGAAATCAACCGAATACTTAATCGGTGGGCTGCCCAAAGCGGCTCTTTGAATGTAGTGATGGGTGCTGCTTTTGATTTATCTGCAAATGGTCTGAAGCAATCTCTTGGAAAGATAATGTAAGCTTTGCTTTATCACTCAAGCTTTACTTATAGGCCACTCCGAAAATTGATAAACATGACTTTCTAAATGATTTCGAAATTATCGTCTGCAGTACCGAACAACAACAAAAAGTTTTTTTTTGGTGACTGATTATTTGCGGTAAATAAAAGGTTTAAAAGGCGCACCTAAAGCATGTTATTACGTTATTTTACTTCTTTGACTGGTTTAAAAACTGAAATCTTTAAAATATGTAATTCGTATAACTGTGTAGAATTTTCGGAATTATGCGGTTTACTTTAATACTACTGAGTTTTTTTAAAAACCCAATGGATAAATTAAAAGTATTTCACCGCATTCATTAACAGAATTTGAGAATTAAGATACTGGAGTTTCTTGCCAAGAGGCCGGATTTGGACCATGAGAAAAACATAATTGTTGGAGGAGTTAAAGATGTATATAAATCCATTTCTGAACTAAAATTGGTAATCACGGCAAAAAATGTCCATTTTCTACTTGCAAAAATATTTCTAAATCATCTTTTTGAAGTTATTCGACTGAAAGGCGAAATGGCATATTACTAAAACTATGATGCAACAGCATTTCAGAATCTTTTTCGTTTTATATCGTAAAAGAGGATAGAGCGCTCGCCTTCGAACCAGGTGAACTGGGTTCGAATCCCATCTATAGCTGGTTGATACGAATTCCAGATCCGGCTTACACCGACCACAGTGCTGACGTAAAATATCCTCAGTGGTAGACGGATCATGGGTTAGAGTCCCCTTGCCGTCAGGCTAACCGTGAAATGTTCTCGTGGTCTTTCTATGTAACGCAAATGCGGGTTTGTTCCATCAAAAAGTCCTCCATGAATTCAAATTTCTCCCAATCCAGGAGTTCCCTTGTAATCTGGATTGAGTTCAAAATTACAAGGCTACCACGTTGAACATAAGTAGTCTTAACCCAAACATTGGGTCGGCTGTTCAACGAAGGTTATAAAACATTTGTATTGGATCAAATTTAAAAATTATGAATTAATAATGTAAAAAAATATATATTTTATATTGATGTCACTTAAAATTTCTAATTTCTGAAACAATGACGGTTAACAATGGTTTTAATTAAATTTATTTTTAAAATTTTGCATTTGCAAATTTTTTTCATATTTTATATTTATTCATATTTTATATTTCATATTTATTGTATATGTACTGTCATATCTATTACCTATCGTAATTATTCGAATTTATTGCGTGTCGTAATTATTGTATATCTTGTAAATTATTGCCTATCTTAATCGTAATTATTGTATATCTTGCAAATTATTGCCTATCTTAATCGTAATTATTGTTTCTTGTCAAATGAGTTGGACTAGAATGAAGTGAATGTCTCTAACTTCGTCTAAATTGTAAATTCATATATGAATACTTTATACGACTAAGTAATGACTTCATTATTTCTTTTCCTTTTCACTTTACAGAAGGTTAAAAGAAAAGTATGGATCATTAGTTGTACCAACTCACATTTTTGTAATAGCAACTTGGTGTACTACCTCTTCTGACTCTCTGAAAAATTGCCCTCCATCGAAATTGGACAGTAAAGGATTTTTGCTACCAAATGACCCATTTACTCAGAATTGTGAAGTAATGTTTCAGTTTTTTATATAAAATAATTTAATTTTTTAACATTTATTTAACTAACAATGTAGTTACTTGATTTTAATTTTAAAAAAAAAGGGATATATAGCTATTTTTTGTTCTTTAGTACGTTGACCGAAGGGAACAGCGTACCTTCTTTAGTTTTACCTCGTCTTCTCTTTTTCTCGTACTAAAGTTTGAAGATTATATATTTAACAAAAAATTCTCTAAGTCTTTTTATCCTAAAAGTATAATAAGACCCACGTATCATATTTAGTTTATAGCAAAAATTCTTTAAAGACATGAAATCTCTGTCTTAGTACTGGACATAAATTTCTGAGTGATATTAATTTTTTATTCGTGCATAAAGAATAGTTTCAAAAACGCGGCAAATTGTCCTGAGTACGTGAAGAAAGGACGGGGCAACGCGTTCTTATGACACGGGCGAATTGATGAAATATAATTAACGCACTACCAATGATTATTGTATTAATTAGCGCACTTTATTTAAATAAGATTTCATTGGAAAACACTGACCATTTCTAACTGCTGCCGTACCTACTCAGCTTAATTATCTCTTTCCACATTCTCGCCTTTATTCCTTTCTTATTCTTTAAATTTACACCTCTTCCAAGAGTAAGCATTAACTACGGTTACTTTATGAGGCAACATTTATTCCATCTGAATTAAGTAAATTGAAAATTAAATAAGTAATCGTGTCTAGGCTTTTTGTTTTGAGAAAACGTCGAAAAGTTTTTGATACCTTATTTCATTCATAATTTTGTCAATTCGAAAAAAGTAGCATTTACTTTTAAGAAAATTTTCTCAAATGTGCATATTGTCGAATTGAGTAAAAAGAATAATAAAAAGAAACTTTTTTTTCTTCAAAGAAACACTTACAGCTCTGTTCCATTTTAAGTATAAAAAATCTAAGTACTAAGTAATTAAGTACTTTTTAAAAATCCATTGTTTTATTAAATATAAAAATCTTAATATTTTTACCCGATTACTATTTCAAAATGATTAACAATAATTAATTAGCTTTTACCTTCAAGCAACTCTGATGCAAGCATTGGTTTTGGCAGAATTACTCCAGGGATCTCTCCAGACATTTTGTGAATGGTCCTGTTTTTGTGAAATTGTGAAAAAACTATTCATAATTTGTGAATATAAAATAAGCGTCGCATTCTTTCAACCAGGGTCCTGCTTTTGTGAATTTGTGCAAATAGGGTCCTGTTATTACAAAAATTGCCAAAAGCCTTTTCAGGAAGTTTTTAAATTGTAAATAGATACAAGATTCAGCTCAACAATTGCTGCTACTAAATTAGAGATGCAACTGCAACATACAAGTATTTGGTATTTAGCCTAAACACACACAGAATATTCATTTCGGACGAATAAGGGAACAAAATATTTCACATTTTTAATAATTTCAATTGGCATAGTTTAAATGACACAACTTAGTAATGCAATTTTAATGTGCTACGCATTAAGTAAACTTAAATAATTCTTAAATTTATAATATTTTATTTAAGAAATTGCCAAAAATTAATTTTTATTTGCATAATATTCTATTAATTATTTTTATGAATAAAAATAAATTGATCAATTATTTATGTACAGAAAATATTAATAAGAATGCACACACGATGTTTGTAAAAGTAGAAATATTTTCTTAGAATACTACATTTGGAATTTAAACTTAGGGAAACTTAGTTTGTCTTGAACCGTCTTTCTTCCCCCCCCCCGGGGAAGGAGTTAATTCGATTAACAAAACAATAATGAAGATAAACAAATTTGTGAAGGTTCCACTTAATAGATAAATTATTTTGTGAAGGGTCTGTTTTTATGAAACAGATATTTTGTGAAGGGTTCGTTAACGGAGCCAAATATTTTCTAAACAGACCCCTGTACACTGAAGCTTTTTTTTTTTAAGAAAATAAATTAAGAAAAATTACTTTTGAAAGGGAATTAAATGCGAGTTTCGTTCATATCTTTTTTATTTGACTATGAAAGATAAAAAATATTATTTTTTTAATTAAAGACACTACTATGTTTGATCATTTAGATTATTTACCACTTAAATGTGTACATAATTATTTATCTACCGCAAAACCTATAAAAATGTTATTGATATTTTTTTTCTTTTAGTCTCCAAGTGCCATGATCGAGAAGAATTCAGCTCGAGTTGTGGATATTGAAAATTTGACTGGACTCTCATTTTTCACAGGTTTGCCAGTTTATGATGCCGTCAGATTGAGAACTGGAATGCCACAAAGATCTGTCTCTTAACCATCATATTATTTTGAATCCATGTAAAAATGATGAAAATTCTATTAAATTTTATTATTGTTTTATTTGTATTTGTTTTACCCATACCATCATACTTTATTTCGTTTTATCGTTTCGATGAGAATTTCTTTCCGAGCCGTTCGGAAATGCATTAGTTGGCTTTCAATCTACACTATCTACCAATATGTACACGTGTGATTGAAAAGAAAAACTAACTTTATTCATAATCAATAGTTGGTAGAGCCTCTAATTACAATTACAGCGTAAACCCTCGGGCATACTTTCCACAAGTCCTTGTGTAACGGCTAGTGGTATTTTCTTCCACTCGCCTTGGAGAAGACATATAAGTTCCTTCACCGATTTTGGACGGGTAGTACATCCCTTAATTCGGCGATCCAACTCGTCCCAGAGGTTCTCGATAGGGTTCAGGTCTGGGCTCTGGGCAGGCCAGTTCATTGGATTAACCCCATTTTCACCATACCAAGCCTTGGTGACCCCCCGCAACATGACAGCAGACATTGTCGTCCTGGAAGTAACAGGGGTCCACCCCGTAAAACTGCCACAATGTAGGAATCACATTGTCATCCAAAATAGTGAAGTAGGCATCTTGCATGAGTTGTTGTAGTTCATTTACGTCGCACTAGAGCTGCACCATGGGCTGTAGGCGACGGTCTGGGAAACATCCCTGAGGATGATCCGAAGACATGTTATCACAATTTTGATCCTCTGCAGAGGGGATGGCTCCCCTGCTTCTCTAGCCCGACGACCTGCACGTGAAGTCGAGCACTTTACGGTTGAACAGTTTAACGAGGACTAATACTGCACACCCTCGCTCCCTACGCGGACTGATCCAAGTGGTCACTCACCCGCACACTGACTGGAGCCAGTGATACTTGACTTCGGTGATCTGCTGGGAACCGTGTCTTAACGATCAGTCCACTGCGGGACGCGTCTTGAATGGGACTAATGCCGATGTTGTTACCTACACGATATATACCGGCTCCAGGGCATAACGTATCTCAGGACCGTAGATATAGTCATTTGCATGGGTGTCCAAATTCTAATTGGTAGATAGTGTATTTGACAAATACCATAGTAAATTTGCCTCACAGTATTATATACTCTGATTCTTGGACATACTTTAAAGCTAGAATAAAACTTCAAAAAAATTACAAAACAAAACTATATTATAAGTTTTGTCGATTAAATTTTTGTTCCCACAGTTAATTTTCAGTCCTTAAAGTTCACACCTACTAAGAAGTGTCTGGTGATATGATTTTTCTTAAGTTTTTAGAGCTGGATATCATTTTGTAAGAAAAACCTTAAGTGACCCCACGTTTGATATGTTATTGGGTAATGAAATGAATTTTTTATGAGTCTTTTTCATAAAATTTTTACTAATCTTATTTTTCATTTCGATCATTTTTTCAATTGAATATAGGCATAGGAAATGCATTCTTAAATTTCTTAGCCAATCACAAGACTTCATAAAAAGAAAAATCCGTTTTTTTTTCTTCCTTTTTCTTCTATTTACTTTTTTGAATTTTTCCATTTGAATTAAACCATAGAAAATAGATTCTTAGTTTTAGTGTCAAACCTAGAAATAATAATGATGTAACGGATAGCTAATTTTCTATAAGCGTATTTAAAAGTTTCGATAGTGTATTTTTTTAAAAATAAATATCGAAATTTTTGAACTTTTTTCAATGGAATAAAACCATTGAAAATAGATTCTAAGTTTTAGAGCTTGACCCAAACTCAAAACTTCAAGAAAAAGTAGATTATTTGTTTATTTTTTTCCATTTGTTTTTCCGAATTTTTTCATTTATCGACGAAATAAAAATATTTGAGCAAAGGTTGAAGGTTTGGAATCAAAAATATCAAAACTGTTTATATATATATATATATATATATATATATATAGAGATATAGATATAGATATATATATA
>NC_092207.1:77533522-77607686 GCF_043381705.1 Parasteatoda tepidariorum | reverse complement strand
GTGTACAATTTCTTAAGTAACTCTTACTGAATATTAATAAATTAAAATGTAAAGACTATTGAAATAAAAATTCAGACTCCACATGAAAGTTGAGTGTTGAAGGTACTCTTTTGTGACCATTTTATGCAAGTTAAACATACTGTCATCCAAATAACGTTTTTGTTTTTTCTCTTTTCTTCTTGTTATTGTTTCTTTTTTCCCTGGGCACAAACGGCTTGCTCTATCAATTTCTAGAAATTTAAGTACATTTAATCACGATTTTTCTGTTAAATCTTTTTCTGATACAAATTTTAAAGTTTCTTGCTCTTTTTTTTTTCACTTTCTTCAAACAATATAGGGTTTTCTTTTAATTTCTGTCTAGCTTATCTCATACTAAGTTTTTTCTGTTCCCTTCTGTTTTGCATTTGAACATTTGATTGTTTTCTTTTCTTAAATTTTGGTTTTGCAATTTTTTCCCTAAAATTTGAAGAGAAAAAGAATGTTAAACATCACAGAAATTATTTAGAAAAATTGCCAATATTTACTTCTCCGATAAGAAAAAGTTAAACTTAATTGATTTTCTTTAAAAAAACAAAACAAATTAACACATTTGTTCCATTTAAAAAAATATCAATTAAAAGAAAATAGTTTTTTAATTATTAAAATTGTATTATGGTTATCTAACACATTGTCTCTTACATTGACTGTGTCTTCTCCTCCGTGGACTTGTTATGTCCACGGAGGAGACAAAAACTAGTTCTTGAATTTTTCTGATTTTCAATTTTAAAGTTACAAAAAGGGGGCAGTTCTTTTTGTTAAATATACTATTTTTGCAATCTAAAATTCATCTATCAGAAATAAAATAATTTTCTCTTACCTTCTTTATGATGTCCACGGAGTATACGGTGAGAACTTTGCCAAACCCCAGTTGAACACAACAATCCAAAACTGGCACCAAAGAGAACAAAAACAACTAATATTTAACATTAGAAAATGGAATGGTTACCCCTCCCAGCAGCTTTCTTATAGGGATTTCGCATATACTGCCCTTTATTGCATATTTACAGAACTATATTAATTGTCCACGGAGGGAGACATCATTTTTGATGGACAAAGTTTACTAGTCATTTATTTTATAAAAATAAATTATTTTTTTAAAAAATATTAAATAAACAGTTACTATAAACATTTAACTAGGTAAAACTACAAAAATCATTAAAATAACATTTAAATTGTTTAACAGGCATTAAAAATTATTTTGTGCCACAGACGTAGGGACGTCCACGGAGGGGATTTCGAAGTCATGTTTATTGAAAAATAAGAATGAAATATTAAGTACATTTAGCAGAAATGCATATGATTTGTTAGTTAAGAGCTTCACGAATAATATTAAGAAATCTGCTGTATTTCCTAATATTTATTACTCAGGGACTTAAAAAATCACCTTTTTGTGAGAATGACCCTTATAGTATGACAATATCTCGAATTCAAAATACAGAGTGTCTTAAGAAATTTATTTTTTACAGTTCTCTTATTATTTTGAAAGTTAAACTTTTTCTAACTTACATATTTTAAAACTCTCACGTGTATTTTGAGATGCTATTTTTTGACATTATCAAACATTTAAAAAAAAAAAATTTTTTTTTAATGAAATTATCATTCGTAAGTCCAAATAGTTTGTTATTGTGAGGAAAAATGCTAGTTTTGTGTTGCTTATTTCCCTAGGGAAAAGATTTTTGTAAGATAATTTGGAACACCTGGAATGATACTTTAGGGCTTATCATCAGTTAATTACTTAAAGATTTGTCGGTCTTCTTTATGAGCAATCTTATCAATATCTGACTGATAAAGAAAGCTGGTAGTTTCGATGAAGCATTTTGAACCTCCTTTTTATATAATTAACCAACAGACCTGGTCATGGTGTTTAACAGAGAGGTAAAATATTTACTAGTATTAAGTTTTCAGTTGAAAAAATGTAATAAATTGTTTCGCTAGTAAAGATTTATCGATTAAATTCCTAGAAGTTTTCTTTTTATTTCTTAAAATTTGTTATAAGCATTAAATTCAGTAAAAGTTTAGCAAAATAAAAATAAAAAATTCAACTATTTTAATAAGTTTTCTTAAGATTTTACTAATACTTTTAAAGCATGAGTATTACATAAGAGAATTATTAATATTATGACAGTTAAAGAATTATTGATGTTATGTTTGTTTCAATTGGAGCATGTAGTGACATCGCATTTGTTGATTTCTTATCAATAAATTAAGTTTTTTTGATTAACGAAAGAACAACTTAGCAATTTTGTATTGCTTAAAATTTTTTAATATTTTCCACAAAAATAAAAGAATATTTTGTTTGCAAAATATGCAATTATTGTAATTTTATGCAAGAACATTTTGTCAGTACTTTAATTGTAACAAAACGAATGATTAACTGGTCTTGAAAAATATTAGTCAGTACTTGAAAAATAATAGTCTGTACAGGACTCCTTCGAGTCAGGGAGAATAAGAAAAACCTGGAATTGTTAAGGAATTTTAACCATAATAAGCTGGGAATCGTCACAGAAAGTTGCAACTTTTTACAAGAACCTGTTAAATAATGAAAACGAGTTAAATAATTCTAACATCTGGTTACAATAATTTTATTAAATTCCACTTTTTAGTAAAACTTTTTCATGTTTCCATTATGATTCTGTTACATATTTTTGCTCACAAAATCTAATATTTGATATTACAAATAAAAATAAAAATTCCTTTCTCGGAAATTGAGTGGATTATAGTCTTGCCTTTAAATTTTTATAAAATCTTTCTCTCTGATGGAACTAATACGCATTTGTGTTACATGGAGAGGGAAACCACGTAACCCACCCATGGTTAGCCTCACTGCAAGGGGACTCTAACCCATGATCCGTTTACCACTGAGAATATTTTCCGTCAGCATTGTGGTCGGGTGCGGAATTGGTATCGACCAGCTATGACTGGGATTCGAACCCGGTTCACCTCATTGGAAGATGAAAGCTCTCTGAGCCATCACAGCTCTATCAAACAAATTAGAATTAAAAAAAAAAAAAAAAACTTTTTGCGCTTTTAAAAAAATTGGCCCTTTTAACGCGTCTAGTTACAAGTCTGTAGAATGGCCCGCATGGTATTTTTTACTACAAGTAAACAGCTAATAATTTGCGAACGAATTATTGCACCATCTATCATCTAACTCTCTGTGTATTTTGTACACACCTTCATAATTTTAAGTTTTAATAGTTTTTTGTGCAGAAAAACAAAATGCCGTATAAAGTTGAATACTCAAAAAGTAGGTGGCAATGATTTTTTGATATAAAGCGATTTTAAAGCTTGAAATGTTATTTTTAATTAAATTTTGGCAGAATAACTCATTAAAAGTAAGTATTGCTAAAATTTATTTCAAAAATCAAATAATTCTAATAGATGTACTCCATTTTATTAGAAAAAGAGTTGTTTAACTTTTTCCGGGGATTACACCCTCTTATCCCACTACTCTTACTGTGATCGTGTTTGAGAAACAAGTCATTTTGGAATCGAACAAAAATAAATCAAACTTTGTTTAAAATTTTAATTTATCCATGTAATTAATTCCAGACCATCCTTCCGATCGCCCTGCTCGGAGTATATTTTCTACAAATATCTCATGGCTACATTGAGCCAAAAGAACCAGAAGAAGAAATCATACTTTCTACAGATTCAAATCTAGGTATTGATCTATTTTATTTATGATGAAATATTTTATTTTTAGATAAATTCTATATAGATTGTTACATAGTTAGCATCCTTAATCTATATTTTTACAAACTATGTCAAAAATATAGCAAATACAGTCGGATCCTTATTTAACGAAGTCGCTAAATCCCGATAAGTTCGTTATATGGAAAATTCGTTAAATAGAAAATCTCCTTTTAAAATACTTAAACGACACAATGTAAATTTATAAACACTAGACATAATTAAAATAGCAATTGATATACCTTTATCTCGTAAAGTAGTATCTACTATTTATTTTATAAATCTTAACAATCTGCATGGAAAGCAAGAATAGGGCAAAACATTATCCAGTGTTGCACTATCGTGCAACACGCATTTTCAACTAAAAAAAGCTACATTTATGCGTAAAATTATTGTTGCATTTAATTATTAAAAAACTTTTAAGCATACATTGTCACATGCTTTCTTAAGTTTAATTGCTGTTGATAAAATCCGTTCATTTTGTCTGAGTTTTTCGTTTGAAATGCAAACAAAAAGGGAAAGGGATTTAACTGCTTTCTCTATAAGTTAAGTGGCTTCAAAAATCAATTCAAGGTCCTTTCCCCAGTGAAATGCGTTAACAAGTTTGAAATAGTTCTGAAATAATTTGGGAAAGTGGATCTCAAAGAAAAGTTCGTTAAATAGAAAACTCACTTCGCTCTTTGGAAGTTATTTTACGACGAAATTTTCAAAATGTTTTAGGTTCCTCGAAAAAACTCGCAAAATGGAAGTTCGATAAATAAAAGTCCAACTGTACATTAATTAAGCGTTGCGAATGTTGAACGAAGATGTTTTCTGATAACATATGCACACGTTATTCATGGGTGAAGGCGAAATTAAAACAATCAAAACAAGTTTGATTGCCGAATAAAATTAATACTTAAATACACAAAACTAAAATTCAACGACGAAAAAACTCAAAACTTAAAAAACAGAATTAAAAATGAGCAGAAAACTTTTGTTGTATCCGAAATGATTCAGTTGATAGTGATGCCATTACTTTTGTTGCGTGTGACTCTCTCACAAACTCGACGTTGACTGGTTCAATACATATATCAATCTACAAACACGGTATTCTTTGAACACTGCTCTTAAAATGCATTTCTAAAGTCCTTGTCAGAAATAATAATAAACAATTGTGCACATTAGGGATTATGAGTTAATAAAGCGAAGTAAAACGAAAAATGTATCAAAACCAACAAATCACCACGAAAGAAAGTGGGACTGGAAACATCGAATCCAATTTAGTTGCCTGATAAAACGTAGAAAAGTTTCAAATTCTCCGTGTTTACTCCTATAATCAAACAGATTTTTATGTTGTCAGATGTTCTTTAAATTTCGATAGCGGATGTTTTTCTCTGCTTATTATTTTTTGCGAAAATTTACTTGCGACCTTTAACCAGTAAGTATTTTTGACTTAATTATTCCCATGTATAAAGATATATGTATTAAATGTAGTCATTACAGAACACTCTGAATGTAGAGGCAACAGAAATTTCTAACAAGAAATTATCCCCAGTTTCATGTAAAAAAATCTGCCTGAATTCGCGTCAAAGGTTTTTTAATTAAATTTAACATTCTTCATATTTATTCTTTATGTTCATTCGTTAAAAATTCTTTATTAACTTCGACTCTTCCAATGCAAAATTGCTTACGATTATTTTTTTAAGATGGCTTTATATTGTATATTGTTAAATTACAGCTTATTGCTATTCAACATAGAAATTCATTTGTATTGCAACTTGTTTTTACATTCCCTCCAATTTGGCTAGCAGTTCAGCTACCATCTTACCGCATATTATTAAGGTGTATGTATTGTGATAAAATAAGGATGCAACGATAATTTTGCTAGTAAAATATTTTAGAGTAAATAAAGTTTTGAGTAAATTAAAGCTTTGATATAATTTTTTTTTGGATCAAATGGTTCCTTCAAGAATACAATAAGCTCAAAAAGCCCATTAAAGTGTAAAAGGTTGAACACCTCTGGATTACACACATGAACAATACAAACAGAAGTTGTTGCTTAGTAAACCATTGATTAAATACTACGTCTACTGTTGCTAATGTCTACTGTTCTAGACCAAATATTTGTTAAACGCAGAATCTGACACTGTTGGAAAAAATACAATTAAATTTCCGCCCACCACATCTAAATGCAAGGAGTTAGCTGAAAAATTAGAAACTTCTCTTGGTTCAATAAGCGTTAAGTGATAATGTATTTCAATCCTTGATTGTTGTTCGTCAAATAATTGCTGAAATTCAATGAAATGAAAGGGAAAAAAGCTATAAACGTCATTCCAATGGCTAATAAAAATTATAAAAATAATCCTTTTTAACAGTTTTTAATTCATATTTTACTCTATGACTTACCATGCTTATAACTTATATTTTTCATAAGTTCGACCGACTCAGTTTAACGAGCCCTCTGATTTCTTGAGCTGTTTCAGTCTCTAAGTTCTCCTTATAAACGAGTTCGATTAAGCAACAAAAGATTGGAATATTAATTATAGATCATTAGTAGTACTTACATTTACATAATTTACTCATTTCGTTGTTTATCATTCGAAAAAATGCATATACACTCGTTTTTTTTATCGTGCATCTTGTTATTTACATTTCCGGTGAAACAAAAACCTGAACGGCTAGATACATTCACAAGTGGTATTATCTGAAGCAAGACAGTCTCTCTTCTTTTTTTTATTTCGTTATTTTACACGGATTATTCTTTTAGTAATGTTTTAACAGCTGATACGTTTACGTTGTTTACTGTCAGTTTTCGAAGAATTGATCGCCAATTCAACTTCTAGTTTTCGCAAGAGTTATGTATGTCATGGTGTTTATTTTGTTTATTTGTTGCGTTAACGGGAGTACAAAATTAAATATTCGCAGCGTAAGTAAGTATAGTTTGTTTTTCGTTTTTTTTTTACTTCTTTTTAAACTCCATTCTCTTAGTTAAATAACTTTTTGTATTTTGTGGAAAACTATAAATATTTCAGAAGAAATTTTCATATATTAATTTAATTTTTCGATTTGCCAATTATATCTGCAACACTCGTAAAAAATATGTAAATAACAAAGAAAATTAAATATTTTTTAATTTATTTCCGTTTTTCTGATAGTAAAATGGAAATAAATAAAACTGTTCATATTGGTACGAAAAATGTGAATTCCAAAAAATAAATTTATACATCGCATAATATCTTTTTCCTATTTAGTTAAATATAGTTACCTACAGTTAAATATAGTTTCTATAGTACCTATAGTAGTCTCCTTAATGAGAGCGTCACTTTTTGCCATAATATCTATTAAACAATTTAAGAGAAAAAAATTCATGCATAAAATTATAAAATTTATTCGTCAAAAGATATTTCATACAAATATAACAATTTAAAATTATTTATTATTTGTAAATAATTTTATTGTTTTTATACATTATACAAACTTTTACATAATTTTAATCAATTTAATTTTCTAAGATAAAATCAAAATTTTTTGCACAAACAGTCGAATAATTTTTTTGAAAAATAAAATTTAAATATACGGCATTTTTGGAATTTTATTCAGAAATTATCCCGTCGATTAATTACGTAAGTATCCAAAATTTACAACATCCAAAACTTATGAAAAGAAAAAAAATTTGTTTAAACTAAAAACACGAAGAAAAACGTTATCTCTATCTAACTGCATTAGTTAAATTGTTATAAGAAATATAAAGCAAAAAGACTATCAGCAAAAACAAAATTTTTAAGTACTTATTGAAAGGATATTTTTTTTTACTTGTGTTTCCAAATCATTCAAATACTTAAGGATATTTTTATATAGAGCACTTTTTAAAATGTGCATTATTAGTTTTACTTTCTAAAGAAAATGGTTATTGGAAAACTATTTAAATTTTAAGAGCATGTTATGCTTGCAATATCGATATTTTTGTAATTTTATCTTTGAATTTTTTCATAATTATTCATAGAAAATGTTCTAATCGAGAAATAAGTAAATAAATGCACTGATTTGAAGCGATGATAATTATAATCGTTAATCGAAAAGGTGTTGGAAGAATGCGCACAAATAACAAAATATGTTAGGAATAAAAAAAATTGGATTTCTTTTCACGTTTTTTGAAATTTAAAAGAACAATTCACAAATAGCTATTCTTTGCAATTTTTTTTTGCTTGGAATAAATTATATTTTTAAAAAATAATTCATATTAGAAATTATCTGCTGCTAAAAAAAATTAATTCAATAATAAAAATAATAAAAATGTGAGATAAAATTTAGTTAAACATACTCTACAAAATTTTCTGTTAACTCATTAATATTTCGCTGTTAATGTATGTTAATGTTGGAAAGTTAAATTACCCTGCATTATTTTCTAAAAGTGTTTTGTTTTGTTCTTTCAGGAAATTCTCCATTGCAGTTTTCCCTTGGAGGGTGTCCAAAACAGGAAGGAAAATGTCCGCCAAGGTAGAATTCTACTTGAATTTTTTTTTTTTTTTTTTAACTATTTCATAACAAAATGTACACAATATTTTATTAATCTCCAGTTAGTGACCGGTTTATCATTGTATGTTCAAATTCAAAACAGCTTTATAAATATAGTTTTATATTATAGACGCATTCAAAACAGCTTTAAAAATTATTCTAATAATAAAATTTTATACTGTTTGCTTTACTTTAATAAAATTTTATTTCTTTTAAATAGAAAAGGATAACTTGTTCTTTGCTTAAACATATATTTATATTATTATTTCCCCTATTCTTTCTGCACATTATATATGTTTCTTTTGTTANCTTGTCTTCTGGATTGTGTTCAAAATTCCAAGGTTACGGAATTGAACGTTAGTAGTCGCAAACCCATAAAACTGGGTCAGCTGTTCAACGACGATTAAAATATGAAATAAACTAGTGAGACAATTTTCGCCAAATTGTAGCTGCCTCCCTTAATATTTTAAAAATTAACACCCTAACTCTATTCACTCCATCCTTGTACATGAAAATGAAATCACTACAACAAAATTGTGTTCCTTTATTTATTTTGATCTCTGTACACGTATTAGCACCAAATAATCCATGTTGAGAAACCTTTTAACCATTCGAACAGACATGAAAATCCAAATTTTCAGTTAGTAGCCAGTGGCCGGTAGACCCTAATAACTTAGTAGCCACTTTTTCCTCAAACCTAATGAGTCGAGGACCAATATTGATAGTCCTTTTCCTTTAATAGCTATTATTTGCAATTTTTTTGTTGTTGCTTGGATTAAATGATATCTTTAAAAAAATAATTCATATTAGAAATTATCTGCTGCTTTAAAAAATTAATTCAACAATAAAAATAATAAAAATTTTATTTAAAAAAATTTAGTTAATCATACTGACTTCAAAGAACTTTATCTAAAAATATTTGTAGAGGCAAAATATATTTAATGCATAAGCATTACGACTTTGAAACATGTGAATTGCTTAAAAAAATTTTCTTTCTGCATGAATCTTTCTATCACAAATTGATAAGTTCTGAATGATTAAAATTTGGAATGTGGAGATATTGAACATTTTAATGAAAATTCTGCTTCCCAGAATCTTTCTGCATTGATGTATGTACATTGAACATCAATGCAGAAAGATTCACATTGATGATCATTGAACATCTATCCCAAAAATAAATAAATAAAATTAAATGAATAAATAAAATTAAATGAATAAATAAAAAAAGAGGAAAAGTGACTGCTTGTTAAGTCACCACCAAAGTTGCTTAGTTAAGTCACCACTTTTTTCATTGACAAGATATGTGGCAAACGGGTGGTCATTTTCAGGTTTACATTCGAGACCAAAGGTTTGAAGTCATAAGTCGTATTCAGCCTTGTCTGTTTTTTTAAGACATGTTTTGGAATAGAGTGTTCGAAGGAATATACGCCAATAAACTAGAAGAAGAGCTTGCTGCTTCATCTTTTATTCTTGTTTTTGCCAATAAGAGATAAAGAAAAACGTAGGAGTCTATTACCTAATCACTGAGGGATCTTAATATATGCACATAACATGGATTTTGTTTTTGTAAAAAGTGTTTGAACTAGAAAAAGAAAAGAAAGAAAAACCTTAAAATATTTACTCTACAAAATTTTCTATTAACTCATTAATATTTCGCTGTTAATGTATGTTAATGTTGGAAAGTTTATTTTAAATTACCCTGCATTATTTTCTAAAAGTGTTTTGTTTTGTTCTTTCAGGGAATTCTCCATTGCAGTTTTCCCTTGGAGGGTGTCCAAAACAGGAAGGAAAATGTCCGCCAAGGTAGAATTCTACTTGAATTTTTTTTTTATTTTTTAACTATTTCATAACAAAATGTGCACAATATTTTATTAATCTCCAGTCAGTGACCGGTTTATCATTGTATGTTCAAATTCAAAACAGCTTTAAAAATTATTCTAATAATAAAATTTTATACTTTTTACTTTACTTTAATAAAATTTTATTTCCTTTAAATAGAAAAGGATAACTTGTTCTTTGCTTAAACATATATTTATATTATTATTTCCCCTATTCTTTCTGCACATTATATATGTTTCCTTTGTTAAACATAGATTATTGTATATCCGCTCCCTATTACTCATCATAGATTATTGTACATCCGCCCCTATTATTAAACATGGATACTGTATATTCACCACCTCCTATTATTTAACTCAGATTATTGTATATCTGCGCATTATTATTAAACATAGATTATTGTATATCCACCTCCTATTCGTTCTGCAAACCAATTCTTGTAGTTAGTTCTCATTCATCATTGTTTTTTCCCCGTAAAAGTCCATAAAATTATTTTGTTTATGAAATGATTACTTTATGTAAGCACATCCTGTTAATATGTTAAGTGCAATGGCATGTAAGGATATCTGGATCAATTGTGCTTGGAAATTTTTTTTTAACCTAGGAATACGGAATGTGCGACACTATAGGAGGTAATAAATGTTAAGTAATTGTACTTTATAACCACATATAGTGATATCATACAGCTGTTCAATTGTTATATCTCTAGACAGTTGTTATACTTATACTATTAATTATTCATACTTTTCATTTAATTTTTAATTTTCTTTGACTTTATCCATTTTTTAAAATTTTTTTTTGCCTGCCTTTCTTTCTGAAGTAGCGAGGCGGTTTCTATTTAGATCGCGAATTAAAAAAGTTCTGAAAAGTTCTTATAAAAGTTCTGAAACGACAGAATAAACGTATGGCTGTTTTATATTGACTGGGTCATTTCGTTTGCAACGTTGAATATATTCTTTACATAGCTGTTCATTTACTTTAGGGAACACGTGGAAAATTATATATTTTCCTTTTGTGTTTTTATCAGAATTTTTGCAAGTTGCAATCGCGCAAACTGGCCTTTCGTTAAGAATTTTAAATTTTTGTAATTCACTTCAAAAAACTGAGGAAAGTCATTATAGAAAACAACGAATGTTTTGGAATATGTCACAAAAAGGAATGCCACGATATTAGTTAGAGCTAGTTAGACAGAACGCTCCGTTCTTGAAGTAAAAGTGCCGCCGTGACGTCACAGGAGAAAATCTGAGGTTTCTTCCAAGGAGTGAACCAGCCATTCTATTCTACCTTTAGCCCTGCTTTGCGCCAGTATTTTTTAATCATAATACCGCACTTAAAAATAAAAGATTCCTCTTCGTGTGATGTAGCATTAAAAAATATCAAACAGTAAGTAGAAACTCTTAAAATATTTTTTCATGGTATTTTTCCAAAATATTTAACTAAACGATAAATATTTTTGGCCTGCCATTCAAAAAGTTTGGAAACATGTTGAAATTCGTTTAGCTTCATATTTGTTTAAAAAAAATTTTTTGTAAAAATTAGCTTCCGAATTTTAACCCCTTAACGATCGGTTAATTTTCAAGAAAACTGTCATAAAAGTGCCTATTTTTTTGGATTTTGTATTTGTATTACGCATTTGATTAGTGCCATCTGGTGTGTAAAATGAGAAATAAAATTTTTTCCGGGAAAAAGAAATGAATTAGTTTTATTTTTACTGACTCGTTACTACTGAACACTCCAGCCCGTCAATATCACGGGAGCGAGAAATAGAGGGCGAAACCTCAACCCGTCATTTTCTCGGGAGCGAGAAGGAAGGGGTTAAATAATATAAAATATTATCATGTATATATAACCTAAAGGTATCTCGCTCGATAATATTTTATACAAAAGCAAAATTTAATGATGAAAACTAGAAAATAATGTTTAAAATTGGCACTTTTAATAGGATCGTTTGCTCCTAGTTTTATTTTCTTCTCAGTTTTAAATGTGCAAAAAGGCATTTTAATTTCTCAGTAAAAATATGCTTACTGATGTTTTCTTTTTTACAGCTTTCAAGGTACTCCTCCCTTAATCTTGGTATCATTAGATGGATTCCGCCCTGATTATTTGAAAAGAGGTTTTTCCCCCACTATCAACCGAATTGCTCAGTGTGGTGCAAGTGCTGACTATATATACCCCGTATTTCCTTCCAAAACTTTTCCTAATCATATCAGTATTGCTACGGTAAGTTGAAAAGGATGAGAACTCAATGGTTCTCATTGAGTGGTTCCTAATTTAACAAATTCTTCTTCACATTTTCTACAATTACTTGTTCCAAATGAAAAGAAAATTTCAGGGAGCTTTCTGAAAATTATCAGCCTGATTCCCGTTTAATTCTGATTTTTTAAGGACATGTCTGATCATTTCTTTGAGCATTTCTGGGTGAAAAACTGATTAAACCTGAAATGAAAATTTTTAAAAATAAATTTTCTTTTCGTGTCTACTGTGACTGAATGATAAATAATTTGATTTATTCGTAAATTCGAAGTATTTTAAATTTGCTTTTCATAAAGAAAGACACATTCAGAAGTTGAATTTGACCTGCATTTTAGTTCTTTCCAAGGTAATATTAATTTTCAATATTTCATCGACAAAATTATTGAAGAAGTTCTGATTAATAAGGTGCTCTGTGCATTTCCAATTTCCTGAACCAAATCAGAAAATAAATTTAATTTCAACGAAAAGAAGAAAAAAAATTCCACACTGAGTTTGAACCTTTATAATATGTCATAAGCCATTTCAGTCAAGTTTCACACCAAGATATCACAATGGGTGGAATTTTTTTTCTGTTCTTGCAGAAATGCTTTTTTTTGTTTGTTCTTTTTTTGAGTGTATGGGTGGAAGAGTAACTAAGGAACCATTCAAGTGGCTTCAAAGTAATCAACTAACATATTCAAATATAGCGTTTCAAAACCTGTAAGAAAGTTTTGTTTGAAGCCATTTTCTTCGGATTTCGGAACCTTTCAAACAATGAAGATTTCTTATTTATATAACATGAAAATCTGATAATTTGATCAGAAGTTTTTTAGATTATTCGTTACATTCTTCTTATAGTATTTAAAAGCGTTTTCTTAAGAATTAATTATATTTCCGCAGGGTCTTAATCCAGAATCTCATGGCATAGTGGATAACACCATGTACGATCCGATAACTCAGAAAAGGTTTGAAGCCGGGAATCCAGATTTCTTAAATCCCATGTGGTACCAGAAGGAACCGGTAAGTTACTAACAAAGTAAATGGAGTGTAAAACTCAGCAAAAGTTTTAAAATTTGACTTCTATTTTCTTTTTTTTTTTGTAGATATGGGTAACTGCTGAAAAACAGGGTAAGAAAACGGCTTCGTTCTTTTACTTAGGATCAGAAGTTAAAATTAAGAATGTGTTACCTACTTACTACAAGAAATACGTTTCGTGAGTACTTTATTCAATTTAAAATAGCATCTCTATTAAACATAAAAAGAAAATGGTCAAAAAATACCTAAAAAATACTTTATTTTCGTAAAGGTGGAAAATCCAGAATTTTCACCCATGATTCAATTAGTACGCTTTCTACTGTATTTGAATTAAAAGGATGAAAATTCAATGATTACAGTGTATTGTTTATTTTTAGAAAAACGAGTTTTAATGCCAGAGCTGATCAAATACTGCATTGGTTGGATCTTCCTGCTGCTGATCGTCCTAGTTTTATGATGCTTTATGCAAATCAACCAGATAATGCTGGACACTGGCATGGACCTAACTCAAAAGAAGTGAGGAAGCTGTATCAAAATTTATCTTTGTATTGTTTTATATAATGATATGTTTTAATGGGTGGTAAAGATATCGCCAAACTGTTATTGACGCCAGTGATGTAATTGTCGCATGAGCCTAAAGAAATTTTATTCTAGAAAATTATATAAAACTAACTGTATGAGGCCGGGATAGCCTGGTCGGTAGGGCGCTGAGCCCATGTTCAAGAGTTCGTGGGTTCGATTCTCGACGGCCGAAGACTCCCCGTGTAGTAAATGGTGACTTATGCACGTTAAATCTGTCGAGTCGCAAAAACCTTCATGTTTCCGTAACAAATCAATACCTCTGGAGGTACTGATCCAGGAATTTCCTTGTCTTCTGGATTGGTTCAAAATTACAAGGCTACGGAGTTGAACATTAGTAGTCGTAAACACAAAAATTGGGTCGGCTATTCAACGACGGATATAAAAAAATATAAAAAAAGTTAACTGTAGGTACAATACATATATTCATTTTTAACTTTTGGGGTAATTTTTAAATTTTATGAGTGCTAACATCTAGTTTAAAATAAGCTATCTCTAAACATACTACAAACAGTCTGGGTTTTGCCACCTGGTGTATAGATTGAGAAATATAATCTTTTTGAACGCGTTTGTTTGAAACACTCCAGCTCGGAAATAACACGGGCACGAAAGATAGAGGGCGAAACTTCACCCCGTCATTTTGATGGAAGTGAAAAGGAAGAGATTAATTAATTGAGGTAAATGATATATTTAATAGTCTGGTCTTGTGGTAATAGGTAATAGGCTCTGTAGTAATAGATACCTATTATATTAACATACAGTAGTAATAGTTTTAGGACCCCAACGTGACTTTCGTCAGACATAAGTATTTTTCATAAATGTGTTTTGTTTAGAATATACGCTGAATTTTTTATCAAACTTATTTTATGATTTGGTAAATATTATATTTAGCAATTAGTTATAACTACACTTCACTTTTTGCATTGTTTTTCAAACATAGAATGACGTGCGTTTCGGCGCTTACTATTCTGTGTTTCGCCATTGGAGAAGGTATTTCAGAATAGAAACGATAGTATGGATCGTTTGTTTTAGTTCTATTCATATGCAACAACAAAAAAAGACCATTTTTTGAATTTTGAAAAAAATTTATTTTAAGTGAAAAAGTTGAAGAAATATGCTAAATTAAGACTCGAAAAGTAGGATATCAAAAAACTATTAAAATCTAAAGTTTTATGAGATTCTTAGAATTGTGTTTACTGAAATATTTGTCAAATGCAAGGAAATTATTAAAAAAATTAATAAGAAGATACGTATTCTCTTTTTTGAAATCGCAAAAAACTTGACATTGCATTTTCTCGCCAGATGGTAAAAAAACAAACAAACTTCAAGCTTTTCCTCTGACAGAACTGACAACACAGAACAGTTGTTGTTTGTTAGTTGCTGACATTCCTCACGATGTTGATCTAACAATCATTAATAATCCTATTTTAATTTTATTCGCAAATAAATGATTTTTAATTTAGCATGCTCCTTGCTTTTTTTATTGCATTATTTATGTTGATTTGGTAAATTCGAAATTTATTTCACTAAATTAACTTCATCAGTTACAAACTTCTTGCACTTTCTTAGTCCAAGCTAAAAACGCGAAATATTAGATTACTAGGAGGCTCCGCCCCCTGCTCGCTAACGCTTGCCAACGCCCGAGAATCGCTACGCAATCCTATGTGGTTCACGCCGTGAACCATGGCTCGCTGCGCTCGCTCGCCAATGAACACAATGTTCTAGCACAAAGACATAGTATATTATCATCAAAGACATAGTATTTTATCATCAAAGACATAGTATTGTACTTATGTAGAAGAATTCTACCAATGTTCTTATTGGCTTTTAAAAAAGTATATTAGCTATTTAGATTGTACATGGTGAAAAAATCAAAACATTAGCTAAATAAGAAACATATTAGCAAAATAAATTATCAAATATTGCTTCACTAATATTCTGCATTTTAAAGCGTGAAAATTCAATGCATAAATAAACGCGAAATATAAAAAAATTCAATGCATTCAATACAAACACTTAAACGTTTTTTAGACGTTTAGGTAGCTCCCAGTAGAAAAATATCAATTCAACAGCGGCCTTTTAAAGCATTCTCACTTCAATTAATTAATTAATTCCTAATTGAGTTTAAATTAAATATTATCATGTTTTTAGGGCATGAATCTGAATTGAACAACCTGATAATGCTCACTCTGGTTATTGTTTCCGTTTTTAAAAGCGCTATATGTTGAGCCACCTCATGTGACATTTGCCATGTGACATATTTAGCAGCAATCATTGGTCGATTTTCTAACGTTGCCATTCGGGGAGTTGTAATGAGGCTTTTTTTTTTGGTGCCGTGTAAGAGAAATATATATATAGATGAACCGAAAGAAGGTGATTGCGCCATTTCTTTGTTCATGTCAGACAAAAAGTTTATTGATTTTATTGAAATTACATACATTTGCTGACTTGTGTGCTCAATATAGGCTTATAAGTCATTGTCAAGTAGAAAATACAGATAGAACAATTCAGAGAAAGACATCACAAAGAATACATCCAGGGTTACGGCGGGATTCAGACAAAAAGTTGCACAGATGTCACGAGTCGTTGCTCGTCGATAGCCTGTCACCATTTCATCAACAGCAACGATGATCTCACGAAAAATCTCTTTTTCGGTCCTATCTACAACGTTTGGGGTGTGCAAATATTGTAATGTTGCATGCCTTTTAACGAAAAGTATAATTTCAGCACAACCGTTACACAATGCTTTCCATAAACAGTAAACATTTGATGACAGATAACCGAATAAATAATCTTCTGCCACTAAAAACCGTACAACTGCGCGTTGTTCTGTTCCGGACACATCCATTTCAGTACCACTTTAAATTAGCTTTAAATGCCTTCATGCGAATGAGTTAGTAAATTATACACAATCTACGGTTCATTCCTTTTACCATAATTTTTAACACTAAGGGGTGGTGCTGCTATAGTTACTGCATTTCTAAAGCTTTAATCGGCTCAAGTCTTACGCCTTAAAAAGAGAACATTGGATAACATTAATAAACTGTTTCGATTTCTAGTTGAATAAATTTCTGCGAAATGATTTTAGAAATAGGTTTCGATTACATAGTAATATAGTATTTACTACTATAGCTGATATACCGTTATTTTTCCATATGCAAAACGAATTGCTGTATTCATTTTTTTTCCTCTTTGAAATGCATCGAAATGAGTTTACAACTGTTTAGTAATTTTAGTTTGTTTATTATTTTATGTACTTACAAGGAAATAGTCTGTTGTGTTTAAGTGAGATTTTTCCTCAAATAATCTATTGCACTTTGGAAAATTTAATTAAATTCCTCACTGTTGCTAACCAACTGAGAAGTATATAAATTTTTATACTTTGATACCAAAAATTTCCTTTAAACATATCATGAAATGTTCCCTTACAAATTAAAAGTGAAGACGTCCCTTTTTTAATCGGAATGTTTATTCAACAGGTGAATCAAGCTGTGATAAAAGTGGATCAAATGATTGAAAGACTCTTCTCCGGTTTACAATCCAGAAATTTGTTGAATTGTGTCAATGTCATCATTATGTCAGATCACGGTAAATGAGGAGAAAAGGAATCTTAATTTTTAATTTCAGAAACACATATTTGAAATTAATTGTGCTTTTTTAATGATTTTCTAATTCAAACTTCTATATTTGTTTCAGGTATGTCAGACATTGATTGCAATCTCGTTGTTAACATTGGAAAGTACATCAATGTCTCGAATACAGATTCATTTATGGGCCCTCTTGGCAGAGTAAGCCCCAAAGACAGAAGTGATACTAGTAAGTTTTCAAGTTGGATTTAAACATAGTTACAAATTTTAACCATTAAATTAAGAGTTGAATATTGAATCTGAGAATCATATCAATGACTCGTATATTTGATTCGATAATTCAAATAAGCTGTCCTAATATGTTCAGTTAAATCAGTGTTTTTAATTATATTTACTGAAAATTTGCTACAGCATTGATTTGAATCAGTAATGTTGGTCTATTTATTTAAATCCTTCGAATTTGTTATGAAATTTGAAGAAGAATCGTTAAAACACGTTTCGAAACATTGATTTCAATTAATCTATTGAAATTATTTATGTAATATCTGTTATCTGATTTCTTTCAATAACACAAATGAAAAATTTTACAACACTGAATTGAATCAGTAATTTTAGCCTGTTTATTAGAATCACTTGCGTTCTATGACTGATTTAAAAACTGCTTTGAATCGATAATATATGATCTTTCCAATTCAATCAGGTGATTATGTTCGGTAATTTGAAAAAAAAATCGGTTATAACATAATTCGACTCTGGTTTTAATCACTGCTGATTTATTTTAACCTCAGTAAAGGGTCAAGCAGAAAATCATGTTCACTTGCAAATTCCGCCTTTTTATACTTATGAATTTCAAGATGCTATAATGTAATCAGAACGGTAACCTAGTTCCATGAAGCATCTTAATCAAGTTGTATCAGGTTATAACATTTATAATTTGAATAACTGAATTAAGTAACTTGATTTATAACTTATATTTTGGTTCAACTTTAAATCTCATGATATTAAACTTATAGCAGTGAGTTTTTTGATTATATTATTTAATAACTACTCTAAAAATTACAGTTCTAATTATTGGAAGTGGATGTTTTTTACGCAATTTCTTCATTGTTATTTTTACACTAAATTTTTGCATTTGTCGTCCTCTATAGATGCTATCAATAGTATGATAGAGAATCTGCAGTGCCAGAGCGAACATATGAGAGTATTTCCTAAACAGCAGAATCCAGTCAGATGGCACTATGCAAACAATGACAGAATCGAACCCATCTTCTTGCAGATGGATACCAACTGGAATGTTGTCGGGTGAATCCTTTATGATGTTTACATTGATGGCCTACATTACTTTGCCATTATTATATACATGTTTATTAACATCACTTTATCTATAACTTTTAGTACTTTCTATTACATTATTCTATTTGGTACAGTGAGTAAAAAAAAGAAAGGCATCACCTTGAATAACTTTTGATCTAATGATCGAGTCTTTACATTCTAGGACTCAATTTTAATGGTTCGAGGGGGTGACCTCAAATTAATTAGTGCAGGCAATATTTTAAGTAAACGAAATTAGACACAAATACGTACTTCGGATTACGATTCGGATTACTGATCCCAAGAATATAGGGGTAGCCGCAATCTAGGAAATATGGTCACAATAATACGGTAATAAAAGACTCCAATGCTTGCAGCCATTAAAGTCAATTTTATTTATTAATTTATTTTTGCGCGTATTTCACCATGTCACTTGAAAAATATAATGTTGTTAAAATAATGTAAAAATTTATTGAAATTGAGAAAATTGATATTTAAAATAAAGTATAAAAGTTGTAGATTTTGCAATCTAAATTTGTCGACTATTATTAAATAAAGTAATGAAATATAATAAATTTCTTGCATGGAATTTTCTTTAGGTAAACGAATTTTATATTTGTGTGCAAAAATCTTTTCAAATCACTTATATCGAAATATGGCGAAATACGCAGAAAACAAAATTAACATTAATGAGACCAAATTTTGGACTGTTTTCCTGACCAAACTATGGGGACCATATTTTCAAAATGTTCCAATTCCTATAATTTGTGGGTCGGAAATCCAAATCCTTCGAAAAGAAGGTATGTTTATTCGTCGAAAGAAGGTATGTAAAATATCGTCTGCACTGATTAAATAACATATTTGAAGTCACTCCTTCGAATCATTAAGATTGAGTCCTAGAGCATGACGATCCAATCATTAGATCAAAAGTAATTCAGGATGGTCCATTAATTTTTTTTTGCGCAATTAACACTGAAATTCTGTAATATTTTTAATATGTTATAAATTGTATTGTATCTGTTTATAGCTCTGAAGTAAAACCTGGAGATGAAATTTGTACTGGCGGTACACACGGATACGATAATTACTATCCTGAAAGTAGAGTAAGTTGATTTATTATTTGCCGATTCCGCAATCAATTCGATAATGTGAGATAAATAATGAAAGAAATTAAGATAAATTTAACTAATTATATTAATATGAACTATATTGTCTGAACTATATTGTTTTTGTATTTCCTAAGAACTATTAAGGTATTCAAATTGCAATATAATCTATTCACAATTTAAATTTTTCAGGCTATGTTCATGGCAATGGGTCCTTCCATTAAACCAAACCTCAAAATCAAGCCTTTCATCAATACTGAGTTATATGAATTGATGGCTGGTAAATATCATTTTAAAAGAAAAAAATGCTTCTTAATGCTATTTAGATCACACATATATTAATTATTTTTTTATTAGAATTGATTAACATAAGGCCTGAGCCTAACAATGGAACTCGAGGAAGTTTACACCATATTCTAAAAACGCCAAAGAAGTTGCCAAATCAACAGCAGCATGACCCACCGGCTACCGGAGTTGTTCCAACAGACAACCAAGAATATCACTTCAGAGTCTACGCTGCAGATTGTTCTTGCGCGCAGGTATTGTTATCTTAATGCGTTAAAAAATTGATACCCTATAGTTCTGAGGCAACTATTGAAAACTATATTTTCAAATTTTCGTGTTGTATATATAACATTGTGCGTGTGAATATATATATATATACACACACGCAATGTTATCTTCATAATATAAATTTGCAATTGGTTATTCAGGGGATTTCACTCTTTCGTATTGTGAGGTATCTCAAACAACTAAATTGCAAAATTAAACATGATATATTTCGTAATGAGCGTTCATAATATATAGTAAAAAAATAAAAAAAACGAAAACTGCTCACATTAAAAGACAGAAGCTACCATTTTGAGCGTTTGCCTTTCCAATGAGTTCGAATCCCAGTGATGGATAGATACGAATTTCGCACCCGGCTACCATCGACCACAGTGCTGACAAAAAATATCCTCAGTGGTAGACGAATCACGAGGTAGAGTCCCCTTGCCGAGAAGCTAACCATTGGAGGTTTTCCTGTTTTTCCTCTCCGTGTAACTCAAATGAGGGTTAGTTCCCTTAAAAAATCCTCTAAGAAGGCAAATTTCTCCCAATACTTGATCCAGGATTTCCCTTGTCTTCTGGATTGGGTTCAAAATTACGAGGCTGCAGAGTTGAACGTTAGTAGTCGTAAACCCAAAATTGTGTCGGCTGTTCAACGACGGTTATAAAATAAAATTAATTATAATTTAAACATTCTAGTGTTACTTACATTTCATATTTTTTTCAGGCTCATAAACAAGTGGAGGTGTCCGATAAAGCTTATAGGCGAGATCTTCATCTTCCCTTTGGCGTTCCATACAGCGCACAAGACAACAATACACTTTCCTTGCTGTACAACGAAGACAATGTAATCGGATATGATAAAAAATATAGAATTCCTCTGTGGACATCCTTCAATCTCCAGAAAAAGGTAAAAAAATGCATTACGATGTAACGCGATGCATTAACGCTTTCTGGGGCTGTAATTTAAGAACTGTCCCGCTTAATTTGGGTATTAATGCAAACGACTATAATTGTAATTGCTTTTTTTCTTAAATTACGCAAGTTTTAAAGTTTAAAGAAATGCTGGGATAAAGTACATTTTTTTTTTAATTTTGAACGTGCATACGATTACCATACTATGGTGCGCTTTGACTAAAATGTTAATTTTTTTAAATTTTTTGCAAAGGGTTACTTACTTTTTTGTTTCGAAATTTAGACTTCGATCTTGAATTCCAGTTTAAAGCTTAGGCTTTCATTTCGCAATATTTTTGTATGACTGTATGATGTCGAAGTCTTTTGCTGGGGCTATGGATAAGTTAACAAAAGGAATATTATTTCAGATACTTTGACTATGATATCCAAATAGATCCAAAATTACGCTGTGTCTATACAAATATTTTGAAATTCGAATTTCACTTTTGTTCTAATCAGAAATACACTGTCACACGTAAAGAAATTATTCGCCAGTTAGATTGGCTAGTCAAGTCTCCAGGCTTCAACTCAAATGATCTTGACTGAGAGTGTGTGTAAAAGCCCTTGCCGAATAACTTCACGGACTAGAAACCAGAATTGCTGAAGAAGGGGAAACGATTTCCACAGAAACTTCAACTGCGTTATTCCCACTATGAAATCACGTTTTTTGTCTTACATTCCTTTAAGAGAGAGTCATACCACCTAATGATCCTCTTTTTTTTTTTTTTTGATCGATTCTGTTACAAATGGTTTTTACATTCTGACCCTTAAGAGTAACGTACTATCATGCGCGTGTTTTACGACTATTGAAGTTTTGTATTATATCGATCAATGTTCATAACGAATTTCGTTCAAATCCATCTACTATTTTCAGTGATAATAGATTTGGAGATTTTTAAAATGTCTCCAAGTTTATAGTTTGGAGATTTTTTAAATGTCTTGGACCTGAGACTCAAGAACGAAATAGGATTTTATAAAATAGTTAATAATTCTAAAAGTTTGTTTTCAATAATATGTTNACTCTTTCGTATTGTGAGGTATCTCAAACAACTAAATTGCAGAATTAAACATGATATATTTCGTAATGAGCATTCTTAATATATAGTAAAAAAATAAAATAAACGAAAACTGCTAGCATTAAAAGACAGAAACTATCATTCTGAGCGTTTGCCTTTCCAATGAGGTGAACCGGGTTTGAATCCCAGTGATGGATAGATACGAATTCCGCACCCAGCTCGCATCTACCACAGTGCTGACAAAAAATATCCTCAGTGGTAGACGAATCACGAGGTAGAGTCCCCTTGCCGTAAGGCTAACCATTGGAGATTTTCATGGTTTTCCTTTCTATGCAACTCAAATGCGGATTAGTTCCTTTAAAAAGTCCTCCAAGGAGGCAAATTTCTCCCAACACTTGATCCAGGATTTCCCTTGTCTTCTGGATTGGGTTCAAAATTACGAGGCTGCAGAGTTGAACGTTAGTAGTCGTAAACTCAAAAATGGGTCGACTGTTCAACGACAGTTATAAAATAAAATTAATTATAATTTAAACATTCTAGTGTTACTTACATTTCATATTTTTTTCAGGCTCATAAACAAGTGGAGGTGTCCGATAAACCTTATAGGCGAGATCTTCATCTTCCGTTTGGCGTTCCATACAGCGCACACGACAACAATACACTTTCATTGCTGTACAACGAAGACAATGTAATCGCATATGATAAAAAATATAGAATTCCTTTGTGGACATCATTCAATCTCCAGAAAAAGGTAAAACAATGCATTACGATGTTACGCGATGCATTAACCCTTTCAGGGGCTGTGGTTTAAAAACTGTCCCGCTAATTTTGGGCAATAATGCAAACCACTATAATTGTAATTGTTTTGTTTTTTTCTTAAATTACGCAAGTTTTAAAGTTTAAAGAAATGCGGGGATAAAGTAAATTTTTTTTTTTCATTTTGAACGTGCATACGATATACCACAGTTACTATGGTGTTCTTTGACTAAAATGTTAATTTTTTTAAATTTTTTTTTTTGCAAAGGGTTGCTTACATCTTTTTCGAAATTTAGGCTTCGAACTTGAATTCTAGTTTAAAGCTTAGGCTTTCATTTCGCAATTTTTTCGTACGACTGTATAATGTCGAAGTCTTTTGCTGGGGCTATGGAAAAGTTGACACAAGGAATGGTATTTCAGATACTTCAACTATGATATCCAAATGGATCCAAAAAATTACGCAGTGTTCATACAAATATTTTGAAATCAGAATTTTACTTTTGTTCTAATCGCAAACACACTGTCACATGCAAAGAAATTATTCGCTCGATAGATTAGCTAGCCACGTCTCCAGACTTCAACTCAAATGATCTTGTCTGAGAGTGTGTGTAAAAGCCCTTGCAGAATAACTTCAAGGACTAGAAACCAGCATTGCTGAAAAAGGGGAACGATTTCCACAGAAACTTCAACTTCGATATTCCCACTATGAAATCACGTTTTTTGTCTTACATTCCTTTAGGAGAGAGTCATACCACCTATTGATCCATTTTTTTTTGTTTGATTCTGTTACAAATTTCTTTTACATTCTGACCCTGATGAGTGTTACGTACTATCATGCGCGTGTTTTATGACTATGTATTATATCGATCAATGTTGAAAACGAATTTCGTTAAAATCCGTTTACTATTTTCAATGATAATAGATTTGGAGATTTTCAAAATGTCTCCAAATTTATAGTTTGGAGTTTTTTTAAATGTCTTGGACCTGAGACTCAAGAACGAAATAGGATTTTATAAAATAGTTAATAATTCTAAAAGTTTGTTTTCAATAATATGTTAAAATAATTAAAATTGAAAAAAAAAACAACATTTCTTTTCAACTTTTAGTTACTTTTTGCTTCAGTGTCGGAATGCTACAATGATTACTTTCTTTATTTGCTGCATTTTAGAGACATGTTTCCAAAGTGGGTACTGTTTGCTTCACCGGGGATGCCAGATTACCATATGAGGACACAGCAAAATGTAGTGATTATGATAACCCTGCTGTTAGGAATATGACGATCGTTCAACGACCTCTTTACCCTATAAGTAAGTTTTCAAAAAAAATGAACAGTTAATCTTGAAAGTATAGTATGTGTCTAAATATTTTTCTTACATTTTAATTCGAAGAAATAATTTTACAATAACCATTTTTTTTAAAGTTTAAAACCATTTTATTAAATTTGATAAGATATTTCTGAATAATATGGTAAATGGTAATTTGTCTTTGCACAATCCTCTATTAAATGAATCCATTAAATTTGCGTATTTAATCCAGTAAAAATTAGACTCTTTTCTTTGGAGAAATCAATACCAAAGATTTTTCTCCATAGAAAGCTTTGCTATGTCCTAGTATCTGAAAAATCTTCTGTTCTTCTCTGTATGCTTCCCTCCTATTTTCAGGAAAATGATTTGTTATGAGGGTCTAGCTAATTCATATATTCAGAGGAGCTTGCTAATGAGACATTGCTTCTAATGTATGTTTCCATAGAATTGAATGAGAGCAACTGCGAGACGGTCAGAAAAATATTTTCCAAGTTATAAGGGTTTTGCATGCAAACATACATATTTGTATTTTAAACTTTTTACTCGTCTGATATATCTATCAAAAAAGTTCGGTATTGTTTCCTATGTATTTTTATGGAACTATAAGCGAGTCAATTGAACGAATAATTCGAAGCGCTTTCATGTATAAAAAGTGCTATTTTTGATACGATTAATGTACACTATTTACTTTGCTATATAGGGACTATCTGAAATGTGAGGTGATTCCAATGAAAATTTTCATACTGAATTGAGTTAGATAAAATACAGTTGATTGTATAAATAGGTAGTCTTCAAGTTATATGGCTTTTCTTCCTAATAAAGGCAATGCCTCATTTGCCTATATATCAATGTAAGATGTGTAAATATATTCAAGTACAAAATTGTACTCTGTACTTAAAAGGTTTATAACTTCCAATCTTTTAATTTGATCTCTCATTCAACTCAGCGTAAAAACTTTCATCAGAAACAATACCTTAATTGTTCAGATAGTCCACAGCCATTATTTATAATGACATAATAAAGCTTTCTGTGAAAAAATATCTTGGGTATTAATTTCTCCAAAGAAACACCTTGCTTTTACTATGATTACAATAATAATAATCATTAGACAAAATATCGCATTTAGTATCAATTTTTATTCTATACAACAAGTCATAGATGTAGTTGATTTTTTTCCCTTATTTATTTTTAAAACTTTTCACATAATAGAAAAATTATTGAGAAAATTTAAAGATTTTTTCAAACATTTTCTTCCAAAAATATTCTTTTTATTAAAATGTAGATTTTAGGAGAAAAAAATTTATTATTATATTTGGGAAATTCTATCTTTTCTTTACTATTCTGAACGGATTGTTTTTACACTTCATACCAATTAAGAGATCATAACGTGAAATCCATATTACAGCTCTAGATGACGTTGTAGTTATTTATACTATATATTAGAGCATTCTTACAGCATTCTTCTCACGCACTTAATTGCGCTATATGTTAGAGCATTCTTTTCTATAACGATTACGAGGTCATAGAGTGAAATCCATATTACAGCGATAGATGACGCTGTATATATTTGAGCATTCTTATAGCATTCTTCTCTCGCACTTAATTGCGCTATATGTTAGAGCATTCTTTTCTATACCGATTACGAGATCATACATATTACAGCGATAGATGACGCTGCAGTTACTAGTAATATATGTCAGAACTTTTTTCCCATACCAATTACGAGATTATAAAGTTAAATCCATATTACAGCACTAGGTGACAGTGTAGTTACTTGTAATGTAAGTTAGAGCATTCATTTCCATACTAATAACGAGATCATAAAGTAAAGCCCATATTACAAAGCTAGGTGATGCTGTAGTTACTTGCATATGCTAGAGCTTAGTCTTTTTATTATATTGTAGATAAACATGTATTCCATAAATTTATTCTTATTCCTTGAAACGTTGTTTGAGGAAATGAATGCTTCAAAAACCGTTTTAATAAGTCGAATGATACATTCATTTCCTAATTTGAATTTTCACATTACGTAGGTTTCTCAGAGTCTGCATCCGCAATAGAACAAGGTTTACATATTTCAAATTCTATTCCTAAATCACAGAAACACAGTTATTATTTGGAAACAGAAATGAACCGAATACTCAACGGATGGGCTGCACAAAGTGGCTCTCTGAATGTCGTGATGGGTCCTGCTTTTGATGTGTCTGCGAATGGTTTGAAACCCTCCATAGGAGATATCATGTGAGTATAATTTACCATACCAGTTTCGGTCAAAGTTAACATATTGACAGCAGAGCGGTAGCGTAATCATAAATAATAAATAACAAATAATAAATCCAAGTTAGGTAAAAGAAGTAGACAAAAAAGAATTATATTTCAACTACTTTGATGTGCTATTCGGTGCTGTATATAATTAATTTCACGTTAATTAACATTCTAACTTATGGGGAGAAACTAAGCTCAACTTTACCACGCCATTTTGCTTACAACTATGAGCTGATGCTGACGTCATAGGTCACATGTGTAGGTATCCGAGATCTTCTTCTTGAAGTTACTGAAGTTCTGTCTACATCTAAATCGTTATAAAGAATTACTAACTAATTAATTGCAAACGGTTTCATGGTTAGGATTGGTTTTTGCAAACGGATGCTATGAGATATCATTTTCAGGGATGCCAACTTGCTCCGCTTTGTGAAATAGTTTTTCTAGTGGTAACGAAATTTAAGTTATTTTCAGTTTAGTATTTTTCATTTTAAGTAATTTTGTCACCACTACATATNTCGGTTTTATTGATACATACGTACGTATTAGCGTTTTATATAATATAGATAGATTAATTGCAAACAATTCAATGGTTAGGATTGGTTTTTGCAAACGGTTGCTAATGAGATATCATGTATATATTTTTCACCATATCACGTTTACTTAAAGTAAAGATTTTGTTTGCACACCGTTGCCTAATTCTAACTAATTCTATAAATAGCTGACTTATTGACTACAAAAGGTTTGAAATCGTCAATAAGAGGTATAACGTAAATATAAATATTTTATCACCACTTCTGCTGATGGTTACTACTGATTTTGTAAAATATTTTTAAAACTTCTCTTAAATAAAATGCATTTAAGACGATCGGTGCATTTAAGACTACGCTCTTTCAACAATGTAATTTTTTTAATATGTATAATATATATATTGTTCAAACTCTCTAATTTTTGGAACTTTATTTTAAAGCGAGATTAAAATAGATTGGGCTAATAAAAAGTTAGACAGAAATAAGTAAATATGCTATAAATGAATGAATTGAACTCAAATTGCGGAACTATCCAAAAGAAAAGCAAAAGTAGTTCCGAGAGTTGTCAAGTGTAGAGCGCTGGATCTTAGTAGTTTTTAAAAGAACTGTCCTTTATGTGAACTGTATGAAATTGTACTGAGTAAACGTTTATAATAAGTATATAAACTATTGCAGATGTATCAAGTATATTCCTTTTTAATGCAAATTAATGAAAGTGTATTTAATTCCTTCTAACAGGAAGCTGCACGAAAAGTATGGTCCGTTAGTAGTGCCAACACATATATTCGTAATAGCAACTTGGTGTTCTGAACGCATCGACTCTTTGAAGCATTGTGAACCATCCAGATTGGAGACGAAAGGATTTTTATTACCAAATGACCCCTTTGTTGAGAATTGTGAAGTAAGTTGTGAATCGGTATTTTGTAAATTTAAAATTATAAGTTTGCATATTACAAATGGTAGTGTTCCACAAACAAAACTGAAAGAACTATTTCTGATTACTCTTAAATATGGACAGTCTATTTGACCTTAGTATTTTTTAACATAAAGAATATACAATTTGCTTATTTTTCTTAGGAAATTATAAGTACTATGTAATTCCTTATAAGTTTCCAAATTAGTTAGAAAGTTAGTTAACAAATGACGCAGCTGATTGGATAACGTTTTCTGCTGCATTTCAGAATATTTAAGTGAAAAATATTTACACAAAATTATGCTAATTTTGGTCACTAACTGCTCAATATTGTTTTGCAGCTTTTTCTACCTTGCAGGGCCATCTGTTGAAGAAGTTAGTTACTAATTTTGAAACTTTGTGAGAAGAAATAGCATGTTCCAAAGAAGAACACAACGAACCGTGCATTTGTGTCTCCCTCAGTTTTTCTTTAATTTTATTTATTCATTTATTTTTAATAATTGGTCATCTTTGGAACACTCTATTATTGAGTTTGCTTAGTGGGAGAACATGATAACTGACATATTTAGTGAAAATGATAAAAATTAGTTTTAGAATGCGTAGAAGGTTCAAGAAAATATTTCTCCGACTTGTACGCTTACTAAAAACAATAGCTTCAAACCCTCCCGCATAAATTTATTGTTAATATGAATGAAAATTACGCATAATTTAAGCATTTTAGAAAATTCTTTATATTAAAAGTTTTAAATTTCTAGAAAGTACTGCCCAAATAGTTTAGGCGAGAGAGCAGTCTAAAGTTTGGACCACTGGTTTATATTAATTTGTTATTATTTGCTATAATTTTTTTTTTCTAATAAATATTAATTTGTTATATGAATTTATTAATTATTAGATATTTAATTAATTATCTTTGCGTTTTTGGATTGGACATTTAAAAAAATTCTTACCTATTACACTATTATTATTTTTTCATTTTTCAAACACGTATTTAATAGAATGAACATAATTATTTGAAGGATTGGAGACAAAATTTAACTCGTTTTTATACTAATTATGATTATTTCACTTTAAAATAATTAAATACTGAATTAATTACACCGTAATACACAAATCACTTTGTGCAGTGATCCGAAAAGAAAATGTATAGGCGCAAAAACGTATTTTTACTGAATAAACATTTTTTTTTTTGTTGAGAAATTCGAATTCCTGATCTTCAAATTATACGAGAGGTAACCGTAATCTGAAAAATAGGTTCCTTATAGTGTACGTAAGAAAGTAGTTGAAAATTCTTTAAACGTTAATTTTACTCTTTGTGTACAATTATAAAATTTATTTATTTAAAGTTGATTCCATGTAAAAAAAATAATTTTAATAATTACCTGTTGTAATAATTATTTTATTTAATGAGAGTTGAAAAATTTTGTATTGAAAAATATGCAAATTTAAATAATTTTATTTTAAATTTCAAAATAAAAATAAGAGGGAAATTGGTCGAATAGTTCTTGAGTTATAGAGTTTTAAAATAGCCTTACGTTTCTTAAGAATTATTCGACTCATTTTGTCTCCAGAATTTTTATACGATCCTGTTCATTCGAATATGATCTTTTCCATTCTCTTGATAACCTAAGATATTCTGATAAATGGGAAACGTTCTGTGAAATGCATTATAAGTATTTTTCGTAGAATCTGTGCAGATACGCTCCGTAGCATCCATGATCAGTAAAAAATAGGCTTAAAGAAAAGTTTCAGTGCAACCTTTTTGTTAAGCGTTGGACAGGAACTTGTATAAGTGTATACCTTTTGTTTCTAGATTGTTCCGGCATTTCTGTATAATGTTTTTGTATTTTTTGTTAGGCGATCTTTAACGTTTTTAGCTTGATTAGGTAAATTTTATTTATGATACAATAAAATATCATAAATGAAGCAATGAGCACTGATTCCACTTATGCACGATATTTCAAGAATATGAAACATAAGAATGCTTTTTGAAAAGGCATTTCTGAAGGCAATTATATTTAATCAAAAGCGATCACAGAAATAAACTGCGATGATAGTATTCTACTATTCATAAGGAACTTTACATTTGTCAAGAATATGAAATAAAAGAATATCTTTTAAAAAATGATACAATATAAAATGCTCTTATACACGTTATTTTCAAGATTATAAAATATCAGAATATCTCATAAGAGGCAGTTCTGATACAACAGAATCTTTTAAAAATATCTTTAAAAAAATTATACAATATAAAATACTCTTATACACGTTATTTTCAAGATTATAAAATATCAGAATATCTTATGAGAGGCAGTTCTGATTGAGCAGAATCTTTAAAGAAATATCTTTTAAAAAATGATACGATATAAAATACTCTTATACACGTTATTTTCAAGATTATAAAATATCAGAATATCTTATGAGAGGCAGTTCTGATACAACAGAATAAAATGAAAAATTACTTACTGTCCTGGTAAATGTACTTTTGTGATTATTTTATTAACCTTTTAAAATATTATTTATGTTCTTAATAATACTTTTTTTTTAGATTCCCAATGACATGATTGAGAGGAATTCAGCTCGAGTTGTGGATATTGAAAATTTAACTGGGCTCTCATTTTTCACGGATCTGCCAACTTATGACGCAATCAGGTTGAGAACTGGAATTCCACAAAGATCTGTCTCTTAAAAATTACTTTATTCCTAAATCCATGTACAATCCATGAACTTTCAAAAATAAATTACATCATTTTTAGTTCGTATTGTTTTGCTGATATTTTTTTCAAACACTTTTTTTTTACTCTGATGTTTAAGAACACTATTATTTTGGGATAGTATTTAAGGAATTTTCATAAATAATATATTGAAACTTCCATTTTGTTGTTGTTGCTGTTGTTCTAATGCTACTTTCCACACGGGCAAGCCTGCTTGGTAAAACCGAGTAAATTTAAGGCAGAGTGTGCGTTTCTAGTTTTTCAGTGGCGCCATCTATGGCCATACGTCGCACCCGTTTATAGGGTGGTCCCATTCATTCATCCACAGATCGTAATTTTGACCTGAATCAGAGAACAATCGATCTCCAATCCAGTACCCCCAGAGGCATTGATTTGTTATTCGAACATTAATTAACATTTAACGTGCATCAGTCACTTTACTACACGGGGAGTCTTCGGCCGGCGGGGTTCGAACCTACGAACTGCCATTCTGAATGTGGGAAACAATAAAATCTTCGCTGCATATTTTGATTAATTTCCAGGTTTTTGCTTTGGAAAACCCCATTTAAAGTGTAATTTTTCGGTTGTTTTAAATTAACTCAACTACTTAAATGTTTAAATATTCTACTTATTTAAAGACATAAAGACATATTCAAGTGAGAATAGGACATACTTTGTGGTACGCATAAATAAAATAACGCACATTTATGTTCATTCATGTACCTTTACTCGTGCTTTACTCACTTGTTTTCTGCTTTATTCACAGACACATTCTATTATAAAAACATGATGATATAATCAATTCTAAACAACACAGAAGGTAAGAATTTACAATACCTTTAGGTGAGGTAGTAATTGAGGTTTGACAATCCTTTTGACTTTTTGTTTAACTCAATTTTAGACACTTCAATAGGTTTATAAAGAGAAAAGAACACAATATTTGAAATTCAAAATTTTAAAGCCCCATTTTCTGTCATTAACTTTCTCACTTCATATAACGATTACACTCTTTTTTTTCTATTCTAACAACCTACTGTAAATTTGTAGATGAGTGCGACGAGCTCTTTGCTTTCGCTTACAGCTCTGTATTTCCATTTATGTGGCCGAGGCTTGATTGATAGCTGGAGGTGGTAACCACCTACTGTTTACTGAAGCTAAATTTACAGACTTTCTTCGTGGTACTACTGAGCAGCTTAGTCCTCATTTCCATTTCAGCTTTGTTTACAAACAAGATTTGAATCTGATTCTTCCATCTCCGTTTTCCCCAAATTTATTGACTTACCCACTACTAAGGTAATACAGAGTATTTTAGCCCACATTTCCATCTCCGCTTTGTTTAAAAACAGAAGATTTGAATCAGTTCATTTCGATCAGTTTTCATGTTATTTGGATCAGCTCACGAATGAAATATAATCTCAACTTTTAAATACATTTTAGGTGGTGATTTACGCTTTAATGGCAGTGGTATAGTTTGTCTAAAATAAGAACTCTTTCAGACATTCGTCTGAACCTGTGGCGGTGACCATGGTAACGAGGTATGATTATTTCAAGTAGGGGTGCGGGGTCACTGTTTTGGAGTGGTTTTGGCTCGGGTCAGCGAGATAGAGGGAATCTCTTCGGTCTATTGTGTTAGTCCTAGAGTGAAGTTACCCTCCCTAAAATGCGTCATTCTTGTTTCCATTGCACAAGACAGCCTCAGACTTTGTGGCGGGAGGAGTTCTTAGCTTAGACAAACTATATGTTTTTCTCAGAAACTATTAAAACTGGGAGTGTGAAATTGTTTACACAAGGTTAATATTAACCATCCTCTAGATAAGAAATTAAATATTTATTAATTATCAAAAGTATAAATTAAAAAATTGTAGTAAATTTAATTTAAAAAATTGGAACTATGAAAAATAAATATTTTTAATCAATCACAGAGAAAAATCTTAATATTAGCTTGTTATATAAAACATATCTAACAAAAGGTTTCTTAAAACCTATATTTAATATTTTTGAAATACTTAAACCGAAAATGATGAATATCCAAACCAGCAATAAATCTTCTCCTTTAGGGAATAAATAAATACCTTAATTTCACTAAATATTTTTATTTACATCATTTATACACATCCATATTATTGATTATATAAAACTTAATAATAAACAAGTTTTTAAAACAAGTTTACAAATCGATTTCTTAACAAAAGACAAATCAGTAATTTTAAAATTAAAATTGTTTCCTTTATTAAAAATTTCGAAGACATTAGTACACTAGTAGATATAAGTTAGGAAATATCTGTCAATAGTTAAAAGAAAGGTTTGTAAAAATAAACTAATCTTCGGTTCGACACTTTTTCACGAATCTTGATGGTTTGGTGCAGTAATTTTTCTTTTTTTGAGGTGTTAAAAAGAATAAAACATTGTTCTAGTCTGAATAAAACCAATTATTCTATTCTATTCGTGAATTTCTGTGCTGTCTTTATTAAAAATAAATTCCTGTAGTTATCTTCATTTTGATGTCAATTTGCAGCACCTGCTCCATCTAGCTCTTGGGTCAGCTTTTCCTTCATACATGAGTCCATCAAATGAAGCTGAAAACGAAATGTATTTATTAATTTCACTTCTATTTTAAGTTTTATGTTTTATTTCCAGTCCCAAATAAAGATCAAACGCGAAAAAAAATTTATGGAATTCATCCTTATTATTCGATATTTTGAAATTTTAACACTGTTTTAAAATCGTCTTAAAATTTGAGGTTCAACGAATCGATTAACTCGGTTCTGGCGAAGTTGACAAAATGATCTCATGAAAAATCGGACGAATTCTCGAACCTCCAATATTTCGATGCATTCTCCTCTCGGAGAATCGCAAATCTTATTTCAGAGTCGAATAAAATGAAGTAAATCAAACATGCAATCCAATATGCTGAATTCAAACTGTTTCGAAAAACGTAATTGTCCCACAATCGATGGTGTTTTCAAAATAAATGTAAACAACAACGATCTCGAGCTTTTGAACTGCTCTACTTCCGGTTAGAAAGTATACAGCTGCTTATTACAAATTATGGTGATATTTTCAAACTGATAATTTTGTCTATAATAAAAGAAATAAATTATAAAATGTCTGAGCTTAAATCTGCAGCATTTCATAAGATATTAAGTAATTCTAGTGAGTTTGAAATGAATATTGGTTTTAGATATTTATAGATGAATTGTTAAAAAGGTGACACGGTTGCTAGATTTATAAGAAACTCGCCTTTTTGGCAGTCCTGATTTGGCCTCTTTTTACTTGTTTATTACTGTTTGTTCTTTTTGCACGTCATGCACCCTTATACGGTAGTGTCAGCATATTGTTCCAGCAGAGAAATTAAGCTGATTTTACAAATTATGATTTAGGTTTAAATTTCGCAGTTGGTATATTGTTGATAAGGTAAGAAGTGTTTTATAGCGATTCTTTTTTCTTTCAAATGACGATTCTTACGTCTTGAATTGACAGTAGATTTACAAATGACGATTCTTTTTTTTAAACACGAATTATAAATCAGGTAGCAAATACACGTATACAAGAATATTTCTCCAGTGAGTCTGAAAACACAATAATCACGTTCCGAGTCAAATGGCTTCGAAATACACCGGAAACAGTAACCCGGAAGTATAGACAGTAAAAAGCCTGCAGTGCACCCTAGTGTAGAAAACACCATCTGATCGTAAGACACGGTTCCCAGAAGATAACCGAAGTAAAGCATCACCGGTAGTGAGCAGGTGGCTGATCACTTTAATCAGCCTCCGAAAGGGACCGAGGGTGTGCAGTATCAGTCGTCATTAAACTGCTTTACTTTAAAGTACTCTACTTAACGCGCAGACTGTTGGGTCACGAAAACCGAGTTATTCATCCTCTTAGCAGAGGATAAAATTTATGATATCACGTCTTCCAATTATCTTCAGGGATGTTTTGTCACCAATTGTGCAGCTTTAACACGATGTGAATAAAATACTACTTAAACTTAGTAGTTTTAGTAGTTTAAGTAAGTAGTTTCATTCGTTTATTTAAAAATATTATATAATCTTGAAATAGTAGTGGTCTCTGCGCTCCGCTAGACGCCTTGTAGTGAAAAGATAGCTAGTTCGAATGTGACTGTTATTTGTGCTATTCCTCTCAAACTTGAACTAACTGTTCTTCAACTTGGCTAGAGTATATAAAACGCTCTGAAGTTAATAATGAACATACAAGCTTGCATGTGTAGAGATAACAATTAAAAACCTGCAATAAGCTCATTCATTCTCGTACTTTATACAACTTTAAGTTTGTAGTATTGTTCTTAATCGATAATGAATCGATTTAGCAAGATTAAATTATTTCTTATATGTTGGCTGGCAACAGTCTGGTTGAAAAATGGTGAGTAAATAATTGCTAACCTTGAATAAGTCTCTCTTGTATTAAGGTGATAAAACAACACTTCAATGGTGACCCGGACGTGATGAGAACTTGCCAATATTGATGGATGATCCACATTGAGCAAATCAACTGTTTAACGTGGATCATCCATCAATATTGGCAAGTTCTTATCACGTCCACAGGTTACCATTGAGAGGATTTAATTAATGAAATCGATAAAGAATCGATTAAGCAAGATGATTACAAATTATTTCTTTTATGTTGGATGGCAAGAATCTGGTTGAAAAATAGAACAGCTAAGGTGAATAAATAATTGTTAACCATCTGAATAAGTCTCTCTTGTATTAAGATGATAAAACAACACTTCAAGTTTGATTCCCAATGAAGCTTTGTACTTCCTCATAGCTTTGCATTTAGATAATTGTATTCATTTTATTTATTTATTGTTCTACAAACATAAGCGGGCTTGCGCGCTCACTACAAAGTACGTCTTATAAGTCTTTGTCAAGTTGAGGAACAGATAGTTCAAATTAAAGAAGGACATAAATAAATATTCAGTGTTATAGCGGGATTTGAACCATCTACCTCCAAGTTACAGAATGCTTGGCGAAACACTGAAACCACACAACCAGGCATGGAGATCCTTGCTAATTGTATTGGTAAGATTTTTTTTAAATTACAAATTAAGTTTTAATCACTGATTTTTTAATTTTATTTTTAGTAAAATATTCCTGTCAAATTTAATTACTAACAAGCGAAAACTTGAAAATGTTTAGTAGTGCGAATTTTAAAAGAAAATGAATAATAATTACTAGTAGATATTTTGAAATTATTTTAAATTTTTATTGCTTGTGATTTTCTTAATTTGAAAAGAGCTGTCTTACCTTCCCAGCGTCCTGTTTTTGATTCGAGCATTTCAATATCCTCTGCAGTGAAAGCGGGTACAGGTTCACTTCTATAGAACGTTTTTCGAATTAAGGTGCTATTAATTTCCAATTCATCAACGGCAATCCAATTGATGCCGTCGTCACTGCCCACGCTGGCTCGCTTCCTCTTGTCGAAGGCATATGTTCGTCCTGTCTTCTTATCCCATCCTAATATTCCACCAATACTCCTTGGTAAAACTGAAACAAAAATCGAATTTTAAATATTGAAGGCGCTTGTATATCTAACATGTTATTAAAACAACAAAATTAGCTATCTGTCATTAATACTAAATTTTATGCGATACAGTTGTTTCTATTTTTCTAAATAGCAATAAAGTTGATCTAGTAATTTTAACCAAGCGCTTATTTACTGGCCGTTTATAAACACTGAGGTTCTTTGGTGATTTTCGGGATCGAACTAGTGGTTTTCTCTGTAACACTTACGCTTGGCCGTTTAGCGTCACTTGACCTTTCTTCCACTTAGGCCTTACAGTTGCAAAACCTTAAAAGTACTCCACGAAGGCAAATCCAGGAGTTTCCGTGTCTTCTGGAATGTGTTCTCAATTACAAGTCTACGAAGTTGGACATTAGTAGACGCAAACCCAAAAATTGGGTCGGCTGCTCAACGACGGTTATATATAAAAACCTTTAAGAATACAAACAATCTTTAGTATCTTAGGCTTGGAGGTTGGGCAGCTCCAAGAAGCAAGGCACATCGACCAGAGGTCTATTGCAACCAAACCCTAGATCATGACTAGCGGAAGAGCTTTATAGCTGAAATAAAGTTCAGCAAACACCTGTAGTTCCCGGACTTTAACACAATGTTGTCCCAGATGCTTAAATCTTTGAGCAGAAAAACTATGCTCGTTAAAGCTATGAATTTTCATGCACTACAAAATTGCCAGAGTTAGTGAAAAAGTTTGTGTTTATTATAATTAATCAACAAAAAAATCAACTGACTTCTCCAAGAAGATCCAGCATCTGTCGAGGCAAAGCAAACCAAATTCCTGAAAAGATTAAAGTGAAACATGTGTTAATTACATTATATTTTGTAATAGTAAAATATTAAAAAATATGCATCTTATAATTTGAATAAAACTATCTCACCGAGCATATATTAAAAACCAACTAGTTTTATATGTTCATGTATTTAACACGTAATTGCATTTATAGTAGTCACAAAACGTAAGTGCGAGTTAGTTTTACTTGCTGACTTTTACTGATGATTCGGTCAAGAATTTCTGCTTAGGAATACTAAAAACTACAAGCTAACAGAGTATTTGTGTTCTTCCCTATTTGGACCATCATTTCTCTAGTTTAATTAAAAAGACAAAACCATATTCCAACAGGCAAATAGTAAAGATTTTTGATAATAATTTCAGATCTACCAACATTCACGTAAACATGTTCTGAAGTAATTGCATATAATATGCGTGAGCGGATGTAAAATGTTATAGTCTCTAATAATGTCTCTAATGTCTATAGTCTCTAATGTTAAAAGTCTCTAATAATTACATTTAATGCCGATGACATTCGGCAAAAATAAAGAAAAAAATTCAGTAATGTTTAACACGTTGCCACACATTTTTGATTTGACGATTGTTGCCAGAAACACAATATTTTTCAATTGTGTGTGACTGCCATTTGAAACTACGTGTCATTCGTATGTTTAGAAGAGAAAATTATCACATTTTGTCTCCTTTTTTCCAAGAAACCTTTTGACTTCTGCAGCCGTCATTTACTCGTTATTACGTTTTTTTCTATTCCCAAAACAAATGACCGAATGTAACATCTTCTTTTCTCGACGTATTACTGAATAATTAACAAATAAATGCGTTAATACACTTACTTACAGTACTAAAGATGTTCCTTTTTTATTAATTAAAATGTGCACGACGGCTATAGCCGTCATTTGCCTTCATATTGTCAAAAATCGGACGGTTATACTCGTCATTTGCAACAACTCGTTAAACATATTTTATTAACATTTTTTTTATTAATAACCATTTTAATATTTGATATAGGATTCTTAAAATAGGGCTTTTATTCAATGCGGCTTTTGAATCAATACATTTTTATATATACAGTCCTCGTTTTAAATTTACATAAAAAATTCAGATAAAAAGATCCTCTATTATTATTTACTTTTATCTTTCAAAGCAGAAATATGCTTATTAAATCTTATTCAGTATAATTACCGACATAATTGAAACATTTGTCTAAATTTTATACAAACACTGTTATAAAATTTTAGTATAAACATTCTTGTTCTGTTATGTAATTAAAAATATTCTGTCAACAGGTACGCTTACACTTTAAAAATGATTTATTACTTCTAAAAGTATTATTTCGTAAGAAATATTATTTACAAACTTGAAAGAGATGAGGAAGAAAGTAAATATTTGTTATAATTTGGTGCTAGTGCAGTTAATTAAAATGTCCCAGCATAAAATAAAGCAAACCGAAAGAAAAACATTAATCTCTAAGCAACTGGTTCAAATTTTGGGGGCAATAAATTTGAATTTATGTAACTAACAAAAGGAAACAAAATGAGCATTTTTACTCAGCACTTTAATTTTCTAGCTTTCACAAATAATAACTGAGATCATTTATTTTCTTAAAGCATACTAATATTGTTATGTTTAAAGACTTATTTTGAGACTTAAACAAGCGAAAGAGGTGAAACCAGATGAAATGGAAATGTGAGAGGGATTATAAATGAAATCGATTTAAATAATCATTTGATGGTTAACATCTAAGCACTTACTCCATATCATATTCCAAATCGCAGAAATAGACTATATCTCTAGCAGTGTCAACTGAAAAATGTCTTCCATATTTATCTGTAATAAAACAAAAATGATTTAGCCCAATAAATGAACAAACTTTAAATACTCAGAAAATACCTCATTTTAGAAATATTGGAGAAATTTCACTATATGTGAGCGTGGATCGTTAATAAAAAAGTAAATTAATCATAGATTTAATCATCATAAGATCAAGACGTTTACTTTCCGCAGAAAACAACAAGATTTCTTGAAATAACTCTGGTAAATCTATGTAGTTTATGTTATTATTGATTTCAAGAAGACAGGAAAATGACAACATAAAAACCTACTCACCTTGTAAAATTTTTTGAAATAGATTTTGAACCAGAAAGTTGGTTCTTTATTCCTGAAAATAAGACATGTTCTGATAGGATGGTATTTTAATCAATCTCTTAACCCAAGATATTGACTGCTGGCGATATCTATTTTGGTTATAAATTACGAAAAAAAAGTGGCCAGGAAAATGACTAATTTTCATGTGACAAACAAATTATTGACAGAAAAAATTATTTTCAAAAAGTTTTTGTAAATACCCTCTGCATGCATTCTAGAAATGCTTACAACGGTTGAGATGAAAATAATTAGATATTGAAAAATTTATGGGAAGTTTTGAAGCTAGTTATTATTGGAAATATTGTTTGTGACTTACCAGGAAAATGACATTTTGAAATTTTAATTGATTTTTTTAAATATACGAAACAGTCAATGCTAATGCGAAATCATTTTAAAGTGCTAACAGCAATGCTATTTATTAATTATTTTTAAAAAAAGTTCTTTTAGTTGTATAGTATTAGATCTTGGAGCAAAAGACTGTCAATTGTCGTATTTCGTGAGAATCACCCATATGCGGTTTGTCATTGTTTAACTATAAAGCATTTGATTAAAAAGATAATTTGTAACTTTGGAAAGAATTTTACTTACTCTTATCATCAGAATACCAAGTTGGATCAAATTTCGCACAGGATACTGCAATATAATAAAAATTTTTAAATCATACGCATAAATTTAAATATATGGATTAATATCAAGTTTTCGTAATAACAATAGTATGGCCAACAATTTAACTGTTGAAAAAATTGTCAGTAATTCAAAAGCATTAAAAAAAAACTTTACATGAGTTCAAACACTTGAATGGGAATTTTTTTGCTTTCTGCCTCTTTTGCGAAGTTTCTGAAAATGAATCAAGTTGTTTTTGATATCAACAGGTCTTGGCGGTATTTCTCAAAACTGATCGAGTTGTTTCTGATATTAATAGCTCTTGCAATATTCTGAAAATAGATCGAATTGTTTTTGATTTTAACAGCTCTTGCAAATTTTCTGAAAATGGGTTGAACTATTCTTCACAACGCATTAGTAATATTATTAAAACGAACGTCATAACAACTCAACTTAATAACCAAAAATTACCATATTTTTTGTTATTGTCGGTTTGGGCTGAGTTGAATATAGCTCTACTATGCCTCACTTAAGCGGATGTTTACAAGATATAATTATTTAATGGTGTCGTAAACTGCATCTGACACGAAAACAAAAAGAGAAGAAAACACGTTAAAGACTAAACAATCATTAAGACACCTTAGAGAATCTACATTAGCCTCTGTATGGGCAATATCAGATTTTACATTCGTATAGAAATATGTACCTGAAGGTAGTTTTTCGGCGATGTAGCAGCCGTACATTTCCATTTTCAAGCCTATGTACATTTTATCTTCCTCTAATTTTTCAGCTTCTTCCACGACTACCCTCACAAATCTTGTTTGAATGGGTTTCTCAAGATTGTCAAAAGCCTTATCTTTCCTATACACTAACTCTGTTATCTACAACAAAAGTAATTTAAACAAAAATTTAAAAAAAACAACAATGTTCACAAATCTATAAACTATACACAAAGTATGGTAACAAACAAAGGCGCATTGTAACAAAACTACTTTAGAATTGCCACCACGCCATCTTGTGGCGAGGATAGTAAACAATGAGTTGAACTACAGCTACCGAAGGGAGAACAGTTCCTAAATAATATCTCCGTTATAGGGTTTTGTGAGTTTCGCCGTTAATTTGTGTTTGTTAATTCGTAACTGTTTCTGTGCTCTGCTATTGAATATAAATACATAATTTCAGAGATAGTTCGGTGTTTTTATTTCTTAGAAAATGGCTACAGTATTAGTTTTTCTTTTCTAATTTTCATTCCTTTAAAAAATTAACTTCATTCCTTCTGATGAACTGCAAGGAATTTTGGTGTATAGTTGCCCCCATTTTTCAGTGTAGAGGTAAACTAAAAAAAATTTACAATGCATATAATCACATTTTTTATTTACTTTTTCACTATTGTAGTTTTATTCATTTATTTATTCATTTTTTGTTTGTTTGTTTACTGACAACACATATTTTAATGCTCAATAGAATTAATTTATGGCTTCCTTGCAAAAACAATTCGTTTAAAAAACAAACACATTTTTAGTAATTTTTTGCGCTAGTTCTTTCAAATTGATATTTTGCCAATTGTACATAATTTTTTGCATGGTAACTGGAGTTCTGTTCTCGAAAATCTATTTAGCACTAATCCACAACACCAAAAATCGTGGCAAATGTACAGCAAAATGTTTTACAGTGTAGTGGAATCATTTGTTAATCTTATAAAATATAATCTCGTTATTGGAGGGAAATTCAATTTATAAAAATAAATCATTTTTAATCAGTTTTTATGCTGTTTCATTGAAAGTTCCGTTTCATTTTTTATAAGTTTTGCTTTTAACCTAAATTAATTTCGTTATAGATATATAATTGTATTTATTATAATTATTCTATAATAATATAATTACTATGTAATTATTTCGTAATTAGAAATAGTTATTGTGCGTAACCTACTCACGGCAAATTGTAAGAGTTTGCTTGACTCAGCATAAAAATTGCCCTCTTTAGAAACATTTTTTTAAAAACTTGCTATTTATGCAATTTTTTGTAGCAGTAATTATACAGTTTGCATCAATTTACTTACCGCTTAAATTTAAGCTTTGATTTTAGACAAAAAACTAACTATCTTCATATAAAAGCTTTGGGAAAAAATGGCAGAATCATCGCATTTATGTTAATAAAATTTTTATTCTTGATATGTTTTGTATCACTTACTAACTCCTTCTGAGGAAAAAAATGTTTTTAAAATTATTTCAATCTGTTTAGAAAATGTCCGTCAGAGACTGTACCTCATTTGCATATAGCCAATCAGAGCCAGTATGGCTGTACTGAAGTCGATATTTCGTGACGCATCTTGTGTTCTCCACCTTTAAGAACTCCAGTTTAGATACACGAGTCGTTCGAAGGAAGTCAACTTGGAAGTATGGCTTGTGTGGTCCAAGACGCAGAGCAGGTGACCATCCTGGAATTAGGAAAGAGAAAAAAGTATTAAATACCCAAGACGTTTCATTATTTTGAAATTCACTGCCAAAAAATTATACCAATAATTATAGCCCAAATAAAAATAAATAATAACGGAAGTTGCTTTCATTTCAACTGTTCAATAGCAAACATATGCAAGAACATTTCTTAAATAACTTCTTCTTCTTCTTCTTCTGGGTCACTACAGCCTATGACAGGCCAAGACCATCCCAATAAGTTTTTGCCATCTTGATCTATTCTGTGCCGGCCTTCCAGTTAGTTATTCCTATTATCTTTAGGTCCTTCTCAACTGCGTCCAGCCACCTAGTCGGTGGACGGCCCCTTTTCCTTATACCTTCTGGTTTAAAAAAAAGTTACTTTTTTGTGGGGGGGGGGAGGCTTGGTCTTCAGATCTATAAAGGTGTCCCAGACATCGAATACGATTAACCTTAATAACATGAACTATGTCAGGTTGTTTATACTTTTTATTTAACTCATGATTGTAAAGGGTGCGCCATTTTTTACTCTCATAGACTGCACCAAAAATTCTTCTAAGTATTCCTCTATCAAAAATCAGCAATTTGTTCTCTTCTTTTTTATTAAGAGTCCAGCACTCACTACCATATAGCATCACAGGCCGTAGCAGTGTTTTGTATACGATAATTTTTGTCTTTTGTTTAAGAAATCTACTTTTTAGTTGACTTATTAAACCGAAGTAGCACTTGTTTGCCATTGGTAAACGGCTATCAATTTCAGTATTTATGTCACTTTTTCAGGATACAGTAGTCCCAAGATATTTAAATTCATCAACAGCTTCAAATTCATAATCATTCACATGCAAGGGCCTTGCCTTTGTGAGCCCTATGTTTATCTCCATATATTTAGTTTTGTCAGCATTAATGGCTAGTCTCATTTCACTAGCTGCTACATCAAGAGCTTTCTTAAATAGCACTGTATTTTATTATGTACAGGATCTAATTTTCTACAATCATTATAAAAAATATAACTTTCTAAATGTTATTTTCGAAAAATAAACAAAAAAATTGCGCAAGGAAAAAAATATATTACATGTAATCAAACATTTGCCCTGTTACCGATAAATTACAAGATATTGTATTTGTCCCTCATTGTTATGTCATTAAAATACCACTTAATTTCACAGTATTATTTAAATGTTTCAATTCAATGTTTCAAATTCATAGATAATTCCTTATAGTTACCTTTAACTTTAAGGAAAATGCTCCAACTATTAAGAAGCAAAAATCTAAAGATTTCTAAACAGAAATTCCATCGATGTTTTCGATTGATTGAAATATAAAACGTAGCAAAAAAAAACGGTTCTTCTATCAATGTTTTTGGTCGGTTGAATTAAAACAGAAGAGTTCTGCGATCAGTGTTTTTTCGGGGGAGGAAATGAAATGTATGAATAGGTTTTCTATTAATTTTTTCATTAACTAAAAAACAACAAATAAATAAATGTGGTTCCTATTGTTTCATTCGAAATGATTTATTTGAATTGTTTCATTTGACTGATTCCGATTGACTCATTCAAACGAAAGTAGTGTTTGACATTCACATATTACATTTAAAAAAGCGTTAAGATTGTTTTTTTAATTATTTTTGTTTGTATCGATTTAAAATATCTCAGACATTGATAAAAAACAGTTTGAACGAAGAGAAATTTCAAAATAAGTAGATATTATACAGTTTCTAAAGTCAAGTTTTAATTTTGAAACAAATGCAATATTAGAACAGATTCGAAGTAACTGATTCATAAAATACTTTCAGTTTTTTTTAAAATCTTAACTAATGAATGCATATATTTTTCTATATAGCATATCAAAGTACATTATTTAAAAAGACAATGTGTTCTACCTTTTTTCCCACTAGCTCGTATATTGTAAGGTCCAGTTTCTCTCTTGGCTGCAGACGAAGCACTGAGTTGGCATTTGTATACTTTCTTTGGGCTCGCCAAACCCAACGGCTTGTAACACTCTACAAATGACAATTTTGATTTAAAAAAGAACAAATATGGTATACAATGCAAAAGCGTGGTATAAAATGAAATGAAAATTTAAAATTTAAGTTTTCTCTTGACTCTGGTCACGTGGTTTGTCCTATTTTGAAACGCAAAGGAACAACTCATAACCTGACAAAAATAATGCTAGAATTCAAGAATGGAATTTTAATTTTTGAATTTGAGTTTCGAAAGTGTTTAAAGTACACAAACTAGGAAAATAACTAAATGTTGTATTGCTTGTTTATAATGTACTCCTTGTGCTTTCAAAATAGTTTGAGCTTTGATTTCAAAGTTAATTTCAATTTTGCTCCAATGTAAAATGAGATAATGTTACTCTCGCGGGTGTGATGTATAGAAAAAATCAGCTATAAGAATATATTGCTACCAAAGAAGGTAGCAATATTCCAACATCACTGTCTAGACTGTTAACGATATGGTATATGTACTCATTCTCAATTCACGATAATTATAGCTGTGTATAGAACGGCAAAATGTTCTTCTTAGTAAAGTATTGTGTTACCTCAACCGAATTTCGTTTCATTTTTGGAATTAGATTCATGCTTCACATTGGTATTTATATTAGTATTTAAATGAAATGAAACAACACACAAATTTTATCAAATTCTAACGAAGCGATATAGAAGGCAATCACGGTAAAATAATCAAAACTAGTTTGATTGTCGTAAGGAAGCGAAAAGCGATAAGAAACGATTATCAAAATCGTCTTTAGGGCCATTTGGGTCTTATACTTTCCATCCCACTTTCATCGTAATTCGCTTTTTTACTTCATCAGATTTTTATAACAATTACAATTTTTCCTTACTTAAATAGTGTTTGGTGACCCTTAATGTACATAAAATCTTAACTTCAATTTTGATAATGATTTCAAAATTATATACTATTAAGAAACAACTGTGTTTGTGCCAAGTGATTGAGAATTATGTTTTTAACTATAGCCCAGCTTAATGACAGCTATAATAAATGAGATCGTTAAGTTCTGCTGTTATTTTTATCGTAGGCTAATTAAAAAACTCGGCGCTTTGCAATTGTCGTCGTCATTTTGCAATGCTCCAGTTTAATTGGAAAAGCCAGGTTAATTATTTTCCAATTCCTCCGATATTTTAGGCTTATCACTACCGACCTATATGCCTTTCGATAAATCAGTTAACATGCGCAGATTCAGACTGAATCACGATTGAGTTTACTTCAAAAAGCATTTAATAAGGATGCTTACAATGAACCTTTACAACTCAGAACATTTTGCGAACTTTATGAAATGAGTATCAGGCTGATAGAACAGCGATTGATAAATTTTCTAATTATCCCAAAGGTATGAGGGATCACTACAATAAGCGCAAACTGTGTCAAGCTGGTTAGAAAATACTAGAAACTCTTTTAATTAGCCTCGTTCATTGTAAAATAACGGCAGGGGCCTGCACAAACCCCAATGTCTGGTTAGCCCTGTCTTCGAAAATATGTACCCCAAGTTTTGTGCGAATCGGTTCAGAATTGCAGATTTATATAAAGTATATACACTCATCCACAGACATATAAACATTCTGTTTTATTTACACATATTTTTCTATATCCTTCGTTAACTTTCTTAATTTAGTTTAGTTATATTATTAAGGGTTTTCATACTATTCGCTTTAAAACCCAAAACCCTTCAAGGGTTTGCGATCTTCTGCCTGACGGAATTCTTTTAATGTCAAAAATCACAGACGTTTGCACATTATCTTAATTATTTATAGTGTTATTGCGAGTTAAAATTGGAGAGTTAGCTCTCAACAAGCCTCTATATCATTTTAAGAATTTAAAAAAATCGTTTAATCCTGTAAAATTAAAACTTACCTTGACTGTTCACGACGTACATAATATAATCTACTGGTCCGCAGTTCACGATAGTTTCAGCTGTGTCCGGATTGGCTGATGGTTCTTCCCTATAATTCTGCAGACACAGAACTCTGTAAGGTGTCGTGGCATTGACTTCCCCTCGACCGAAACCTCTTTCGTTTTTAGGATCAGCTAATAAGCTGACAATGATAGTTGCAGAATCCGAAAATAAAAATTGAGGAAGCTGAAAAGGAAAATTAAAGTTTCTTACAAATATTTTACTCTGCAAATGTTTGTGATTTCTAGTACAGAAGGAATGCATAAGGACAGTAGAAAAATTTAATTAATACATTGGAATGTTATTTTTAAAAATTATACAAATAATATTAAAAATACAAAACTTTGCTATTTGAAAACAAAACTTCTCATTTCAATATAAACTTGTAACAAAATGTTAATTACAAATTGAAGAAATGAGTTAATAGAAGGTTTGGCCACCTATTACTGGTACACAGATTTCAGACCGTAGTTTCATTGCTAGTAAAGAAGCAGCAATTTTCGAACTCGTTTTTTAATGATGTTTTCNGTATAACATTTCTGTTCAATAGAAAAACTTACATTGGTACCAGATGCTGTCACCTCACTAATTTCAGGTCGTGATTTTTTCTCAAAATGATTAAAAATTGTTAAATTCTAGCGTTTTGGAATCCTAAAGATCCAAGAACAGCAAATATATACATATATTTATTCGCATAGAAATATCCGCTATGCTACGATCTTAAAGTTTCGAGCTGGAATGAATAACTTTAACGAGCACAGTATCTCCAATGGTATTGTTACTGATTTCTTCAGCTCAGAAAGACAAGCGGCAGTGATAACTCTTAGTCTGACTAACTAACTCCACTGTACTCCGTTCCCCCTTTTATATAATTTTTCACCGTATCTCCAAAATTCTCGAATTGTCTCAAAGACGACAGAACGTCTAGGATTCCAGAATCATCGCTTAAGACCTCGCGAATAACTGCCAATCTCGGCAACTATCGCGACTGGCAGGACAGAAAGGAACCAGCCCGTAACAGTATCACGCGAATTTGGTTTCATAAGTACAACTCTATTAGAGTAAATTTTTTTTCAGTGAGAAATACCGTGAGGAAAAAAAAGTAGGCATAAGGCAAATAAAAATATATAATCTTAAAAAATAACAACCCGCATAATTTCTACTAAAATTTTTATTTTTGCCATTTTGTCTGAGCTCAAGGGGGGTGTTTAAACCCCTAAACCCCTCCCTTGCGTACGCCCCTGCATGTACTCATTCTCAATTCACGATAATTATAACTGTGTATAGAACGGCAAAAGGTTTTTCTTAGTAAAGTATTGTGCTACCTCGACCGAATTCTTTTTCATTTTTGGAATGTTTCACATTGGTATTTATAGTAGTATTTAAGTAAAATGAAGCAACACACAAATTGTATCAAAATCTAGCGAAGCGTTATCGAAGGCAATCACAATGAAATAATCAAAACTAGTTTGATTGTCGTAAGGAAGCGAAAAGAGCGATAAGAACCGATTATCAAAATCGTCTTTAAGGCCATTTGGTTTTTATACTTTCCATCCCACTTTCCTCATTATTCGCTTTTTTGCTTCATCAGATTTTTATAGCAATTACAATTTTTCCTTACTTAAATAGTGTTTGGTGACCCTTAATGTACATAAAATCTTTAACTTCAATTTTGATAATAATTTCAAAATTATATACTATTAAGAATGAATACTAAAAAACAGCTGTGTAAACGAATGTGCCAAATGATTAAGAATTATGTTTTTAACTATAGCCCAGCTTAATGACAGCTATAATAAATGAGATCGTTAAGTTCTGTTGTTATTTATATCGTAGGTTAATTAAAAAAAGCTCAGCGCTTTGCAAATGTCGTCGTCATTTTGCAATACTCCAGTTTAATTGGAAAAGCCAGGTTAATTATTTTCCAATTCCACCGATATTTTTGGCTTATGACAACCAGCTTATATGCCTTTCGATAAATCAGTTAACATGCGCAGATTTAGACTGAATCACGATTGAGCTTACTTCAATAAGCATTTAATAAGGATACTTACAATAAATCTTCACAACTGAGAACATCTTGCGAACTTTATGAAATAAGTATCAGGCTGATTGAACAGTGAATGATAAATTTTCTAATTATCCTAAAGGTATGAGAGATCACTACAATAAGCCCAAACAGTGTCAAGCTGGTTACAAAATAGAGATTTTTTTAATTAGCCTCGTTCATCGTAAAATTAAGGCAGGTGACTGCACAAACCCCAATGTCTGGTTTGCACTGTCTTCGAACATATGTACCCCCAAGTTTTGTGCGGATCGGTTCAGAATTGCAGATTTATATAAGGTATATACACACATCCACATACATATGAACATTCTGCTTTATTTACACATATTTTTCTATATCCTTCGTTAACTTTCTTAATTTAGTTATGATATTAAGGGTTTTCGTTCTATTCGCTTTAAAACCCAAAACCCTTCAGGGGCTTCGCGAACTTATGCCTGACGGAATTCTTTTAATGTCAAAAATCACAGACGTTTGCACATTATCTTAATTATTTAGGGTGTTATTGCGAGTTAAAATTGGAGAGTTAGCTCTCAATAAGCCTCTATATCATTTTAAGAATTTAAAAAAATCGTTTAATCCTGTAAAATTAAAACTTACCTTGACTGTTCACGACGTACATAATATAATCTACTGGTCCGCAGTTCACGATAGTTTCAGCTGTGTCCGGATTGGCTGATGGTTCTTCCCTATAATTCTGCAGACACAGAACTCTGTAAGGTGTCGTGGCATTGACTTCCCCTCGACCGAAACCTCTCTCGTTTTTAGGATCAGCTAATAAGCTGACAATGATAGTTGCAGAATCCGAAAATAAAAATTGAGGAAGCTGAAAAGGAAAATTAAAGTTTCTTACAAATATTTTACTCTGCAAATGTTTGTGATTTCTAGTACAGAAGGAATGCATAAGGACAGTAGAAAAATTTAATTAATACATTGGAATGTTATTTTTAAAAATTATACAAAGAATATTAAAAATACGAAACTTTGCTATTTGAAAACAAAACTTCTCATTTCAATATAAACTTGTAACAAAATATTAATTACAAATTGAAGAAATGAGTTAATAGAAGGTTTGGCCACCTACTACTGGTACACAGATTTCACACCGTAGTTTCATTGCTATAGTAAGGAAGCAGCAATTTTCGAACTCGTTTTTTAATGATGTTTTCTGGCACTAGATGGTTAAATGAGGAGAATTGTGACTTGTAATCACCCCCTGAGAGCCTCCTAGGTTTGTTAACATCGTCTTAAAGTTAATATCTGGAATTTGATGAATAAAGTTATTATCTTTCTGGTGGATTCACTCGACGAACGTCTTCATTTTCTCGAAACTTGTATTGTATCAACGCACATGTTTATACTAAATTACTATAAAATCTGTTTAGTAGTTTTGGAAATAATTGATTAAATCTGTAAGGACTTTCAATTTTAGAACACTAGTATGTAACTAATTCAAGGAACTGGTTCTATACTAGACAAGAGATCTAATTCAAGCACAACAGACAGAAATTGTCTGTTTAAAATATGTTCACATTGAACATGCGGAGTAAAAAACTAAAAAGTATGTTCAAAAAACGAACAAACATTAAAAAAATTTACTGTATCCTAAGAAAGGAGATATTCTTAACGTAAAACTAATAAAATTTGATTTAAATTATACAAAAGAAGGCATCGAAAATGTAAACGTTTAAAACTAACAGCTGAATTCTAATGGAAGAGAACCATAGAAAGGTCTAAAACTGTAGAATCAACAGCTTTTTTTCCCCTTTGCATACCTTCTATATTTGGTATTAAGAATTATTCACTTCTTTTTTTTCTGTTTGTAAACAAAAACTCAATGGATAATTTTCTGTAGATATTTTGATCCATCTATTAATGACTGTAAAAAATTCGTACATCCTTTGAGTTTAATACGGAATTAATTCTTTAAGAGAGTCTCAAGAGAATTCGCTTGTTGTTGTAGGCCAATAAGGAAAGGGGTGCAATTTTTCGTGTTTTCCGGTGGCGCCATCTATGGCCAAGAATTCGACTTCTGCCACACCCATACGTCATATCCGTTTATAGGGCGGACCCATTCATACATCCATTCATTCAACCACAGATCGTAATTGTGACCTAAACCATCCAACCATTCAATTCAGTACCCACAGAGGTATAATTTGATAGAATTCACTTCTTGAATAGATACTAAAGGTTTGAATTTCTTGTGTAATTACTTAAAAGTTTCTGATTTTAAAAACTTTCACTCTATAAAACTAGAATAAACTCACCACAATATCGAGTCCTCCGAATTCGGGAATGAACTGCACGGCTCCCACAGTTGTGGCATTGTTGAAAGTTTTATCGAAAAATTCGACGTAAGGTGGAAGGTAGAGACGAACTGTGGCATTGATGGGTTCGGCTCGTGACTCTAGCTTGTGAACGACTGACACAGTAACATTAACTTGCTCCCTAGAAATAAAAAATTGTTCGAAAAAATAGTTACAATGTAATTAAAAACAAATCAAACAGATTTGAAACAATTTTGAAGAGTGTGTTTGAAAGATTAGCGAACTGGTATGATTTTCAGTAGCAGAAAGAGTTAATGCAATGCTTTTTTTTACCTAAAGAATAAAATAATGTCTTAATAAATAACCTTTTTCTAAACAATATATTGCATTCGATCTAAAAAGGAAATGTAGCATCTAGAATTAATGTTGATGTACTGATAATAATCACGGAATAAAATTTTAAATTACTTAATATATAATACTTGAAATATTGTATTGTATATTGTATACTTGAAATATATAATATTTTTCAACTCCACGGTTTTTCTGTTTTATTTAATTTTCATTTTTTTAAAAATAATTCGTTTAATGATTTCATAAATAAATGAATTCAAATTTCAGTTTGAATGATATAAAAATAATAAATATTAAATTAATAAATATAAAAATTATAAATATATTTATTATATACATATTTTTTAATAAATGCTTTAAAAATATAAAATACTTTAATAAATATAAAATGCTTTATTAAATATGAAACTAAAAAGTTAATCTTTTAAAAAAAAAAAAAAAAAAAGACACGGAGAGAACTGCACGTGATACTTACAAAAACGCTTAACAAGCGTTATAAGTTGCGCTGCCTGTTTTTTTTATGAAGTTCTTAGAGTTTTCATTACATTTAGTTATAAAAATTGAGTATTACAAAAAGGTTTTGAAGCAGAAATTGATCCACTTGGCAAGGCTTCTTGCTTCTCCTAATATATTTTTTAATCATTTTATTCCATTTCATTCTCACTTCTAGTTAATATTTTAATTAGTAAAAAATTCCATTTTTAATTGACCTGATTTTTATGGTTTTCACAAGTATAGATATAAAAACTCTACAATTTTGTTTTTAAAAAAATGCGAATACTACTACTTAAGAAGAAAATATGTTTAGCAATTATTAAGAATCACATTGCTTTGTGTTTTAGACACAAACATACAATCTTCTTCGAATTTGATTTTTTGTTAAATTTTTTAGATGAAAAAACTGAAATTATGAAAAGGTTTTTTTTTGTGTGACAGGAACTGACCCACTCTGGTAAGGTTTTCTGTTATCGACGTGTATTCTGACATCTAGATCTGCTCTCTCTGTTCCATCTCTCAACACTCTCATGGGCTGATCGATGTCGACGACAGCTTTTCCCACTTCAGCCGTGAATCTGAGATCAAAGATCATGTCATGATCTGTCAGAGGATGATCAGTCATTTCGACCTCCACTTCAATTGTTAAGTCGTCGTCTCCGTCTTGAAACATATTCATCTTATGCGACAAGCCTACAGGAAAACGAAGAAAACAAATGGATATGGTTTACCATTTATGTTTAGATTATGTTAACATGTTCATCTTGCGCGACAAGCCTATAGGAAAACAAAAAAAAAAAAACAAATGGATATGGTTTACCATTTATGTTTAAATTATGTTAACATGTTCATCTTACGCGACAAGCCTACAGGAAAACGAAGAAAACAAATGGGTATGATTTACCAGTTATGTTTAAATTATATTAACATGTTCATATTAGGCGAGAGGTCTACAGAGAAATGAAGAAAACAAATGGATATGAATTCGCATTTATGTTAAGATAATAACATTTACACAATATCATTGCGTAATTTATAACTTCAGCGATGAAATTTTATTAACAAATGAGCTAGTCGATATTTTGGAGGTTAATTACTTTTCATAAATTGCAAAAAGTTAAAACGCACTAACGTTCTAAAAAAAATCTATTTTCAAACGTTGCTTGTTTTCTAAGCTTGTTAATTTTTTTTATGTGCTATTACGATATGCTCACGAATCAAGCATTTTTGATGTGCCTATGCACAGGGAATTTAACTTTGATTATTTTTTAATAATTTAGAACCAGAAATTTATGCGTTATTTTTTGAGGAACATGCAAACGTAGGACACGTAATTTTATAGCAATAGCCGAATGTTTAAGAGAAAAGTGAAATACAAGCATGAAATAAGACAATTATTGTAAAGATTTCTTGGAAAGTTGAAAAGGTTGTGGTTGCGAGTTCCTGGTACTCCGTCTATGAAAGTACGATCCATATATAAGTACCAGAGAATTACTGCCTGCCATAATGTCTAAGAAATCAAATATTATGGCAAAGTAGGTTTGTTGATACGGGCCGGTACCATGTTGAATAGCCACAGAAACTTTCACTTCTTTGAAGAGTTCGCTGCTAAGGCTGTTTTTCGATTGCTCAGTCGTAATATGAAGTGATGCTTTTTGCCAATAATATGCTATTTTTATAACTGTTGCGAGTTTACAACTGTTACTCATGAGTGTAAGGTTAAGTGTAGCCTATCTAAATCAGCACTATCAACGCTTATTTTGAAAATGGCGCCAAATGTCAATATGGAGAAAAGCCACAGTTTCTGGAAAATGAAAAGCATTTGTGGTCTAATTTCTTAATATTTAAAATTATACTGCATTACTTTGCTCATAAATATTTGCAGAAACTGAAAATAAGGTAGTGGTTTTGATAATTTTCATCTAGGAGAAAAAATGTTGCAGAATTGGCAATTTTTTTAAAAAAAATTGATAACTTAAAAAATATTTAAGTTATTTGTCTGTTCTAAAGCCTAGATAATTCTTCATGGCAAGATTATATATATAATTGAAAATCATCGCATTGCTTCAGATGCAATGCACTTAAGCTACGTTTTTTTTCATTTTCCTTGGCATCAGAGTTTTGAAAAACGGCGTTAAGGGCAAGAAATGCAGAGATAAGATCTTGGAAGCCTGTTTCACAGCCGGGCGAATTGGAATTATATTTCAAATATATTTAGACATACCAAATATATTTCATACAACGTCTCAGATCTGAAAAAGGCAATTGTGGTACGAATTTTTCTCCAATTTATTGGATAAAAGTTTCATTTGTATTATATCGACTTATGCCCATACCAAATTTCATTAAAGTCACTGAAATAACTCTTGCAATAATCGAATATATACTTTTAATTTTAAACAGGAAAATACTTAACTTGCATTAAATGATTAATTTTCGGTTATATCCACGATGTCTTATAGTTTGTCATGAATGTTCTATCTAAATAATAATTCAATCAGCTTTTTTTCAAGATATCGAAGAAAATGCTTCCAATTGAAAGTTAAGAGTAAATTTTATAACTTTTTGTAAAAGTCCTGTGGGTCAAGTAAAACTATTAAGAAGCTGACATCAGAACATTACATACACTATTTTGTGCTTCAACATTTCTATTATACAAACCTAAATTCGTGAAATATCCTATGTAAGCTCTAATGACATCGTTCTGTGTGGTAGGACCCGTGGGATTGAAAACCACTTTAGGCTGAGGATAAACCATCGGACATGGAATGTTTATACCACCGGAAACCAGGCGGATGTTGTGTACAGTGAGAATAGCTCTGTTTTCTTTATGGGGCGCTCTAGCCTCAACTTCCACTTTGACAATTGCATCGATAGGTATTGTGACATTAAATGGAACCCAAAGTCGCTGGTGGATTCTGATTGGAATGGGTTCTGCATGAACTAACTTGAGCGAAGCATTATCCTAAAATAATGGTATAATTACATGGGATAATTTCATGGCATAATTACATGGTATAATTACATTGGATAAAAAATTTATATCTCAACAGTCAAAGAATAAAAAAAATGATTAATTTTGTAAAATAAAGCATAAAATCTATGACATACTTTAGTTTCAACTTGGTCTGGCTCTCGAGCTATGGTGAATTTAACAGTGTCAATTTTCTTTTCGTGTGATCCCACTCTGGCGAAGCCTTCTAAGCTGAAAGAATCTTTAATCTTCAAGGAACCGTCATCCGGTGGTCTCATTGCTACTCGAATGGTAACCTAAATTTTATAATAATGTTAAAATAACGTCATAGTAACGTAAGTAATGTTATAATAATGTTAAAATAACGTCATAGTAACATAAGTAATGTTATAATAATGTTAAAATAACGTCATAGTAACGTAAGTAATGTTATAATAATGTTAAAGTTACATTGTTATATTATTTTATTTAAAATTTAAGCTAATAATGGAAGTACACTGTAAAGTAATTCCTGTTCTAATTATGGTAAAAAGTACTGGGACTAAGGGTACCGGTACTTTTTACTGTAAAATTTATTTTTGCATAAAAATTTACCATAATTTTTACAATAATATTTACTCTAAAATCACTGAATCACAGTAATTAAATAAATGTTACTGTAAAAATTATGGTATAAAATTTTCCGGTTAAAAATGGATTTTATGGTATAAAAAAATTTATGGATGCTGTACTCTTTCGGTGAGCATGATTGGTGCACATGATTTTGATAAAATTTGTTGATTTCGCCAAATGTTTAGATTACGACAAATTTTTAAGAAAAAGTTATATTGTTTTCAATTTAGTGGGAAAACTTATTGAATATTTTAATTGAGCATAGAAAAACTTGAAAGCTATGAATATAGTAGATAACTTTACACATACTTATATGACCTTCCGTTATTTTTAACTTTATGTCAATGAAAAGTTAATCCCAAATTCCTCATAATTTATGATCTAAAGTAATAATAATAACATAACCAATCGTCATAGATCAATAATTAATAATCATTACCCTATTTTCTTCATTACCTTATTCCCAAACTCCTCATAATTTATGATGCAAAGTAATAATAATAACAGAACCAATCGTCATAGATCAATAATTAATAATCGTTACCTTATTTTCTTCATCCCGATTATCGACGAAAGTATTACAGACTAGACCAAGATTATAGACGGCACTGTCATTTCGGTTGTTACCCGAACCACTAAAAGGAAGGAAAACAAAAGATAAGGAAATTAGGCCTAACCTTTAGATTTTTTTTTGAAAGAAAACTAAGCAAGTATAACGTTTTGTAATAAATAAAAAAAATTACGCATAATGCTCAAGATGAGAAAAGAATAAGAGATATCAAGTATAACTCACAACTAAAAAAAATACTGAATAAATTACTTATTTAATATAAATGAGCTATAACGCTTACTTAAAATAATAAAAGAAATGAATTAAGCACAATACTCAGTTAAATTTATGTTAGAGTAGAAAGATTAGAAATTTGAAAGATTAGATTGAATTAGAAATTAAGATTTGTTTAACTCCACATACTTATAATTTTGAGCCAACCTACGAGATTAAATAGCATCTGGAACAGTAGCTGTGATTCTATAATTTATTTTGTTTTCAATGTGTACTATCAAATTTCCATTCCCATTTATTGAAATCAGGAACTTTAAAATTTTACATGCTACAAAATTTTGCCTAAACTAAATAATTTCAGTTTAAATACAAAAAAAATATTATTGTTCTAATAAAGGTTACTATAAACCATAAGTTTATAGTAAAGTTTAAGTTTACTATAAACCTTAAATACTTTTATCCTTAGCATAAATGAGTGTTAAACGGCACTAGATACCCGGTCAAATTTGCCGGTATCAGGTAACGAGAACTTATAACCGGATTCGGATCATGAGAATCTGCCCATTGGTGGGTACCATTTATTGCTGGGTAGAATTTAAAAAGTAATAATTTTATTGCATGCTTTAAATGCTACTTTTATTTAATTCTGGAACTAATCATAGAATTCATAATTAATAATTTTAACTAGTCAAATCATAATAATTTAAATAATATCAAATGATTCATTTTTTGTGAGAAAATGAAAATGAAATATTAACTCTTCAAGTTCAATAAAAAAGTTCTCTGTCCCTTGCAACTATGCAATCGATCAGTCAGTAAGAGTAACCCAGTAAATGACTAGTCTTTTAATCTCTATTAATTCGTAATCCTTACAGGGGGAGATAATAATATAAACTATTAAAATTGAAATAAATCTTATCGCTTAAACTATGCAGTTTTTAAAAAACCGCATGAAATTTCAAAAAAAAATTAAACATAAGACAGATTGCTTCATTTCGTACGTAACATGCATTGGATGATCATACATTGGCTAATCATACATAGGTTGATCACACATAGGAACATCACAATTCTTACGGTTCTTTCTGACTACAAGGCCCTCCGAAGGGTTATATTCATCATTCTCACTTCTTTTTCCTTTTTACATTTTTTATTTTTTTAATCTTAACTTGAAACTATGTGCACAATTCTGATATTATTTCCTCTACATGTTTAATATTTTATATACATCTTGCTTATAAAATCATTTTAAGTGTTTACGAGTAACATAATAACTATCACTAACCCTTAAACTGACACAGCAGGTACGTCAAACACTCTGAGCGTGCTACTAAATCCTATTTTGTATAAATTGATTTAATAAAAGTTCAATAAATTGATAAATCATTGCAAATTTTGAATTCCAGAATGTAAAATTATCACGTAACTACTTTGAAAAAAATGAGCAAAAACGTATGTTTTAAGAGTGATAAAACTTTTATAATTTTTGATGCCAATTTCGTCAATGAAAATAAATGACGGTTATATTTTACCTTGATGAAAAGTTGCTCTCCACTTGAACAGGAGAGAAGCATGGGTAATTTCTCCCCCTGAACCAGATACCGCCAAGGCACATGTCGTATGGATATCTCTTGTTTGCATCAGTGTTTTTAAGTTCAACAACGACAGGTGCCAAGGAACCAGGTTCCAAAGACACTTCCAAATCAACAACCACTGGACTGCCCATGGAGATGGCTTTATTTGGATATGCAGCTTTAAATGCCAGGGCTTTTGGCTCTTTGGAAGCCTAAAATGAAAAGAATTGGAATAATTTCATCTAAGAGAGACTAGCACAAAGATCTTTTAGCACTGATAGTAAAATAACATAGAACCAAAGTAAAGAGGTAAAAAATGTAGAAGAAACACATTGATTTTTAGACATCGATCTCCTTGACTTGCACATAATTGTTTCTACATTTTTTTTAAGTGGAACTTTTTATATGTGGGTTAAATAGTGAGTTTCATAATTTTAAGTTACACGGAATGAAATTACTTCCAAATATCTAGATTCTCATTTCCCTTGACTTCATAATTCAAACAAAATCCATTAATTTACATAGAATGATTTAACATCTAACTTACAACTTTTCTTAAAAGTACACTTCAAAAATCTAGTGTAATTACACTTTCTTAATTTTAAGCGAAGTTTTAAAATGATTAACTGGTATTACAAATTATTTTTTTTTCTTTCGCTTTCCCCCAATGTTGAGGTAAATATATTTTTTACTCAAACTCTTCTTACAATTAAAAATTTAAGTTCTGTGCTATACACACCCATGAGCTAAATTCAACTTCTATAAGAATGATTCTACTATTTTATTGTCACACTTAGAGTCAACAAATGCGAAATGTTTTTACAGCAAAATAGTATTGTCAAATATCTTCACAAAATTCACGTAGGCAAAAAAACTTTTACTTATTTATATCTTTTTGCCTTAGCAAATGTTTAAAAGCACCTCTACAAGAGCCTGTTTTTCTGCCATGAGTATCATAAAAGTTAAAGCTTTACAAATTCTGAATAAATTGTAGCATGGATACAATGTGATCATCATTGTTCACCAGTTTCTTTAATTTACCAGATAAGCTGAGACAAATTGATTTGAAGCTATATGGGCCATTGTACTATCGTGACTTTATAAAAGTGTTTATATATAAAAAATCAACGTATTTGACAAGAACTCGAGAAGAAGAATATAGCTGAAATCACATGGTTGTGTCTAATCACGTGATTGTTAGATATTAAGCTTGGTATATTTTCACGCTGAATCAATTTTCAGATAAAACTCAATTGGACACCTGCAAGTGACGTCACGCACGTATGTTGAACCTGATTGGCTGCTGAATCATGGCAAAAACAAATGCCATGATTTACCCGCATGTGACGTCGCTTGCATGTATCCAATCGACATTAGGTTTAGCTTTCTTGTTAACTGCATGAATGATTTGTTTGAACTTGAGATATTTACCATTGTATTACTAGAGGTATCTGCTTCTAAATCGACTTTTATTTTGACTTCACCTTTTCGGCTCCCGCCACCAAAATTCACTCTCCACTGCAGGGTAGTTTCCGGCTGTTTACAGGAAGGTCCTATTCTCACAAGAGCGATGGCCACCAACCTGTCATGGTCGGGATCTGAACGGAATCCTGAGAGAAAAATCACATTTACATATTTGTTTGCTGATGGTTTACAATTTTAAAAAATCATTTCGGTGTAAATAAGTTTACTTACCTACGTTCGATAAAGCAGAAAATTTTAGTCCTGCAACTTTATTACCGTCGAGGGGGTTGTCGTGTGGATGATAGAAAGGTTCAGTTTGCATATCCACGCATGGAAGGTTCCTCCCGAAAGATTTCACCTTCAAACCACAAAGACTGATATCTCTGGTGGTTCCTTCTACTTCCATCACCACGGTGGAAATGGTTTGTATCTTTGTGTCCAGCCAAATGTCAACTTCGGCCAAATGACCTGGTACGATTTTTTTTTCAGCATCGTAGTGAGCAGAAGCGTCAGGCCATTGACTCTAAATATTTTGAAAGTAATCGATGTAAGAAAACTATACACTTATTAAAATTCAAATTAATTCAATAACATTTCAATAATTCAATGTTTTCTTCACTTAGACGAGAGCAAAAATAGTGCTTCACATCAGTTATGACAGTATCGGACTGTACACATACAATATTTAGACGCAGTTAAAAAATAAAACTAAACTAAGCTCAGTCCTACAGCCTGACAGCCCAAGAGGGCCAAGGCCTACTGTGCCCATCTCAGTTTTCTTGACCTTGAGCAGATGTTCCGGTAAGGTGGTCAGCCGAACGCGGAACCCCCAGTGTTTAGTTCTCAAGCATGCTTGTTACTCATTTATCCACTGAAGGAATGAAAGGCTGAGTCAACCTTGCCCTGCCCGAGGATCAAACCAGGGACCTGTGGCACGACAGCGTTAAGCGCTACCGCTCAGCCACCGGGCGTAGGTAAAAAATAAGTAAGCTAATAAATAAACAAGAATTGTGCTAATAAATGTTTATTTTTTGTCTCAAAAAACGACTGACAAAGCAAGAGAAAAGTAAAATAAAAACATTAAGTAACTAATTCACTTTTAAAAAATGAAATCCAAAAAAACACTTATCTGTATTACTGGAAATGAATTACCTTTAAACTGATTATTCAAGATCAGAAATACTTATATTTTGATTGACATTCCCAAATTTAAATCTAAAAATATTATTCCTCAATAATTTTAATGAACAAGGTAAAAATCAAATCATTCATGGGGTTTATTTGAAGTAAGATCGTAATAAATTTATATTTATTGGCAGTTAATTGCTAACGAACTGGGACAAAATCAAATCACTCACATATTTGATACGAAACAAGATCATTCATGATTTATGCTTATTGATCGTTAGTTTGTAGTAAGCTGGGATAACTTTAATACTTAATAAGGACAAGATAATTTTATAATTATTCTAAACTTACTAATGCTACATTTATTAGTTTATATTGTATTGAAGCTTAATTATATATAAAAAAGTATAAATATACATAACTTTAATTTAAAATTATAATGATTTTATACTTTGACATAGAGAACTACACTTTTTAGATACTTTATGATAAAATTGAGGATTTTGCGAAGATAAACATATTTTTGAAGAAAAAAAACATGTTTTTAGTTTACCTCTTCTAAATCAGGTGGTGGTGCCTTTTTCATCGTATAGTTGGCCATCGCACTCCAAATTGTATTTTTAGAGATCAACAAGCCGGAGCTAATGGGGTATTGTTCATCCTCCTTAAATGTGGTGCCTTCTGGCATTTCAACAACTACAGAGACTCTTGCAAAGTTCTTTCCATCGACAGGCAAAGCTCCTACATCTCCCAGCATGATACTCGTCATGTCAGGCTTTAAACGATTCTTTGGATCGCTAAACATAGATACATAACAGCACGTTAAAAATGGCATAAAGCTTTCAAAACTCGAAAAACGTTAAAAGAAAAACCTTTTCACAAAAAGCAGACATAACCACACATGTAATGTAAGTAAAATATTTCGAAGCTTTCAGAAAAAGCTTTAAGTTTAGGTAACTAGGCTAACTGCGTCCGTCAGGCTAACTGCGGAATGTTTTCGTGGTTTTCATCGCCATGTAACGCAAATGCGGGATAGTTTCATCAAAAAATCCTCTAGGAATTCCCTTGTCTTCTGGATTGGGCTCAAAATTTAAAGGGTACAGAGTTGAACATTGGTAGTCGTGCACTCAAAATTGGATCGTCTGTTCAATGACGGTTATAGAATTATAATATAAAATCTATGTTGTGAGAGCCCAAGTACTCGCCTTCCAATGACGGGACTAGTGTTCGAATCCCAGCGATGGTTGGTTAATACGAATTCCGCATCTGGCTTGCTCCGACCGCAGTGCTGANATATTGACGCTACTATCATTACTGTATTTCTGAAGTTTTAATACGCGTCTATTTTTTTTCATTTGGACAACTCTAATAGATTACGAAAATGATAAATAAAATATGGGTGATTTAAGAAAAGGTTGTGTGTTCTTATAGAAATAAAGTAAATAAGTGTTCACGCAAGTCAATAACAAGGACAAACATATTATCGGGAACGATGTTAAAAAAACTTGTCCCCATAAATATCTTTGAATTCATCAAATTTCTATAGCTTTTAATTATAAGCTCGTTAATAACTGAGGAGAAATAATAACTAATTGTAAAAATAGATTGCTTGTAATTGTGATTTAACCCAAAGCACGTAAGCTACTATGCGAGGATAAACATGTTACTGAGAACAATGTTGGCACTAATATAACAATCTATGTTGTGATGAGGTGAAGGGGGTTCGAATCCCAGCGATGGCTGGTCTATACGAATCCCGCATTCGGCTCGCACTGATCACAGTGGTGATGTAAAAATATCCTCAGTGATAGACGAATCAAGAGTTAGAGTCCCCTTTCCGTCAGGCTAACTGTGGAATGTTTTTGTGGTTTTCATCACCATGTAACGCAAATGCGGGATTGTTCCATCAAAAAATCCTCAAGGAATTCCCTTGTCTTCTGCATTGGGTTCAAAATTACAAGGTTACAGAGTTGAACATTAGTAGTCGTGCACTCAAAATTGGGTCGTCTGTTCAATGACGGTTATAGAATTATAAAATAAAATCTGTGTTGTAAGAGCCATGGTGGTTTAGAGGATAAAGTACTCGCCTTCCAATGACGTAACTAGTGTTTGAATCCCAGCGATGGTCGCATCTGGCTTGCTCCGACCACAGTGCTGACGTAAAATATCCTGAGTGGTAGGCGGATCATGGGTTAGAGTCCCCTTTCTGTCAGACTAACCTTGAAAGGTTTTCGTGGTTTTCCCCTCCATGTAACTCAAATGTGGATTAGTTCCATCAAAAAGACCTCTACGAGGGCAAATTTTTTCTAATACTTGAGTGTCCCCTTGTATTCTGGATTGGGTTTAAAATTACATGGCTACGGAGTTGAATATTGGTAGGCTTAATTTCAAAATTAGGACGACCATTCAACGCTCAAACAAAAAAAAAACTATGTTATGAGCAATATTCTATAGTCCATATTAAACACAAAAGATAAGAAGATAGGATATGAAAAAAAAGATATAATTAAACACAAAGGCAACAAGAAATTCTTGAACATTATTTCATATCATTTTACTAAACATCAGTAAATCTTACGTTTTAGAATATTTGGTAAAATTTGCGTTGACCTCGTCCTGATGCATACGAAGACAGGGTATATTTCGGCCAACATCACTTAATTCCGTTCTGCAGACATGGACTGCGGGAAGTGGAGGATTATTCTCACCGGAAGCTTCCATAAACACACCTGCGTACCCTTGTCCTCTGGGTATAAGCATGGTAATGTTGAGTACAACTGCTCCACCGAGGTATAAGTAAGGCCAAGCAACACCATTTTCGACAATCATATCAGGAGATTGATAATCACCCTAGAAGACATTTTTAACGTACTTTAATGCATTTATTTTGATATTTATTTCGAGCTGATGGTTAATTAGTTTTATTATACTGTCAAATTGAGTTACAAAAATAAATAAACAAAAAACGAATTTGAACTGAATTTTCTTAAATTTTAATATGATTCGTTGAAAGTTATCGTTCAAAAATTTCTGAATAAAATGGATTTTTAGATTGGTTTTGGTTAGATTGACTGAAATTTTTTCCCAAAATTTTTTACTTATACTGCCACCTATTCTCTCAATCACCCCTCCCCATTAAATCAAAATTAAAAATTAATCGAATGAAAGAACACAATTTTCTTTTTGCAGAATTAATTCAAATTTGTTTTCACGAATTTAGTTTCCAATGTTACCTAATAATTTTCTTGGCTACCATTGCAATTTCATCCAACTTGTTTTTGCTAGTTAGTTAGGTTATTATGAAAACTCCTTAATATTTTTTGCCAAAGTGATTATTTAGTAATAGTACAAAAAGTTAAGTCTTGATATTGCTTTAGAACCTTAAAAAGTTATTTTGTCTTCTTTGTTTCAACTGCATACGTTGTTTAAGTACGTTTTCGAGAAATAAATATAACTTATTTACTGTTCAGTAATTGTAAAGCGTTGTTAAAACTCTCCTAAAATTTTATAAAGCGTTTATCTTTACAGGTGATTGAGACTATGGAACTGGCTTGGAGTCACCAGATGGAAAAATGAAGAGAGGTAGGTGAAAAGAATCTCGCGAAGTATGGTGATCAATGAGAGTAACCGATTTAATTGGCCGAGTTGGAATGTTGACAGAGAAATCGCAGTGGACAATAAGAGAGAACCGAAGACAGAGATAGCGGCCCCATGCGCCTTTCAAATATTGAGAACTTCAAGGCCAAAGCACAAAAACAAAAAAGAAATATCTTCTGTTATTTAAAAATTACCCAAGAAAAACATATTCCTTTTATGTCATTTTTATAGGAAACAATAAATATGCGTATAATTATTGATTGGTTAGATTTAAACTAATTACAATTAAAAAAAATGAGATAACTCAAGCTAAAATTCTTGATGGTCCCATCAAACATTTTGATGGTTTATGTTGGTTTCAGTGATATTCATGATGGTCCGAACTCATTTGATGGTCACCATCATCCAATATTTTCTATTATGCGCTCATGGTTTTTGATATGCCAACAGACTTCCATCATTCCATAATGGAAAATGCTACAAGTTTGATTCTCATGGACCAATAATCCATGACGATCCGTGATGGTTCATGATGGTTCCAACTCAACTATACATTCCCAAGATGTTTTAATGGGAGTTCCTGTTGGTTTTCAGGAATATACCATCAAAACAATTTGTTTTGTTTTTTTACATTGAACCATTATAAATCTGCCCGAATTCCTACATAGGAATGATGGTTGTTCACGATTGTTCCAACATTTAATTTCTAAAGTGCTATAATGGAAATTCGTGATGATTCATAATGGTACAACAATGCATTTTCATGATTGTTTAATAATAATTATTGTTGGTTCAGCAGGTACATACCAACAAAACAAATTTTTTTTAATATTGACACATCAGAAATCAGTCCGAATTACTTCTTTGGGATGATGGTTGTTGATGATCGTTCCAACATTTGATTTTTAAGATACTATGCTAGAAATTTCTGGTGGTTCAACATGAACAAACCATCAAAACAAGTTGCTATTCTTATGTTGGACCATCATAAATCAGACCGAATTCTCACCTTAGGGTGATGGTTACTTATGTTAGTTACCATCAAAAATATAATGGTTCCTGATGAAATTATTGATGGTTACCATCAAGATTATGCTGGTCCATCAATGGAAAACCATCAAAATTTTTCATTTGGGAAGGTATCTCCAATAAAATGGCTCCGAAACTGATTTTTAAGTAACAAACAAAGAATTACCGGAAGAAGTTTTAACATACTTTCTTTTGAATAGTGAGAGCTGCAACAACCACCTCATGTTCTGGTTTGCCTTGAGTACCAATCTTTATTTTTGGTGCCAGTTGAGTATTCTCGTTATTTACGCTCAAGTCACTTATTTTCATGATGAGGTGGATATACATCATGGAATCGTTATAAATAGATGGTGTTCTCTAGAATGTATAAAGTTTTCCATTAAAACATGACTGAAATTCTTTTATAAAAAGTCAGGGTAACTATATATAGCATTGTTATCTTATTCAGTGTCAATACAAAGTACACATTTTGCTATTTATAAAATTTTTTAAATGGGATTCTAGCAAATTATTTTCATTCAACTCTTTTTAAATAAAAATAAAGTTCTTAAAACCAAACATTTTTTTTCATTACTTATTAAATAGAATTCAAAGTGACAAACTCTCATGCTGAAATACTTTAATAATATTTATAATCTCGTTACTGCAGAAAAATAACTTGACCAACGTATTAAAAATTGGCTTATGCGCTGACATGTTGTTTGAAGAGTTAAACACTATGAATTGGCTGCAAAAAAAATTTCTATATAACATTCTAGTTATAGTTTTAGATCGAAAAACATCTTAACTGCAAAAAAAGTCAAGTTATTGACGCGTTATAGTGCTACAATTTACATCTCAAAAACTAGTATTCTAGTAAAGGCTTACTTTCTGAATATATGTTGCTCATCTATAAATTTAAATACCATACATAATTTTTAATGAATAACCTACTCTTCCACTTAGAAACATTTTAATTCATTTTAAGCACTTTGAAATATTTTAAATTATAGCTTTTTTTCATAATTTATCGTCAATACGTTGGTGTACTACATGAGTGTTATAGTCTGCGATGATAATTACAAATAGGACCGAGTTAATCGATTTTATCTAATGTGTTGCTGACCGATACACTCTTATGCATCACTGGTCGACAAGAAAGACCTCTCCAGCTTGTGAAAAAAAACTTATTGCAACATATTTTTTGTTATGTTTTTGTTAGTATGTACTAAACTCGATACTGACATGAAGCTTATGTTTGTTTGTTGTAAGTATTACGATTTCCTTGATCAACTGATTACTTAGACAGTATGCAGTTTCTACCAAAATAATATATCTTATAAATCTTTTTAGCAGAATGATTATATTAATACATATTGCGCATGATGACACGGAATTTTCCTTAAGCCCATTTTTCATGCTTTTTCTCCTTATTTTGCATTAATTTAGACCAACATAAATGAAAAAATATTTAGAATTTTAATAATTTATGGTTATGCAATAGGGATATATAAGTACAGATAAGGACACAAGTGTCTCTTGCTAAGTATGGACTGACGGCTTACTTCTAAACAATAATTTTTTCAAATTTGTACTTATTTTTCGTCACTTAGATCTAAGAGATATAGAAATTTATCATTGAAATTTCTTTAATTCATCAATAAAATCAATTATTTATACATTTTTGAGAAAAAAAAAACATTTCTAACTACCTTTATTGGATTTTATATATTACATACATAGTTCTGATAATCTAACAGATATATTTAGCAACTATTAGATTTTTTTTCAATAATTAAAAATATTTTTTTGTTTGCAATAAGAAAAAAAATACATAAAAGCGTCACCATTGCCTCATCTGTGCCAAAGAGTTGATATCATTATTAACGTTTTAATTTACACATAGGTTTTCATTTTCAACCGGTTTAAATAATAGATTAACAATTAAAAAAAATCAGATTTCTTCTGTTTTGTCAAGAAACATCAAAACTTACCTGCCCAGTTACATGTATTCTGTTAAATTTGAACAAAAATTTTCCGCCATCAGTTATTTCTGGATCAATGAAGGTCGTATTTAAATAAGGAACATCAAAACTTCCTTTGTAGTTCCATAATCTCGCCGAACAAGCCTCCAGCCTGGGTATACCTTTGACACGAAGAACATCTACTTCCATGACGTAATCAGCGTAACCATAGTTGGTAAGATTCGACCACAGTGTGTAAATAGCCATGTCTCCAATTGCTACTTCCGTAGTAGTCAGTTCACCTTTAGTAGATCTAACTGTAACCATCTATATTAAAGGAAAGAAAAATTTCATTAATGTTTTAAGAATAAACTGCTTTGAGGATACATTCAAAAATCACGAGACATTTACAACTCTTCGAATCTCCACACGTCATTAAATGCTATCATCTTTATGATTAAATATTGCTTAAAAATTTGTGTTTTTAAAGTTTAAAAGCAGAAGACAAATGAAGATTAATACCATAATTTGAAACCATAATAATGATACTGCAAAAAACTGTCTTAAGTTATAAAACGCCTCTAAATTCATAAATCTTAAAACATTTTAAATTTTATTTCCTTAAAACCTCCTTATTTCCTATTTCCTTAAAATTTCTACATATTTTTCGGATTCCATTTCTAAAACGTTTTGAAGACCAAAATTTTCTTTTAAAAAATTCCCGCATCCCTTGTTACATTCTTCCCATCATGGGTTGGTCCTGACAATTTAATGGAGAGAGATTTTTTTTAATTTTTGTGGGCTTTATGAGCCAAATTTTAAACATTCTAAAAATAGATTCTGTAGAAAATTTGAAGGTATCCCCTGTTTTTTTATCCAATATTTTGCAGAAAAGTATCTAAATGATTTCTAAAAATTTTCTCTTAAAAATTAAAAATAAAAATTCTTGAAAACAATTAAAAACCTGTAGAAAGTTAAAACTTCGAAAATACCAATTAATAAATTTCAAACTTTTTTTCAGGAACTTCGAAATTTAAAATAGACATTTTTATCTCATTAATTTTATCTCAATTTAAAAAAGAGACAATTTTTTTTTGTTACCCGGTTACTATAACATGCTGTATATTATTGCTGTATATTACATGCTGTGAAAATAATATTACCTTATCTGCTTTTTTCCTCTCCACAAGTTTCACTTTGAAAGGTGCGCTGTAGAGCTCTTCTTTACCAACGACAACTTTGGTGACAAAGCTCACCTCTTTTCCCAGGTTTGTCTCATTGTTCAGAGCATAAATTGCAAACGTAACATTAATTACATTTCCCCTGTCTCTGGGCTCTCGATAATTTCCTAAAAAAATAATACATTATTTTCATTAAATTCAACTTGAGTGAAGAAAATATTAAGAGGAAAGAAGGAAAAGTACCTATACAGCTGTATGGTTGGGTACGGAATAGATCACTCCCCTAGCAACAATTATACCTCGGCCCCAGTTGGGCTCAAAATTGGCTCAATATGGGTCCTAGATGAACATGCTCCGTGAAACCTATATTGGGATATCTAGATTTTTTGATATTGGTCCTATGCTGCATCAATATCGGCTTATATGAGGCCAATATAGGGCTTATATTGGTTGAATAATGATTATAAAATATGGGATGAATCTGACAATTCCGGCAGATTTTATTTGTAAATTGGCACTAAAATATTGAGTGAATCGGACAATTCTATATAGAGCCGATGTTAGTTGTAAATTGGCACTTAAATATCGGATGAATCTGACAATTCTATATGCGGCCGATGTTAGTTGTAAATTGGCATTAAATTATTGAGTGAATCGGACAATTTTATATTGGGTCCAATGAAAAGATAGTTTCTGTTGACTAGCTAGTTTGATTAGAGTGTGACGGAAGCTTAAAAAACGCAAGCATTTTAAAATCAATTTTATTGGTGGCAGAACAGACCGAATAAATTTAAATTCATTACAAAAATTCATTGACTCCTAGTTTCTATTCAGTTTCTAAATTTTCTGATTTGAATCCAAATCAACCAAGCTGTTCGAATTTGATTCATTTTCGTGATTCGTTTTTGCCCAACTCTTATAAATAAAAAAAAAAATTTTACCGTAGAACTTACCAACATTAGTCATGATACCCAGATTCATAACTGCGGAAGTATAGATGACGTCATCATCGGATCCTATTTTAGTTGTGTTGTAGAAGTAAACACTTTGGGGGACCGTATCATAATTCACGTCAAAATCTGCAACAACAACAAAAAAATGAATAGCATACATAACAGTATAATATAATGTAACAGTTTAATAAGTCAAAACAAAAAAAAATTGCACAATTTTTAAAAGTACTTACGACTTCAGTGTTTAAAATTGAAGTTTATTTGATTTAATTCATTAGACACATTTCAATGAATGAAATTAAGCAGAAATTTTTCAAAAATATCAATATGTAACTTAATAAATAAAGATATTACTTTCATATAATTTTCCGGATTTACCTCTGAGAACCTTAAGAAATCAATAAATTGGTAAAAAAGAGTTTCAATTAAAAAAAACTGTCGAAGATTGTAAATTTATAATTTACTTGGTTAACTTTTATCATCTTTTAAGGTTTCTGATTTATTTAAAACTGAGATTTGAAGAGAAGAAGCACTACATAATGAAAACAATAATAAGGAATTTATTAAGTAATTGGCTATAAGAAAATAATGAACTTTTAAGAAGTAAAGTACTTAACTATGGCAAAACAGTTTATAACACTGGAACAAAATATGGGTAAAACCAGAGAAAATATTGGTGAAATGTTATATTTTTTAAGGGGACACAAGACATTCAAAACAAGAAAGTACAATTTTCATTCGATCATTTTCAAATTTTAACAGAATATTGGTAGCGTTAATAATTGGTAGCGTCTGTGTACAAAATTTCCAAAAAAAAGATAATAATTTGTTTTAAAGTTCTAGTTGAAAGTATGGTTTTTATTGTTAGTAATTAGAAAGTTCCTCGAAAGTATTTTAATTTTTTGATGAAATTTTTACCAAAATACGTTGTTTATAGACATTTAAATTAATTTAAGGGGGTTATGATAACCGTACAAAAATATAACGTAACTAAACATTAAATTTTCATTTTGTCATCAATTTTCATTTCTTGAAAAAGCATGCTTTAATTATGTTTGTTCAATTATTAAACAATTAAATTAAGATACTTTATATTTTTTATTTTATAACCGTCGTTGAACAGCCGACCCAATTTTATGAGTTTACGACTACTAATGTTCAATTCCGTAGCCTCATAATTTTGAACCCAATCCAGAGGACAAGTGAACTCCTGAATCGAGTATTGGGAGAAATGTGCCTTCGTGGAGGACTTTTTGATGGAACTAACCCGCATTTGCATTACATGGAGAAGAAAACCACAATAACCTCCCACGGTTAGCAAGGGGACTCTAACCCATGATCCGTCTACCACTGAGGACATTTCACGTCAGCACTGTGGTTTGGGGGCAAGCCGGATTCGAAATTCGTATCGACTGGGATTCGAACCCGGTTCGCCGCATTGGAAGGCGAACGCTGAGCCATCGCAGCTCAAATTAAGATACTGATTTTATCAAATGCATTTAGAATTAAATAAGACACATCGAAGAGTTTCTGAGAAATATTTAATTACAATAAAACAAAAACTGGTGCGCAAGGGACTTTTCGAAGTGGTGAGAACAGTAAAAAATCCCATTTCGAGTAAAAGAAACTTTTTGGCAACAAGAACTACATATTGATGAATGGACCTTTACAAATTTATAATTTCATAACTCGGTAAGAAAAACTCTGATTAAATCACGATTTGTTGCCTCGTGAAGTGTATTTTTTTTAACACTAGATTGCCTAAGGAAGTCATTTTGACTGCTTTTTAATTTCAATTTGAAAAACAATGATGACATAATTTCTTAGAATTTTGTGACTTTTTGTACAACATATAATTTTTTTAATTGTTAATATTTACTAATAACTTGTTATATAACTGAAAATAATATCAAAAATATTAAAAATTAATTTTAAACAAATTTCTTTATACATTTGTCATTCTTTCACAATGCAGTCATTTTGACTGCTTTTGGGCAATATAGGTATTTCAGTCCTTCTAGTGTTAATATCTCAAAATCAAAATAATAGATATTTGAAGGATTTTCTTTCATTCTGAACGTCCAGTGTCTCCTTAAATGACTTAAATTAGAATAATTTATGTCTAGAAGAAATCATATGTGCTGCAATCTTTAAAATATGCTACTGACCTTTCACCCCTAAATTTCCAACCGTGACCACGTCTCTTTCTTCCGGCGCAATGACCTCAAAAGTAAAGTTCTCCGATTTAACAGCACAATGAGTAATCATGGTGTAAACTCCAGCACTGTCCAGAGGAATTTCTGTAGGGCCATCGATATCTACTTCAACTAGTTTTTCATCCTGTAGGTCAGATAAACAACATTACCACATTGACAGGAATTTCAAATTAACTGAAATTGTTTCGAAAATTACGATCAATATTTTTCTTGTAATTATTTTTAAAAGTAGTTAAGTTATTTAAAATGGTGAATGGTTATTTGAAATGATGAGTTAGAATTAGATAAAAAAAATTATAACGTTTGAAATACACGCTATTGATGTGGGGCGCTGAATGTTAAAAATTTAGTAAAATTATCAATTTGAATTTTAAAATTTAATTTTTGACTTCAAATTTAAGAATAATTATAAAGGTAAGATTAAATGTAAATTTTTAAATTCAATTTTAACTTTTATTTCTTTTAATTCAATTTTAATTAACAGATCGGTTACTGATGACCACTATTATTAAAATAAACGTATAAAACGTATTAAAATAAATTTCTCAGGTATCAGTATAGATTGAATAAACTCATTACAATTAAGAAAAAATGGTTTTTCACCGTTGTTATGAAGATATTTTAATTAGAAATATTTAAGAATGTTCAGCCCAAGTATAGAACAGACTGCCGAGAAGTGAAAATCCAATTTTTCAATTAATTACAGTAATTAATCTTACCATTTATCATTTTTTGTATTAAATTAGTTTTATTTTAAATTAGTTTAATCATCAACTCTTAAATTAATTCTGAAATTTATTTTTCATTTAATCCTGAATGCCATTAGAGCAGCCTGGCAGGCAAAAGATTGTCTTTTTCTTAACCTTCAATAAATACAAAATATAAATGGAAAAAAAATGCAAAATATTTAAAAATACAAGATATAAAATTATAAATCTTACTAAAATTACCATTATTTTTGAGACGCTGCTTTTAGCAGCGACAATTAACTACTAATGCAACGACAATTAACTTAAACGTATCCTAGCATCAGAAATTAATACCTTTTAACTGATGTCTAAAGGGAAAGATTTAAAAGAAATCTTATTGAAATAAGACATATTGAAAATCTTTCTGAATGTAATTTTTATTGCTATGAACATAAAAACAAGAAATGCAGTCAAAACTGTAGAAAATCTAATCTAAATAAACTAAAAAAAAATAAAAAAATGGAAATCAAGCTATACTTACTGTTGAATTATGAACAGTAACTTCTGACTGTCCGACCCAGACGTATGTTTCTTTGTCGTACTCAGCTCCTGCTGTCACCAAGTACTTTGCATCAAAGACGGTACTAGGATTTTTGATTTGAGTGACTGAGAATTTCAATTCGAGAGGTACTGGATCATCGTTCGTATTTTTCACTTCACCAAAAGTTATAATAGCCCTATCATACTGTAAAGATGAAAAGAATAAATTTGAGCAAAATTAAATATTAAAATATATTTAGATTATGGGACGATTTTATGAGTAATCAGTATCCATCTCATGGAATTTTGTGAGCAGGATTTACACTCTATAACAAAAAAATCGACGCAACAAGAAGGAGTTGTCCGATTGAAACGAAAATAGGTGGATAGGAAGACAATGTACAGAATAATAAATGATTAAAATTTCAGAACAATTGAATAATTTATTGCAGAGTTACAGTAACAAGTTCAATAAGGTGTTGACCCGCCTCTAGCCTGGATACAAGCTGCCACACGGCGTGGCATAGACCGATAAAGCTCCCGGATGGTCTCTTGCGGTATTTCCTGCCAAATTTAATCCAATTGTCGAACGAGGTCATCAACATTCCGTGCCAGATGCAATCGCCTTCCCATCATATCCCAGACATGCTCGATGGGAGAGAGATCTGGTGATCTGGCAGGCCAAGGAAGATTTTGACAAGCTTGCAGACAGCTCATGGCAACACGTGCAGTATGTGGTCTGGTATTGTCCTGCTGAAAAACCGGCCCAAGGCGCTGCAAAAGGAACGGTAGCAAAACAGGCCATATCTGTTCAAAACATTCATGCATCCGAAAATTCAAAGCAATCGGATGATTGCTTCTTGGTGCGTCGATTTTTTTGTTATTGAGTGTATATCATTGTTGTTCATAAAAAAAGATTACGACAAATAGAACTCTACCTTGAAAATTTATGAAAAGAAATTACAGCTGTACTGTAATTTATAGAGAGATATTTTAACATTTTATGTTTAGTTAACAGGACTCATAATTCAATTACGTAAAATTCGGGAATTCAAAACCTGAAAAGTATTCTTATTATTCTTTTTACTAATTTTCTCGCAGAATACAAAGTAATTAATTATTAATGAGTATTTTCGAGCATAATAGGAAAATAAAAAAGCATAATTATAAATTGAACGCTTGATCATGCTCTCAATAAAGATAAACATTAATTTTGCCCAAAGAAAAAAAAACTCTAACAAGTTGGTGATCCTTTTTTAAAAACATCCCTTTAAAAACGCGTAGCGGATCTAGAGATGAGATGGGCTCGACTTGAGCTCGGGCTCATTTATTGAAGAAAGTTTTCAATCCCCCTTCAAATCCTGCTAGCTGCCTCACCGTGGCGAGGGATTGCCACTGGGCGGAATGGGCGAAGTACGTCGGGAGCTTAGCTCCTGGTAGGGCCACCCTAGGCATGAAGGCCATTCCATTATGCCCAGCTAATGCTAGCAGGTGAAACTATGGAGCTAAATCAGTCTTCTACCTTTGGTGCTCCAGGTCACTTTCGGCCAACAGAAGCTGTAACACTTTCCCCTGTACCATGAGTCTAGTTCAATCCAATTCTCATACATGCTCATATGATTCTGCATCTTGGACCAAATGGCAAACTCAGGTTATTGGATATTATTAATCAGTCATGGAAAAGAGGTCGTGTACCACTTGACTGGAAAAAGGCGATTGTCACCCCAATAAGGAAGATGGACAAAGATGCTGGATCTCCTGAGAGTTATCGTCCCATCTCCTTGACTAGCATCCCGTGTAAAATAATGGAGAAAATGGTATTAAATAGGCTTATTTTTTATCTCGAAACAAACGAAACAAACAGTACGGTTTTAGAAAAGGCCATAGTACGATTGACCAAATCTTATATTTTTGCCAGAGTGTAAGAGACGCTCAGAATATGCGGCCCACTAATCATACTGTGGCT